>NC_056725.1:1099524906-1099757406 GCF_019279795.1 Protopterus annectens | reverse complement strand
ACTGTACACACTCTGGTCACAGCTCTTCAACATGGGGGTGTAGATAGGGCATACTTGGCTTATTACTCTCATAACATTTTGGGGAGTTGCTAGAGTGACAGGTTTATTCTTATAGATGTGTGACAATCTGTTGTATTTCTTGTTTGCTGTCTAAATGTCTGGGATAATCCCACTGATTTCCCAGAGGGACAGGGTGACAGGCAGCAGATATGGGCCAATTTACTGGACATTCTGGACATATCTGTACAGTTTTGGGGTATGATTCTGTATGCAGCCTACTACCACTCCCAGGATTCAAACCATGGCTGTGTGTGCTAAAATACAACAGTTCACATCTCAGTTGCGTGTGCTATTTGTATTTTGTTGTCTGTCTTTTCACTGTTTTCTGTCTATGTCTCTCTCAGTTGTACTATATGACCTCTTGGGATTACACCAGTCATATACAGACATTCATACGCATTTTATTTATGTTGCACAGTGTGGGTAACAGTGCTTAATGCAACAGTACTATTAAGTGGTTGCAAATCTACATTACCATATGATACCAGAGTAAACACATGCAGTTAGACCTTTACTATCAGGCTATTATACTTTTATTTACATACAACCTATATGAGACTCTTCCTGCCATATTCTCTGGTGTATGCAGCACATGCCTTAAACAATATAGGTTTTATACAGGCAATTAACTTACTACTACTTTTAGATTTATTTCCTATGACAGTACATGCAAGAGTATTACTAACCTGCCTTGCATTTCAACCGCTCCAAACGACATCCATGGGCCTCTTGGCTCACAGCCTGCTCACTTGCCACTGTGAAGGACGTAAGAGGAATATTTAGCCATACCTATCAATAATATACATGAGCTGGCAATTATTAAACAGGTAGTGGAGTGATACACATGTCTGGGACCTCCCCTATCCTCCTAGCCTCTTGGATCTACAGATCCAGGAGATCCCCCTTTCTCTGCTTCAGATCAGCAAAGTGATGCCTGACCTGCTCACCAGTTAGGGGTATGCCAGTGGCATTGGTGAGGTGACGGGCAAGATGGCCCCAGGTTTCCACCTTGTATTGGGAACCCTGGTATTGGCCCTGCAGCAGTCTTTGGTCATGGTCTTTCACAAGGAATCCTGCCATGACTCTGGACTCCTGGATGCCCCAGCGCAGTATCTGAAAGCACGCACCCTCTCCCATTCCAGACATAGTGTCTACAAGGGGAAGCTACAACCAGTTATGATATATATTCCCACCTGTTGATTTAAATAGGACCGATTTCCCATACTTTGCCATGATTGGGTGGTTTTGAAAAGGCTAAGCTATTGGCAAACTTGCTTACCTAAGGTTGGCATTGCTTAAAGGGGTATACCATGGGCAAATTGAGTTAGCTGGCCTACACATTACTTACACCTAGTAAGCTGGCTGTGCAATGTTTAGCATTGTTTAATTTTTAATTTCCATACTATTTGCTTTTTGGCATTGAATTATTATTAATTACATGTTATATATGTGTTTGGTATCCTTGATTCATGTGTAAGTACACTGTATGGGGTCCTTGTGTTTATTAGAGGATCTCAACATTTTATTACAATGACACCTCACGTCTGGGCTTAATGCAGTACTCCAGTTCACATATTTATGTTATGTAGTAGGTTATACAACATAATACTGTATATAGATTTCTTTTACATGTTCAGTTTGAATTTCCCATAGTGAGGATCTGTTTGGTGATACCTCAAAATTATGTACTGCTGTGATGGCTTAGTGGTTAACTATTGTGACTATAGGCTGTTTATTTTGCTTTTGGCCAGAGCAGCAGCTGTTGCATACAGAGTGATTAAGGCACTTTTAAGCAATTGTAAGCAGGTTTGCGCAGGTTTGCGTGAAGGTAAACAGTGTTAACCTCCGGTTAAATATGCTTACAGAGAGTTAGCTTCAATATTGCTTAACCTGTGTGCAAATTGCTTAGCCCCATGCAAATGGGCTTAAACTCATTTACCCCCGCTTAATATGGCTTTCATTTGCTTACTAGTGCTTACTCTCGCTTACCACCGCACTAATTTAGACAGTAATATCTAATGGTTCTTGGGAAGGTGGTGGATTTGGAAACTGTATGGAGTTATCATTCATTACACATTTTACCTTCCATTTGTATCCCTGATTCCTGTGTACATATACTGTATAGGGCACTTGTGATTATCTGTGGAATTTGCAACATTATGACACTGACACCTCACATTTGCATTTAATGCAGTACTCCAGTTCACAAATATATGTTTTTTAGTAGGTTATGCAACTAAAAATATTGGTCATAAAGTGATTTGACATGGAAATGGAATGTACTGGAGTGGGACTTGAACCAGGAATGACTGCTCGTAAGGCAAATGCTCTGCCCTCTACACTATTGCTGTACTGCTTCATTTGCATATAGCTTGCTGTTTATCCTCTTGTGCCATTTAAGCTGCATTAACCATAGCTAAGCGATGGGCAAACCCACGTACCTACGGTTAAATTGAATCTGTTTCATAAAAAAAAATCTTTATATTTGTTGTTTTAACTATTGCTCTTGTACATGTGGGGGGATGTTGCTGGGGGTATGCAAACACCTATGAGCGGTCTCACTCATTCTTTTATTACTACTCTGCTGTTCTTCATCACAGAGGCATGTATATTCTGAGAGCTCTGCTCTCAGACACGTCCTTTGCACTCTTACATGCTCCTTGTAAGATTAGGAGCTCAGGCAGCGTGCCTTCATTAATATGCATGGTGAGCTGCCGTCCTGTTCCAAAACTGCCACTTCCATGCAGAACTAAGCTAGTCCTGCACGGAAGGAAAGTGAATCCAGGGGAAAGTGTAGGCAAAAAATGTGAAATCAAATACTTGCAAAAAGTAAGAAAAGTATGATGGAAATATTTTCTTTGTGGCACTCACCAGTAGATTATAGGGAAAGGCAAATGATTTGTAATAAAAAAAATAAGTATAGCTTATTTTGTTTTGGTTCATTTGCAGTTGAAAACTAAGCTTGAAAGCATTACTTTTGTTTAGACTCCAGACCACACTATTTACCTGAGGTGTCATACTGGAAATCTGTAACTGATAAGGCACATTTAAAAGCCATTGTTTAAGAGCCATTCTTTTCTTAATGGCTCTGTAGTTGGAATAAGTGACCAAACCTACATACTCTACCACTTTTAGTAGCCTTCATGATGTAATAAATGATGAGACAAATGCAGGAAGGAAAGACAGACAGCAATGAGTTGAGACATAAAACAAATGAAATACATATTAAATGATGCTTTTTTATGTATGTGGTATGTTTAGTGTTGGATTTCAGGGAAGAAAAGCCACTTTTTAGGAAGAAAAGCTTGACATTGGGGTGGAGTTCTCCCTTAATGTAACAATGTTTGGGGAAGTATCAGTAGATTTAAATTTGGAACGAGGGTTTCAGCAAGTAGAGATTACCACTGATACCACATCTTTTCCTGTAGATGATGAACGTTCTTGCTAGAAGAGTGAAAATAAGAGAGCTGAGCTAGAAAAATGACATGATTTAATTTAATTGCATATGACTGTGTGGTTTTGATTAAATATTTTGCAAACTCCATGCCTGAAAATCATGATGAAGTCATGTGGTTTGGAACAAGGATGGATGCATAGAAACATGTTGTCAGATCACATTCATTACATTCACTGCTTTGCTAAAAATGTAAAACTATTTTTATTCAATAATATCCCTGCTTACAGGAAATAATCTTGTAAAAAATTGTAATGAATAATTGGTGAAAGTAAAGCCACAGCTAGACAGGTGGGCAGACCGAGTGAATTTACTTATGGAAAGAATGGTTGCAGTTATAATGATTACAGTCCCTCAATGTGATATGAAGCACATTAAGAAGAACTGTTTTAGCATTCTCATTAAATCATCACATTTCAATTTGTAACATGATTAAACATACATGAATAGAAAAGAAAACAAACCATAATAACAGTTTCTACAATACATACATACATACATACATACATACATACATATAAATGTTTCAAACACAGGCATTAAAGCCCTTCTAGCTTGCCAATATGCCAAAACACTTGTTCCCATAATAAATATCCAGGCTGTTCTTAAAAATATCTAAATTAGTACTTGCTTTAATGTAATTTGGTAGTCTGTTCTAAGTATCAGCTACTCTGTAAGAGAACCAATTACTACACTTCTCATTCCTATAGAACCTTCTACATAGGTTATCTGACAATTTACTAGTACTTTTTGACAACTCCAAACATTCGCAGAGGTAGTTGTCCCTAAATGCCCTATATACCCGAATAAGATCTCCTCTTAAATATCTGTAAGAGACACCGTACAGGTTCAGATATTTTAGTCGTTCATAATAACTTAGATTCTCACATCCATGGATGCCCTTGGTATATTTCCATTGTACTCTTTCCAGTTTACTCATGCTTGTTTTCTTATAGCGTTTCCATATTGTTATTCCATACTAACGTTTGGGTCTAATGTAACTAACAAACAATGACTTCATCACTTTTGATTTCCTAGACTTTATAAATCATTTTATACAACCTATAGTTCTGTAACTATCATTAGCCAATTGGTTGATATGATTAGAAAAACTCATAGCTGAATCTACCCATATACCCAGGTCCTTAAATGAGTCTACAGTTTCAATCACTGTGTACTGTATTAAATATTCACCTTTCAGTTTATGTCTTCCAAATCTCATATGCTTAGTTTTTGATATATTTATCAACATATTATTCTCCTGTGCCCAAATGGACAATTTAGTCAAATTATTTTGCAGACATGCCTTATCTGTAACACTTGTAATCAGTTTACCCAATTTCAGGTCATCAGCATATAGACTGTACAACACTTCAGATGAAAAAAGTAAGGTCTGAAAGATACAATCTAAACAAGTAAGGGCCTAGTACAGAGCCATGTGGGACACCTTGACTGTAACCAAGGACTTCACATGTCCAGTTGGTGTATGATACGTGCCATGTCCTATTTGTAAGCCATGCAGCTATCCATCTTATCAACAGTACATCAGTACTTAATTGTACTAATTTATTGATCAGTGTTTTGTTCATGACCCTGTCAAATGCTGAAGTTAAATCTATATAAATCACATCACAGCATATGTTTTCATTCATAGCTGTTATTGTATTGTTATAGAACATAATGTTACAGGTGGTAATAGATCTATTTTCAACATATGCATGCTGATATATGGTTTCAAGTCCCAATCTATTCACTTCTGACAATAACTTATCCAGTATTACCTTCTCCATTATTTTCCACAACATGAAAGTAGACTTAAGGGTCTATATGATTCTGGGTCTGTCCTACTCCCCTTTCCTTTAAAGACAGGTTTAATAAGTGCATGTCTCTAATCTTGAGGAATCTCCCCATATTTATATAACCTAGTGAATAATAAATGTAATGGCAGTGTAAGTTCTTGCTTAAGTGTTCTCAGGTCATCGTTACTTATTCCGTCTCCTCCCTGCGCTTTATTTGGATCCAGTTGGCACAATTCTTTTTCAATATAATCTAATTTGATTCCAGTATCTGGGGTTACCTGGATGCCACTAGGACAACTTACCACCCCTTTTGTGGAGCCAAACTGTTTTGCATAAGATTTTGTAAATATATCTATAATCTGTTGTGTCGGAGAATAAATTTTAGAATTTGCACACAGTTTATCAATTTGTGTATCTTTTATCCTTCCACGTCTTATGTATCTATAAAAAGGTTTCCCATTATGCTCAATATCTTTACATACATTTTCTTCAAATTTTTCTTGATCTTGTCTAACACTATGCTTAATCTGTTTGTCCAGCTCATTTATTTCAGTTTTCAAAGTTGTAGTTTGACCTCTCTTCCATTTGTTATATTTTTTGTCTCTCACCTTAGTCAGGTATCTTGTTTTTATGGAAATATACCCCCCTGATGTTGCGTGCCTGGATCCTGATGTTAAACATTTTTTTTTTTACTTTTTCACTCAATTTCTCTTTCAAAACTTTCCACATTCCATCTGCAGTTTTTCCACTGAATATCTCAGTCCAGTTAGTTTTATATAGTAACTGTTTTGCTTCCCTATAATCTGTAATTAACCTTCTGTGCATTGGCTTAGATTTCAGTTTGGCAGAATTATCTAGCAACAAATGAACCTTTATGACCCCATGATCACTGCACATCAATGGTGACAAAACTTAACTTGAAGTTACAGTAATTTCTTTGGGAACACAAACAATATCTAGTATATTCCATTCCCTTGTAGGCTTTTTTACAATCTGAAACATTTGTTGTTCCTGAATATACTCTGAATAATTTATTTACTAACATTGTTGAATCAATATTATTTCAGTCTGTTTCCAGTAAATTTAAGTCCCCAGCTAATATTCTTCCCTCCTGTATTTCATGTAAGAAATGCATGAATTCCTCTAGGTCATCTGCACTTGACTTTGGTGGTCTGTACAATCCAACAATTGTTATATGTTCCAGGGCTATCTTTATTGTCACAGTTACACAGTCTATAGTATTGGTGCTATCACTGAACATGTAATAATCACAAGTCTCAGCTATCTTTAATACCTATCATAACACCTCCACCTGACTTATTGTTCATAGGTTTATAGGTTCATAGATTAGTACTAAGCTAACTGCCCTTGCGAGCCATTTTAAGCCTAGCCAATTATCCCTTGTGAGACTCAAACCCTGCACCTTGTGTTTGTAAGGCAAAATGTCTGTTACAGTAAAAATATTTATACCCTGACAGAACTGGTTTCCAGTCATTGTTCTTTAACTATGTTTCACAAACTATAACAACATCAATCTTGTGGGAATGTAGCAAATGTTCTAATAAAAAAAATATTAATGCTCCTAGCATTAACAACCATCAGGAATGCATCAGATGTTGCTATCTGTGAACTGTTACATTTTTGACCTGGCAAAAATCCTGGCTAGTGTTTGTCAAATATTGCAAAATATCTGCTGCAAAAATAATTTTTCCTGATCTAGACAAATGCATATCATCCTGTCTGAACACGTGTGCCTAAAAGAAGGCTTGGATGCTCTACACATTTCCATTTTTTTAAAACAGGACATTTTTTCCATGTAGGTGTTTATCCAAAAATCTTCTCATTCACAGTGACCTGGCTATCCTTTCTATAGGTGATTTGTGAAAAATATGTCCTAACAACAGTACAAGCTATACTAAGAGGGCTGTCAGTTCTTGACTAACAGTCAGGAAATCTTTGTTGATAACATCATTTGTACCAACATGAATAAAAACAGATCCATACTTCCTTACATTAAGGCATTCCAAGGCTTGTTTCACATCTTCTATTTTTGCACCTGGCAAGCATAACTCTACCTGATGTTCATTATCATCTCTGCAAATAAAAGTATCAGTTCCTCTAATAACTGAATCTCCAATTACAAGAATATCTTTGCTGACCATCTCTAAAGAATCTTCAGCTTCTAATACAGTCATTTCTGCTCTATAAATTGTTACAAAGGATAGATCTTCATCACTATTAGTCTTATTAATTCCACTGTTTTCATTGCGTGTTAAATTCTCATCCAGCTGGCATTGTAAATCCACAGCTTGAGCCATGTAGTCAACATCTGTCTTTCTCTTCTTTTTTCTTACAGTAATATTCTTCAATCCTTCCACATTCAGTTTTGATTTCTTCCTTTTCATCTGCCCCTTGCCTCTTTTTTCTACTTTTTCCATTACAATGTCCTACAATAAATAAATAAATAAATAAATATATATATATATATATATATATATATATATATATATATATATACTTCTTTTTTAACAATTTTTATTCACTCCAGCATACTGTAAGTTGATAATTCCTGCTTTTCCTTAAACCTCACACTTCCTCCTGAATATTATTTGACATGAATTTTTCACATATTATTTTTTATTTCTATAAAATTTACTCCTTCTCCTTCCTAAAGATCCCATCTCATTTACAATATCCAGAACTTCATCTACATTAAGAATAGATTTTCATTTGTATTTTCTAGTAATTGCTTTTTTAGCAGCCAATAATGTCAAACTTAGCAAGAACCTATGGCTAGACAATTCAAATTTTATATCCCAGCTCAACAGAATAATTTCTTTAGTTACAACTATGTTTCCTCAACATTTCTGGCAAAGTACTCTGCAGGGGATTTTAAAATTGGACAACATTACATTCACAAAAAATTGTGTTCCAATTTACTTCTTTGTTCCCCATCACATCTCCTGCATTTGCTATATCAAACAAGAATTTTGAGACCACTAAACCTGCCCAGAAGTAATCAATTCCTAATCCATTCCCATCTTATAGAAAAACTATTGCAAACAACTCAATGGATAGCCCATTAGGTATAAACAGTTTTCAAAATTGCCAATCTAGTCATCTTTTTTTATGAAAACACTAAGAAGCCTTACAAAACCCCAGAAAAAATATGATCTCTCAGGCAAAAACTAAAACAATGGTTGTGCCCTGCAAGATGCAAAAATTATGGATTCACAACCAGATAATGTACATTTAATGACAGCATCATAGAATCACCTGGTAGGATTCTGTGTATGACAGAATGTAATTTGTAACATACATTGTGAAACAGCTCAGTGAACCTTTCGGTGGTGCACTGAGAGCCTTTGTGAAAAATATGCTGACAAAATGGAAGATGGTGCTCTATTTGGGTTATCTCTAATGCTACTGTAGATTACCCATGCAGCAGCTAAGGTGTTTCAACACTGATCAGCCAGCTACTCAAAGCTACATATCTATCGTAGTTAAAGAATTGCACTTGTTGCTATATGAAACAAGGACCAGCTTGTAGAAACAGCACATGATAAACTGATCATGTGTTCTGCTGATGGACAGGAATATGATGCCACTAGGGAAGTAACAGACTGAATGAACTTAATACAAAATGACACCATTGCAATTGTTGCCCACAGAAGAAGAACAAAAATGTGAAGCAGGAAAGCATGTTAACAATTTGCAGTTCATGTACTGCATCTGTTAAGCAACTAACACTTCAGATGGGAGGTGTGTATGTATTGTGATAGGTGGTTTGTAGTTATGCCACCAACAGCCACTGACACTAGGTCATGCACATGATCAAAAACTTATCTTGCAGCTGTTCTTGCATAGTGGCATGTAGTGTGATCAAAAATGATGTAATAGGTCATTATAACTATGTTACAACAGATGACAACAGCAATTTGCATTACTTGCATAAAAGATTGGGTATTACACAGGAGCGGGCTACATTAATTACAATATCTCTGTACATCCTAAGTTTTGTTATACATTTCTTTGTACCAACCAGTATTTGTAACTCATTAGAGCAGTGGGTTCAATATGCATTGTTACTGATCTGACATATTCCAGAACTCTTTCAGGTTGTGTTGATGAACACATAAACCATTCATATTTGCTGGTGTACCTCTATGATTTCTGTACAGCACATGCTGAGCTGAGGTAGTCTGGTAGTGGGGTATTTGGTGTCTTCCAGCACTTTGTGGAACCATTTTGTGTGTGTGTGTGTGTGTGTGTGTGTGTGTGTGTGTGTGTGTGTGTGTGTGTGTATATATAACAAGATGTACAAGTATTTAATTTTGCCAGTTTTTAGTACACATTTAAATGTATACATATTGATTTATACACCTGAAGTTGCACATATGTATGCTAAAGCAGTTGACTGTGAACTGTGAACTATGTGACTTTGTCCAGTTCTGTAGCTAAGTTCTACAGTGTTCTTTTCTGGTTTGTTGACTACCCACCTCACATTGGTGCAACGTTGTAGATTTGAGCTTTAGTATATAACCCCACTGTCTATGCACTCCACAGGCAGTGTTACTGATGTGTGTTGCTCCTTTGCATACATACTGCAGACTGTATACTCATGCAGCTACATATGTGTTCTGCAGCCCACTTATATAGTTCCCTAAGGCTATGGTGCAGACTGTTTTTAGCCTTTTTAATCACATTACCCTAATCAGCATGCACTTTATCAATGACTATCTCTTCTAGCCATTTAATGATGGTATAAATCAATAACATAGTGTTATTTATTTTTATTTTATTTTATTTTACATTTGTTGATCAGGTTTGTTCGACTGAGTTTAGTAGCCCTTTTTCAGCGGAGGCCTGGGAAGAAAAGCTCCAACTAAGTATACATGAAAAATTCACATAGTCAATTCACAAAATAGGCAGAGGTAAAACAAACAATTGAAATGCATACAGTGTTAAATTACATACAGGCATACAGTATTTATTAAACAGCATAATGACAAACAGTAAACTAATTCATCTAACAGGTTTGAACAGTGTTTTCTTTTTTTTTTTTGTAAAGGGACATCTGGTAGAATTAATGGTTAAACTTTGCCTAAGAGGATGGAGGATGAATACAGTGAAAGGTCCATTGACTTTGCAGGTATTCTCTGGTAGCAGCTTTAAATATTTTCAGTTGCTTATATGACCTAACTTCAAGTGGGAGGCAGTTACAAGCTTTGGTGTGGTTATAGCTGTAGAGGTTACATTCATATTTGGTTTTTGGTTTATGAGTTAATAGAAGGTCTTGAATGGAGCTCCAGAGAGGTCAAGCAGGAGAATAATGGGAGATTAGATTTAAGAGAGTGGGGCAGTAGGAAGGTTGGCAGAGGATGCCATGGATAATCTGGAGCTGGGAGAGAAGGAGCAGATGTGGTAGTTCAAGCCAGTTTAGCTGTTTCAGAGAGAGGCAGTGATGGGACTTATAAGTTTGCTGGGCTGCAAATCTAGCTATCTTGTTGTAGGTAGATTCAAGTTTGGTAAGGAGAGCTGAGTTAATATTAGTGAAAATCTGAGAACTATACAGTAGAGTAGGTAATAGGTAGGCATGAGGAAGAATTATCTTAGCTTCCCTGGAGAGAAACGTTTTGTTGCGGTATAGGAGACCTAGTTTCTAATGAGTTTTCTAGATACAGCTTTTAACATGTAAATTGAATTTGAGCTATCATCAATAAAAACTCCTAGTAGCTTTGTATTGGATTCAACCTTGATTAAGGTGTTATATATCCATTACGAATCAAATGGCATTTTCAGATGCTCATGGTCTATCATTTTTTTTAATTTGAATTCCCTACTTAATTGCAAATATGGGCAGCAAAATACTAAAACACTGGCACTTGCTTGATACATTGCAACACTAGTCTAGCAGACCTCCGGACCGTCTTCTGTGCAGTAGTGGCACCATCAACAAAAGTACGCTACAAATCTGCAGGAGTAACACATCAAGCTGCCTGGATGAATACTTCCTGACCATTTCAAATTAAAGGACCAAACAGTATCCCTGCAGAAATGGTCAACAGGTCATCATACCCATTATACCATGACCCCCCATTAATATTCCAAAATGTGCACGCTGATTGGCCAGCGTGCATGTTGTAAATCGACTTATACTAATGGAAAAAGGTCCAGTCACCCGGACTTTTTCCATTAATATAAGTCTCTTTTAAAACACTGTCTCACTATGTTAAAAGAGTTTAACATAGCGACACAGGTTTAAAAAAAGCAACGGAGATCTCCGTTGCTTTTTTTAAAGCTGTCTCTCTATGTTAAACTCCTTTAACATAGCGACACAGTGTGTAAAAAGCAATGGAGATCTTGCTTTCTCCGTTGCATTTTATTTAAACCTGTCTCGTTATGTTTAACATAGCGACACAGGTTTAAAAAAAGCAACGGAGATCTCTGTTGCTTATTTTAAAGCTGTCTCGCTATGTTAAACCCATTTAACATAGCGAAACAGTAAAAAGCAACGGAGATCTTGCTTTCTCCGTTGCTTTTGGCCACAGCTCTGATGTACTGCATAGGCATGCGCAGTACATCAGAACTGCCACGGATACCAGACAGCTGCGGAAGGGCAGCAAAGAGGCATTATACAATGCCATTATTTAAGAAAAGTAATTATTCCTTTTCTTAAATAATGTCATAATAATAGCAATAACCACTTCTGGGTAATGTGGGATTTACCCACGGTTGTCTTTGTTTGGTCCCTCGGGCTTCACCCTCGGGACCAAACCACGCCAACCGTGGGTAAATCCCGCATTACCCACTCCCAGGTGTGGGTTATTGCTATATTAACTGCTCCTCATTTAGTGAAATACTCCAATTTCAGCCTCCAAAGTGCATATGCTCTGTGATACCATGGTATGTAGAAAACAAGCTGTTTCTTTTTGGATGAAGGGTGAGAAGTTCAACAAAGGGAGATGGGTGAGATGTCAGGGCTAAAAGATCTGTGCATTACTGGTGTCATTTTCATATGGAAAATGCTGTAAGTATGAACCAGAATAAAGACGGATTTCTGATGGGTGTATTTTCTCTGCTTGCTGAAAGAAGTGACTGCGATTGCTAGTGTTGTGGCAGTGTGATGTTTGTGCTGTCTACTGCTGCCAGTGCTTCTCTCTCTTTCTCTGTGTCTCTCTCATTCAGTTTTTTTTTTTGCATACTGTGTAAGATACCCAGGTAAAGAGGAATTCCTTATTTTTGATACTTCTCCTGCTGAATTTAACATTGAGCAGGATAAACAAGGAAAATTGCAGGATTCATAAACTGTTCCCCAACAGTGTGCCATACCTCTCAACTGCTCCACATTTGGAAGAACATTCTGATTTTAGCTATCAAAAGTGCAGCTGCTCCACAGTAGCATTTTGCATGCAGACAGTACTCATTTCCTTACTTTCATTATCTTGATTGTAGAGCCAGTGAGAGGCTAACTTCCTGGAGCTTGGGGCTTGTCATAGTTAAAGGGAACAATGGCATATGCTGCTAGATACTTTGTGTCATGGCAATGGGTTTGAAAAGAATAATACCAGATGTACGTAACTGAGGAAGCTGATGCCTTTGGAATGAAGGATGGCATGTCCAAGAACATCAGATGAAGGAGTTGGCAAGGCTGAAAGAACTGTGCATCTGTGATTGCTTGTGTTTTCGGCTGGAGAATGCTGCAGATCATATCTTTCAACTGTAAAGAATTTCACAGAATGTCTGATTTTGCTTCATATTTTTGGTTTGTGTCTCATAAAATATTTTTTTTTTCTGACAAATCATTGAGGGTTGAAGTCAGAAAATAATGACAGACATCTGAGGTTTAGACTTTATACCCTTCAGAAAATTCATATTAATGCAAAACGTGTTATTCTATCAACTTTCTAAGTTTTCAGGAGCAATATTTAAAAAGTGACCCTACTTTGGGTCTTTTGTCCCCCCATTATTTATGGCTTTGTCCAGATTTTTTGCTCTAAGAGGTTGAGAGGTATGCTGCAGATACAAGCTGGTAAAAGGAGGGATCACTGCCTGGTTTTCTTTCTGAGGTTACCTGCTAAAAGATGTATCTGCAATTGCAGGTATATTGTCACTCATGTTTATTTTATGTTGTGCACTGTTGCCAGTGTTCTTCTTTTTTGGGTACTGGGTGGTCCACCTAGATAAGGGGATACTTATTTTTTCTGCTGTTCCTGATTGTTGCTATAATTGCTGAGTATGATCTTGGACTGGATAAACAAGAAACATTATAGCATTAATTTAGTTTTTCCTGACTCCATGTTAAGCTGCTTGTACATCTTAGAGTTTTAACTGTATGCTACCTTTGCCAGTATCAAATACTTGGCTTGCTTGCATTTGGTTGACTAGTTTGTAATTAAAGTTAGTATGTCAGTTGCAGGTTTTGGTTGGCTGCGGTGGTGCAGCGGTTAGCGTTGCTGCCTCACAGCAATAGGTTCTCCGTTTGATCCTCAGTTGGGGTGCCTTCTGTGTGGAGTCTGCATGTCCTCCCTGTGGTCGTGTGGGTTTCCTCTGGGTGCTCCAGTTTCCTCCCACATCCCAAAGACATGCTGTAGGTGGATTGGACACTCTAAATTGGCCCTAGGTGTGTGTGCCTTCTGTGGAAGGTTGGGCGCAGGGCTGGCAACTCAACACTGTAAAACTCCACTGCCAATCATGAGTGGACAGGGGATCCACTGTGGCAACCCCTAACCAGGAAAAGCTGAAAGAAGAATATGTCAGCTGCAGGTTTTGAGGAAGAATGAATGATGTCTTTTTTACTGTTTTGATCTGTTCTATTTTATAAAGGGTGGTCATATTAGTACTTTTATTTAATCATAAACCTTTCACGGTCAGGCCAGCATGAATTCAATTTTAAATATAACTAGACCAGATACTGCCATACCTGTAAATGTCAAATGACAATGCAGCTACCTTATCAAAGTACGCAAAGTAAAATGCATGTGTGTGTGTCTTTGTGTAAACGTTTGAGACAATAGATAAATGTCAGTGTGTAATCCTGAGTCCATTTTCATACTATGCTCCTTTTCCTTTCACATTTCTACTGAAGAATAGTTTCTTCTTTTCATTTTTCTACTTTATTTGAGGTGTACAAACATTTTTGTATGCCCACTCATAGCAACATACATATTAAGTTTCAGTAATAGTTAAAACAGCCCTCTTACGTTTTGACATGTCTTCCGTTCTGGTCCATTTGCATTTGTGTGTATGGCTAGCATGTACCATAATACTAACTTAACAACAAAATGTTAACATGTGACATGCAGATTTACTCTGTTGGCCAGTGACTACAAGAATGGTCACTTGCCTGCTTTGTATTGTGGGAGAATGTGCATGCGTCATTTGTCACAGTGTAGTAAGAATACATTTCTTGGACCTTTATGTAGTTGTGCACCTACTAGAACTGCAAGGGCCCTAATTGTGCATGCAATGCCCCAAGAGGGCAGATTTTCACTTTATGCCCCTACCTATTTGGGTATGCATTTACTTATAAGCAACGATTAAGTGTTATTAATATGGGCCCTCTGCTACAATTTTTGTTGATGCACATGATGCTCTTTTATGATTTTGAAACCTGAAACATTGAGAACTATGCAGTTCATACAATCAAAAATTCTCAGCATAGTTTTCATAGATGGTTTAATGAATGCATGCTCTGTCTATGACCTAACAGGAACTGTATCATTTAAAAAAGTGTCTGTGCCAATCATTTCAGTTTCCTGTACTTGACTTGTTGTGATCTGCCTTGATATTTCTTTTGCAGTGCAATAGCTGTTACTCACTTTTACTTGCTCTTGCTTTTGATGCCTTCAACAGCATTCAGTTTGCAAAGCCTTTCCTAGTGTTTAGTCCTAAACAGTGATGTAAGTATGCAGGAATATATAAACATGGAATAATTGTATTATTATTAATATAACAGGAATGTTGTTCCTTTACTTATTTCTGATGTCATTTGTTGCAGACTTCTTAATTCAACAACTGACTATCATATTGTAACCATAAAACAGATGTTTCCTCCACAAAATGCATCTTATTTTTATACAGTTTCATCTAAATGCATATAGTATTCTAAGTAAAGGGTATGTTACTATTCAGCAATAAAGTTTTATTAGGCATTTTTAAAGTTTTTCAAGTCAGAATTCCTGTGCTTTCTTGTCTACCACTTTCCACACTGGTACTAATACAAATGATCAATGTAATTTAAAATTAGAACATGAGGAATATCATGACAAACATAGCAGCATTCCTGTTATGTGGTATTTAAACGAAAGCTTTGTATTACAAGATTATACACATTGCGGTAGAGTTCTGACGCATAGTCCGATATATACCTACTAACCCCATTCTGTGTTCCTGAAATGCTGTTCTGCAACTCTCCACGGGAGCACAGCAAGGAGAATATTTAATAAAATAACAGCTGTTATGTTTATGAGGTACTGCTAAGACACTCGGATGCTTAAAATATAAGATATGTGTAAAGTTGCACACATATGCTTTCATGAATTACACTGCAGACATAAAGTGTTACCATTTTTAGTACTCTAAATATAGTCTAGGATCAGCTTTCATGTTGTCAGTCAGCAACAGACACAAGGGTGTTGTCTGAATGAATATTGTGATATAACTTCATAATAAAGAGACACTGACATAAACTACACATCTCAGAGCAGTGGTTGGCACGATGCTAATAATTGCTTCCCTTTGCTTTGATTTATGATGTGCTTATGGAATCCATTCAACATAAACAAATCCATGTTACTAAAGCATTGAGGACCCACCTGTGCATTTCACAGCAATAATTTGTTCAAAGATACCTGTCAAAATTTCATAATTTTTAAGTTGCTTGTAAGGCCTACTACAGATCTACAGGATGTACAAACCACTGTTTTACTCCTGTATGTAGTTTACTTTCAAGAAGCAGAAAATATTTTTACTTCTGTATGGAAGGACTTTTACATTATTTGGCCTCAAAATGAGAACAGTTTGCTAGTGCTTTAATTAGACACACTGTAAAAATGTCACATAATGTTGAACCCTACAGTATAGGAATTTGGTATAAACATTTTGAAGTGCTATAAAAAGGAGTCTCTTTCACGAAACAGAAAATGTTTTAGAACATATAACTGTACTGGAAATTATGGAATTGTTTAGATATAATTCCAAAAATAGGTTATGGAAATGATCCAAAACAAGAAAAAAAAAAAAAACATGCAACTTGGCAACAGTAAACTCTATGAGTGAAATTCTTTGAATATACACCTGACAAAAACAGTGGTGGTAGTAAGAACAGGGTACTTCCTCCTGTGACACCACATGTGAGACCCCCCCTTTCTTATATATAATAACTACATGGTCTACAACTACAGGGGAAAACAGATACCCAGCAAGGGTGAAAAAAATGACTTACATATCTGTGGTCTTTCAGTAAAGTGGATTAGTGCAAAGCCATTCTAGGAATTGTGAGCTCAGGAATCATCAAGATTGTATCCCTCCTGTTACCATTCATCAAATGGAGGCATACTTCCTAACATCAGAGCAGTTAAAATCATAGCATGTTTTTAAAAGTTCATAGCAGAGAGTCAGAAAGAGGATCACTTTTTTATTTTTCACACTAGAAGGTCTTTATAAACTAGTCCCTACTTAGCTAGTTGCAGAATCTCTGTATATGTTTAGTTTATTTCCTGAGACATTTACCCAAAAAGAGGAGCATGGCTACATTTGCTGACCAAAATCATATGCTATTCCTAAATCATAGCAGTTGCAAGGAAAGAATGGTAGATATCCTATTGAAAAAGATTGTGGGGGATTATTAATAAATGTCAAAGTGAACAATGAAATGCAATTCACAAATAAAGTATCCTGAAATAAATACTGCTTTTTGTTAATATAAAAATTCAGCAGGATATACATAGAATCTGTATCTGAACGTAGTTTTCTGTATTTTCATTTTAATAAAATAGTTGAACAAAATGAAAAATGGTGAATGTGATAATATGGATTATGGTAATCCCCATGACATGCCTGTATTTGTGAGAAAGGGTGAGACTGAGGGTGGGATTCATCAAAACTGAATTCATAGGTCATAGGTAAGTGCTAGGCTACTAGCTGCCTTTGTAGGTAATTTTAAGCCTAGCCAATTTCCCCTTTTTTGTGCTTGAATTAACCTATCCCATTTGGTTTAGAGATTGGCCTTGCCCATCTCATGGTTGATAATTATATATTACCTATAATGAGAATAAATGGGATCATACCATAAATAACTTGAGAGGACCCAAACATGGGATAAAGCATTTAGGAGCTGCCTCTGTCCATTGGTAATAAAGGGGGCAGTCCTGGGGTAAACCTTTCTGTTTTCCATCCATAGGTCTAAGTTACTCTTGAATATAGACAGGAATGAACTTTGTTTTAAGTGGATGGGGAGTCTGTTCCACAGCAGAGATATCATTTGTAAGATAAACCTGTCCCTCCAAACCATTCTGTTGATGTTGCGGAAGAGGGTTAGACCCGTGGACCAAGCATATCTGATGCCATTTAACTTGCTGATGTGCAGTAAATCCTTTGGTATTGGATCAGAGGAATCTTTAATGCCAGACAGAGGTCATCTATTAGTAGTCTGCTGGATACCAAGTATACTCATAGGGCTTTGAGTAGGTCCATGTAAAATATATTATTTAGGTCATGTATCCTTTTAACATGGCATCTCTGTGGGCATTCCAGTTGTTGCATATGTCTGGACAGATGCATGACAATGGGGGGTATGTCAGTGATTGGCCTAATAAGGACTGAATAAAGTGGGACAATGACATCTCTATATCTAGACAGAATCCCTTATTTTATAAGCTGTGTAATATAGAAGGACTTTCTTTCAATAATGGGCACATGTTGGCCATAAGTTAGGTCACTGTCCATATAAGTTTCCAAATACTAAACAATTGGGTTAACTCTTAAGGGTGTATTGTCAATGTGGCAGTTCCCTGGTGTAAATGACTTTACAAAGGAAACAATAATTCATTCTTTGGCATTTTGTTTCAATCCATGATTTTGGCACCAGTTATTTATTTGGGACAAATCTTCCTGCAGGATAGCTAAGTCATTTGGGAATTCAGTGACTGCTCCTAGCTTGCAGTCATTTGCAATCTTAGCCAGCCAGAGCCCTTTGGTATTGGTTTTTACTCCACAAAAGTAGATGCCAAACAGGAGAGGTCCCAGCACAGAACCCTGGGGGACCCCACTGGTGACCAGTCTCTTCTGGAGGTAATTTCTTTATTTTGATTTCCTGCAGCCTATCTCTGAGCCAGTTAGCAATCCAGCTGGTGATTTAGGGGTTTATTCCATGTTTATTTAGCTTTTCTAGTACACCTAAGTGGGGGATTATGTCAAAAGCTTTGAACAAGTCGAAGTATGTGGTGTGTATCATTTTGCCTTCATCCATTGCTTTAATGACCTTTTCAAAAAATCCACCAGGTTGAGGAAGCCTGACCTGCCCTTGACAAATCCAAACAGACAGATCTAGTGTTTGGAGGTTCTATATGTCCTAATTGATTAGTTCCATAACAAGTATTTCCAAGGCTTTGCATATTATGATGGCCAGACTTATGAGTCTGTAATTGCCTAGGTCTGTGAAAGGTCTTCCTTTATGCAGAGGAATGACTGTAGTTGTTCTCCATTTGCATGGAACAACACCTGTATGGGGGCTGTGATTAAACAGTGTTGTTAGAGGTGTGGCTAAATTATGCTCCATGCTATTTAAGATGCATCCAGGGATACTGTCAGGACCCACTAATGTAGCAATTTTAGTTCTGATAGCACTTTTAGGACTTGGTCTTGAGTGATAGCTGGAAGCGAGACAGTTTCAGTTCTATCTTGAGGGACAGATGGAGGGGAGAGAGGGCTGTAGTTAGAGTTAAATTTATAGGCCAGTAGGTTCACAAATGGTCATCACAAGTGG
Source organism: Protopterus annectens (assembly GCF_019279795.1). NCBI lineage: Eukaryota > Metazoa > Chordata > Ceratodontiformes > Protopteridae > Protopterus > Protopterus annectens. The sequence continues at coordinate 1,099,738,106 of NC_056725.1, read as the reverse complement.
TAATGCAATGTAGATCTGGAATGCACCTCATTGTTTAGTGCTGGCTGTCTATAAGATGAACTCATTATTAGCTGTCCCTTTAGACACAAAGGTTACTCTTAGTTTAGGTATATGTTACAGCCAGACTTTTAGGCCAGAATATGAATGAAGACTTGCATGCATTGCTGCATAAGCAGCATAGCCCTCCAGGGATGGTACAGCAAAGCACATTATCTACGGTTCCCTTTTATCCCATTGTAACAGAGGATTAAGATTGGTTATCAACCAGCTTATTATGTGCTCACAGCACGGATGCCAAGAAACTGACCTTGAGAGTAGTGTGATGTAAAGTGAATCTCAAGAGATGAATCTTGGCATCCATGTTGAGAATTCATAATAAAAACTATGATAGGAGATACCAGATCTTAATTGTTTGCACTACATGGAATTTTATCTGCTGTGAGCATTATCATTTACAAAAAAGTGCAATAACACAACGTTTTAAATAGTTTTTAACGTTGAAAGATGGAAAACACTTACACGGCTACATGGGCAGTAGGCATAAAAAAGGTACCCTTGCAAGAATGGTAAGTTTAAAACTGTTAGAAACCACATTGTGACGCACATGTTTCCCTTGTGTGTTAGAGTAGTGTCCAACAAGCTGCTTAGCTTCTCAGCACTGTTCTGTGGTAAGCACTGACTTAGGGTTGTTTAACAAAAGTTTATTAAACACTTTTCTGATGACAGAAAGGTGCTTAACAAGCTTCTCTTTTTCATGAAGTCAGAGACTGATTTAAGTGCTCCATGCAGTACATGCTTATTATTAAAGGACACCCTGCCCCATTTCCATTTTATTTGCACAATGCCTGCTCACTGGAAGTCCTTCTTACGTTTTTAGCACTTTTTCACTCCCATGTATCATCCTATGGCTTTCCTACATGGTGCCTCACATCCCTGCATTGTCTATCAAGTTCTACGTATCCCCCTAGACTAATTCTGATATAGCTACAGCTGGTCACAGAACCTAGGTATTTTCTGGGGTCTTGGCTACTACTATATGCCCTAGGCAGTTCCATACTTTTAAACCTACCTCATTACTCCCCCCAGTTCAGTCTTTTGGCTGTGTCTTGGGATTTGTATGAAATGGAGGTGTGCAGTGAATCAACTCAATTCTATGGCAGATCAGCCATGCCCATCACCCTTACCCATCTTTGGTAACACTCCCAGTACAATGATCCCCAACCTCTATCAGAGATTTCTTCATTGAGCATTCATCCTTCCTCACTACTCTGTCAGTCATCTAAACCACTAATTGAACCCGGATTGACTAGGGCATAGTAAGGGCTTTATCCCTTTATGTCATGAAGTGTTTAAGTCCTTTCTACTTTCTGGTTAATTAATTACTGCTCATTGTCCAGGGCACATCTCCCATAATAAACATTACAACATTGATTGTCAAGAGAAAAAACTATCCATCCCCTTATATAATGCCATGATGTTATGCTACATATACACCTCTGTTTGTGTGTGTGTGTGTGTGTGTGTGTGTGTGTGTGTGTGTGTGTGTATATATCTATGTATATATATATATATATATATATATATATATATATATATATATATATATATATATATATATATATATTATATTATATATATATATAAAATCTTTCTCTGTCTCTCTTTATATATATATATATATATATATATATATATATATATATATATATATATATATATATATATAAAAAAAACCTGCAGCGGTGGTGCTGTGGTAGCGTTGTCGCCTCACAGTAAGACACTGTCCAGTTCGATCCTCAGCTACAGCGTCTTCTGCGTGGAGACATGCATGAAAGGGCGTATCTTCATTGAAGGTTGTGCATCAGGGCTGGTAACTCGGCACGTAAAAATCAACTACCAATCATTAGCGGACCGGAGTTCCGCTGTGGCGACCCCTAACCGGGAAAAGCTGAAAGAAACAACTATATATTTATATATAAATATATATATATATATATATATATATATAGAGAGAGAGAGAGAGAGAGAGAGAGAGAGAGAGAGAGAGGGAGCTATATAGATATATATAGATGGATCTAGGACTAATGCTCGACAATACATTTCCACGAATCGGAATGCTTAAGTGCTTTTTCACCAAAAAAGCACTTTCACGAAACTTAAGTTAAAAAAGAAAAAAAAAAAAACCTAACAACATTAAAAAGAAAAAAACAACAGTAATCATGTTTACACAGGGGGGCACCCCCCCCACACTTTTATATTCTCACTCTGAGTGCACTACTGTGGGGAAAGGGAATATTCCCTTATCCCCACTTTGCCATGATCAGCAACAGACATTTCCTCATGGTTTTTATTTTTAGTACAGTTTCACAAAAGAGCTTTTTCCAGTGAAAAAGCAATTTCATGAAACTGTGCTTTGCCATTTCCATTTTGTGGAAACGTGTCTTCGAGCATTATTCCTAGACCCATTTAAATATATATATATATATATATATATATATATATATATATATATATATATATATATATATATTTTTTTATATAGGGCATCTCTGTGTACAATGGCATGATAAATTGTGAAAACAGAGGTGCAGAACAGGGGGATCTTCTAAAGAGGTAGCACTAGGACATATGGTTGGAATTGTCCATGCAGTTTTATCCATCAAAGAATCCATCTGAAATGGTGGTAGAAGAAAACGGTTCCTAAGCCACTGGTACCATCCACTGTACCCAGCTGGGCACCATAATATTATGAGGTAGATGCAGCCCTATTGCACATAGCTTCTCTACACAAAACTCACTGCTTATTCCTGTATGGTATGCTGAAACATTTATTTACATTCTGCGAACCCACTGTGTCAGTCTGGGGTCTATGTTTAGCCATCAAATACTAGAAACCTCAAACCATGAAACAACAAAACTAAAACAGTGAACAGGACATTTATTGAACAACAGTAACAAAAAAAAAATACATTGAATGGCCATAGTTGGCCAATATCACACACACACAGCCAACCAAGGTGGGGGCCTGTGCCTCTCGCACTCCCTTAACTATATATAACAACTCTGGGATTGCACTACAGTGGGGAATAATAGGGCAAATTTAAAACGTTTCCCCTTCACTTACCTTATGCATTATGTTACTTCCTGGTTGTTGGCCAACTATTGTCATTCGATGTGTATCATTTTTTTGAAGATGCAGTTGTTTGAAAAATGCCCCTTTCACTGTTTTACATTCGTTACTTCACAGTTTAAGATTTGTAGGATTCGGTAGCCAAATATGTACCCGTCGGTCTGCACTACCTACTATTATGACACAAACAGACAGTGATGAGAACACTGAATGCTTTGCCAAAGACATCAATGGATATATGTATCTTTTGTGTCTGTAATGTAAGACAGTATGAACAACAGTTCAGAACCTGTGTTCTGAGAGACAGCCTTACAAGACTATCTGCAAATATACAGAGTTGAGTATATTTTTATTTATTATAGAGATTAATTGTTGCTTAGATATCTGTTGTCTCACTGTTCTGAGAGACTGATCTGCAAATATACAGAGCTGAGTATATATTTTTGGCTTAATAGTTGTACTATATTAATGGTTGCTCAGACCTCTGCTGAAACTGTCTTCCCCACACACCCTCCTTGTTTTTGGTTTGTAGTTTAAATTTGGTGGCTTTTGCAGTGCCCACCCCACTGTAGATTTGATCTAGGACACTCCCCCAGTCCCATCTCTTTACCGCATTCTACCTAATAAACCCTTTCTGCACTTGCTTTTAGTCCTTTTTAATTTAATTGCATTTTTCAAACTGTGTGTGGTCTAATATTGCTACATACTCAAGCGTGCTAGCTTGCACTGCATGTGAATTGTTTTTACTACTGTTTTTGCTACTTTTCTGTAAAAAAAAAAAAAAACTGTAAGCCTGTTTCCTACCTTTCCTGTAACTAGTGTTCCAGATACAGATTTGCTGTATCCAGGACTGTTTGTAAGCTTCTGAGACCTCCAAGCCTTTCTGTGTTGGAGGGAAGCCTTCTAGCTTATCAGTGGGAGTGGTAAGCATTAGGTATCCTGTCTACCACATAAGGAGTGGTTCTGGCCCAGAATTTGTAGTTATTGTCCGTCTGGGCAATCTTCCATCTCTCTCAACTTTCTGATTTGAAAGCCTGTATTTGCACTTGTTTCTGTCCTGTAACTCGTCTAGTGCAGATACAGATTCTTAGTTTTAGCACTAAAATTTGCTTATTCATGCTCAGCACTTGTTCGGAACTTGTAAGCACTAAATAAGATACTAATTACTATAGCACTCAATCTTCCTCATTACCTAGAGGAAAACAGTTTTTGTACTTACTTTTCTCACTGGCATTGAGAAAAACAGCTCTTGTACTCACTTTCCTCACTTATCTAGAGGAAAATAGTTTTTTATTCAGGCATGTCCAAGGGTCAGCTCCCAGTGTTCTCCCCTGTCTATCTGATGAATCTGGGCAACTTGAGGCAATGTAGAAATTGCCTCATGTACACAGACAACCCTCTCCTCCTACCACCCAACACTACAACCTGTGAGAGATGCACTTATCTAGCCAAACTGGAGGTAAAACTCTCTCCAACCAAGACTGAACCTGACAGTCATGAGGAGAAAGTAAACATTTGCACCACACCACACTCATCACATAGTCTCACTACGTGTACACCACCAAAATCCACACATATAAACTCAAAAACATTTGCAGAGGCTCTCAATAATAATCTGCCTAAGCAACAACGACCTCCAAAGCAGAAACACAAGCAACCTCCATCCCCCAACACAACCTAAATGACACATAGCCCACAGACTCAGTGTGCCACTCAAACACAGCCAATAAGGCAAAACAACATACCCAACACACTAGTCATAGGTTATTCTATAGTCAGGCACACTGATGTCCCACTCACCAGGCTAAACAAGGAGAAGGTTACTGTCAGCTGCCTGTCGGGTGCCAGGATCCGCCACATAACCCACGCACTCAGGTCACTCCACAACAAGTACAAATATGACTCTGTCATTGTCCATGTTGGTGTGAATAACCTGACACATACCTCCATTGACTACATGAAAAGAGACATGGAAGAGCTCTCCAGTCTTGTATCCCAGGCAGGTATGACCCTAGCCCTGAGTAGCATTCTGCCATCGCCCAGAATGATACTGCAGTACAAGGACAAAATGATTGACTTCAACAATTGGCTAAGCTTCTGGTGTCATTCTAAGGGGATCCAGTATCTGTCTGTTTGGGATGACATGGTCAACAGACCATGATGCTTTGCCACAGAAGGCCTGCACCTGTCGCCCCTGGGATTCCGGATACTGGCTAAGGCTCTTGCTGCCCCTATAGTGCCTTTTTTAGGCAGAGTTCAAGTAACAAATTTATCACCATAACAGGAACAAGCAAGCAAAAACTGAGGGTAATGCTACTCAGTGCTAGAAGTCTAAATTTCAAAATGCACTCACTCGAGGCACTCCTTAAAATGGAGAACATTGATATCTGTGCAGTGACTGAGACCTGGTTCAAGGCTCCAGAAAGCACCCCTGCACTACCAGGCTATAACTCATACCACACTTTTCGGCCATGTAACCTGGACCGAAACACCAAAGGTGGGGGTGTGTCCATATTCATTAAGGATATACACACCTCCAGGCTAGTTGCTCAGCATAATCCATCCGAGGTTATCCAAGTGCAACTAACTCTTGGCAAAACTGCAATCCAAATTGTAACTTGCTACAGATCCCCCACCATGCCCCAGGATTCCCACTCCTCTTTTCTTGATGTACTGTATAATATTAGGGTTCAACCAAACACTCTAATAATGGACGACTTCAACTACCCCACCATTAACTGGGAAAACTACTCATGTAACAACTCCTTAGTGCAACACTTTCTGGAATTCATAAACTACAATGCCCTAGATCAACTTATCCACACCCTCACCAGGGGCAACACTATCCTAGACCTAGTCATTACCAACATGAGTGACTGGTGTTCCACACCCGAAGTCAACTCCTCGTTGGGCCAATCCGACTATAAGGTAATCACCCTTGATATCCACATCCCACCCCCCATTAAGGAAACCACAGTAAAAAATTTCTCCAAAGACAACTTCATGCTTCTTAAGACAGAAGTAGTGAACTTCATGACACCCATGCAGATGGACAATACAGTTACAACTGCTGAATCCTACACAAATGCACTCTATAAGCACTTACATTAGTGCATGGATCGTGCTATCCCAAACAGAACCAAGATGCTATCCTCCAAAAAAAGGAAGCCAATCTGGTGGTCCCCTGCCATAAACAAACTGTACAACAGAAGGAAGAAACTGTTGCAAAAGAGAGTAAAATCCCATGAGTGGAGGAGCTCCCTGTTCAGCCTCAGTAAGAAGTTGAGTTCCTTTATAAGATCCTCCAAAGCTAGCTACGAAAATAAAATCACCACTAATTCCAAGGACAACCACAAAGCATTCTATAGCTATGTCAAGAATCTCAATGGCAACACCCAGATCTGCTCTGAGTTACAGCACAAAGGCACGAAAATTACAGAACCAACTGATATTACCAACATCCTGGCAGATAGGTTCAGTGCTAACTTTACCTCCCCCTCACCCCCTAAAGGGCCCATATCTATACAGGAAGAATGTAGAGTCCCTGTAATCACAACTACACAGGTGAAAGCTGCACTGTCCAAAGCCAAAAACACAGCATCCATGGGACCGGACAACATCCCAGGCTGCGTTTTACATAAACTTCAGAATGAACTGGCATCCCACTTAAGCACCATATTCAATAATAGCTTTGCATCAGGCTTTGTGCTCACTGAATGGCACACAGCAACAGTTATCCCACTCCACAAAGGGGGAGCCACCACTGATCCTGGGAACCATAGACCTATTAGCCTGACAAGCCTGGTCTGCAAGGCCATGTAACGTATCATAATGGAACTCATAAACAAAGACATTGGTAACCTCCAAACTCTGGATCCCACCCAATTCGGGTTTGTGAAAGGCAGATCATGCCTTCTGAATCTGATTGACTTCTTTGAGGCAGTCACCAAAGCTGTAGATGAGGGTAAGGTGGTTCACACAGCCTATTTTGACCTCGCCAAGGCTTTCGACACCATCCCCCATTCTGGAATTATAGCTAAACTCAATAAACTAGGCATAAATCCCTATGTCATAAGATGGGTTGCCAACTGGCTCACTGACAGAACCCATACTGTAAAAGTTGCAGACTACAAATCTGACCTCAAACCAGTGACAAGGGGAGCACCACAGGGTTCTGTCTTGGGACCGCTCCTGTTTGGTATGTACTTCTCTGAAGTACAGGCTAACACAGAAGGCCTCTGGCTAACGAAGTTCTCAGATGACTGCAAACTAGGAGCCATAGTCAAGTCCCCAAATGATGTGAACATCCTACAGAAGGGCCTCTCTGAGACAGATGCCTGGTGTCAGAGCCATGGCCTCAAGCTCAATGCCAAAAAGTGCAGTGTCATCCCCTTTGGTAAAAACTCTGTACCCATGAGCTACCACATAGGCAGCAATCTACTTAACACTGAATGCGTGATAAGAGACCTTGGGACCCAGGTGGACAGTAGTCTCTTCTTTGATAGTCACATCGCCACAGTAGTCAGGAAGTCCTTCTATGTGGCACACCTCATCATAAAAGGGTTCTCATCCAGGAAAAAAGAGGTCATTGTTCCCCTCTACTCGACACTCATTAGACCCATTATAGAGTACAACGCCCCTTTTGGAATGTACCTCACAAGACATCTGCAGCAGCTGGAAAGGCCACAGAAGTACCTCACAAAGAGGATTACTGGACTCAAACAAATGCCCTACACTGACCGCCTCAAAAAAAACCAGCTTTACTCTGCAGCATATCGCCTACTCCGAGGTGATCTCTGCCTAACATATAAAGCTGTGTCAAACCCAGAGCTGTTGGACATGCTACACCTAAAGAAATCCCAATCCCTCCGAGCTACATGCTCTACGGACCTAAACCTTGACACCACAATAAACAGGACATGCTGGAGGGATAGATTCCTATCCCAGAGACTTCCCATACTCTTGAACAGGCTACCCATCTATGTCAAGCAAAGTTCTTCATTAGCACTCTTCAAGAAAAATCTTGATGAGTGGATGGGAAATAGGAAATACACTCTGGGAATCACTTCTGTGTCTCTGCTCGACAGTGGCACAGGAAAATCACTTTCTTCGGTGGCGTAAGCCAGGGAACCGTGTTGGCTAGGCTTACGTAGGCCCTTGGGCCGATAGCCTAGTACCTGCCTATGAACCTATAGGTTCATAGGTTCATACTAGGCTATCTGCCCTAGGGCATTTATAAGCCTAGCCCAGAGTTTTTGTGGCTTACGCCATCCCTTTCGATTGAAGGATATTATGCCCATTATTTTGCTGTGCCTCTGTCAAGCAGTGACACTGATGTAATCCCTGGGGTATACCTGCAATCTCCCATCCATTGGTTAAGATTTCTCTTGAACAAAGCCAGCGAGGTGCTCTGCCTCACATGTACCGGGATTTTGTTCCACAGCATAGGGAGTCTCTGGGTGATGAATCTGTCCCTCCAGCACGTCCTATTTATGACCGTGTCAAGGTTTAAGTCTCATGCTCTTATGGATCTGTTGGATTTAGATTTTTTGAGGTGAAGCATGTTCATTAATTCCGGGTTGGACATGGCCTTGTATGTCAGGCACAGGTCACCTCTGAGCAGGCGTGGCGACTGAGTAGAGCTGGAGCTCCTTCAGTCGGGCAGCATAGGACATATTTTTGAGACCCTTTATCCTTTTGGTGAGGAACTTTTGGGGCCTTTCCAATTGCTGCAGGTGTCGGGTCAGATACATTCCAAATGGGGCGTTGTACTCAATCATTGGTCTGATGAGTGAAGAGTACAGGGGAATGATGACCTCCTTTGACCTAGATGTGAAACCCTTCATGATCAGGTGGGCAATGTAGAAGGTCTTCCTAACAACTTTGGCAATGTGGGTGTCAAATGAGAGGTTACTATCAACCTGGGTTCCCAGATCCCTGATAACCTCTTCTGTGCTTAGTGGATTGCCACCTATATGGTAACTAGGGGTAACCTTGTTTTTCCCAAAGGGTATGACTATGCATTTTTTAGCGTTTAACTTTAGGCCATGGCTTTGGCACCAGTTATCCGTTTCTATGAGACCCTTCTGAAGGATATCTGTGTCTGATGTGTTTTCAGCTATGGCGCCCAGTTTGCAGTCATCTGCAAACTTTGTCAGCCATAATCCTCCTGTGCTTGCCTGTACTTCCGAAAAGTAGATGCCGAACAAGAGTGGACCCAGGACCGAGCCCTGTGGGACACCGCTTGTTACAGGCTTGGAATCTGACATGGGGCCAGCAACTCTAACCCTGTGGGTTCTGTCACTTAGCCAGTTTGCAACCCATCTTGTGACGTATGGGTTTACATTTAAACTGGTGAGTTTTTCTATGATGCCTGAGTGGGGTATCGTGTCGAAGGCCTTTGCCAGGTCAAGGTAGGCTGTGTGGACTGCCTTGCCCTCATCAATGGCCTTGGTGACTGTTTTGAAAAAGTCAACCAAGTTTAAAAGGCATGATCTACCCTTGACAAAGCCAAATTGGGTTTGATCCAATGTCTGCAGGCCCCCTATGTCTTTATTTATGAGTTCCATAATGATCCTCTCCATAGCTTTGCAGACCAGGCTTGTCAAGCTGATGGGATGGTAGTTTCCAGGGTCGGTGGAGGCACCGCCTTTGTGTAATGGGACCACAGTAGCCATATGCCATTCCTTGGGTACGTATCCTGAGGTGAGGCTAAGATTAAACAGCTGCCCTAACTGTGGGTTTAATTCCTCAATGAGCTCATGGAGCACACAACTGGGGACACCATCTGGTCCCATGGATGCTGTGTTTTTTGCCTTGGAGAGAGCTGCTCTTACTTGAGCATTTGAGATGTTTGGGAGGCCACAATCCTCTGGTATAGATATTTCTCCTTTGGGGGAGGAGAGAATTTGCACTGAACCTGTCAGCCAGTATGTTGGCAATGCCTGTAGGTTCAGTGATCTTTACATCATTTTGAACCAGTTCTGAACATATCTGGGAGTTTCCTCCCAGGTTTCTAAAATAGCTAAAAAAGGCCTTGTGGTTGCCTTTTGAGTCCGTGGCAATTTTTCTTTCAAAATTTGCTTTGGAGGATTTTATGAGAGCTCTTAGTTTTTTACTTACGATGATCAAGGGTGTCTTCCCTTTTGAGGATTTTGCTCTATCTTGTAGTAGCTTTCTCCTTTTGTTGTAGAGCTTGTTTATGGCTGGGGTCCACCAGACTGGACGCCTGCCTTTGGTACAAAGAGTCTTTGTTTTGTTTGGGATTGCCTGATCCATGCAGTCCTGGAGGTGCTGGTAGAAGGCATTTGTAAGTGATTCAGCGGCTTTAGTGATGGTTTCCACTGGCTCAGGGGCCTTGAAAGAGACCACACCAGTCCTAAGAAGTGTGAAGTCGGCTTTAGAGAAGTTCTTCACTGTGGTCTTTTTTATCTGGGGTGGGGGTGGGATGTGGACCTCCAGTGAGATTAGTTTATGATCTGATCTCACCAATGAAGGGTATACCTCCGGTGTTGAACATTGTGACCCCATGTTTGTGATGATGAGATCCAGTATGTTTTCACCTCTTGTGGGCATGGTGACTAGTTGTTCCATGGCATTAGAGTTTATGAACTCTAGGAACCTTTGGGCTAGAGTGTTAGGGCTTGAGTAGTGATCCCAGTCTATGTTTGGATAGTTGAAATCACCTAGTATGATGGTGTTTGGGGTTACATTTATCCCCTCCAGAGTTTTCAGGAATGCTGTGTGAGGATCCTGAGTTTGAGAGGGTGGCCTGTAACATGCTACAAATTGTAGAGCAGTCTTGCCTACGGTTAATTGCACCTGGATGGTCTAGGATGCATAGTGCGTTGCCACCAACCTGGAGGTGAGGGTATCTTTGATGAATATGGAAACCCCTCCTCCTTTCTTGGTGTTGTCCGGATTTTGTGGCCAGAACGCTTGATATGAGGTAAAACCTGATAGTGCCGGGGTGCTCTCAGGAGCCTTGAACCAGGTTTCAGTCACAGCACAGACATCGATGTTCTCCATACTGAGAAGGGCTTTGAGTGCGTGCATCTTGAGTTTGAGACTTTTGGCATTGAGCAGCATTACCCTTAGTTTTTTTCCTTTGTTTTGTTCTAGGGTGGTAGGTTTAGAATTTGAGCCTGGCCTAAAAAAGGCACTATGGGGGTGGCAAGAGCCTTTGCCAATATCCGAAAGCCCAGGTGACAGGTGCAAGCCGTCCCTTGCGAAGCAACGTGGCTTGTCCAGCATGTCATCCCAGGCAGACAGACATTGGATCCCCTTTGAATGACACCAGTGATTAAGCCAATTATTAAAGCTGATCATCTTGTCTCTGTACTGTGGCATAGTTCTTGGTGAAGGTAGGATACTGCTCAAGGTCAGGGTCATACCTGCCTGGGCTACATAATCAGAGAGCTCCTCTATGTCCCTTTTCATGTAGTCCAGGGAGGTGAGTCTCAGGTCGTTCACACCAGCATGGACAATGACTGAGTCATACTTGTACTTGCTGTCGAGTGACCTGAGTGCTTGCTATGTGGTGGATTCTAGCACCGACAGGCAGCTTACTGTGACCTTCTCCTTGCTCAGTCTGGTGAGTGGGACGTCAGTGTGTCTGACTATGGAGTCACCTATGACAAGAGTGTTTGGCATTGTGTTTGGCCTTAAGGGCTGTGACTGTTTGGCACACTGACTTTGTGGTCTATGTGTTGCATGTGTCTTGGTCTGTGGTGGTAGTTGTTTGGGTGTCTGCTTTGGTGGCCTCTGCTGTTTTGGTAGATTTTTGGTCAGAGCCTCCGAGTATGTTTTTATGTGTTTGTGTGTGTGATATGAGGTTGTGCTAGTGCTATGTGAGACTGGGTTTGTGGTGTGTGTGGTTACCTTCTCCTCCTGTCTGGTCTTGCCAGTCCTATGATGAGAGAGCTCAGCCTCCAGTTTGGCTATATATTTGCATCTCTCATGTGTTTGTGTTTTGTGGGAGAAGGAGAGGGTTGTCTGTGTACATGAGGCAATTGTAACATTGCCTTAATATTCCCAGATTCATCAGCTGAGCAGGAGATGACACTAGCAACTGACCCCGCGACATGCTAGAAGGAAAAGTTAAGAACTTTGTGTAGATGGGTTTGAGAAGACTTCAAGGGGTGTGGATGATCGAAAAAGGGGTATTAGGCTGGTAGGGTGCTATGTATAATAAAAAGTGCTATATCAGAGTAAAGAGTACTTTGGGTGCAAGTGCTAGGCTATCCGGATAGAGAATAGTCACTTATGAATCAAGTAGATCAAGACTTTATAGGTATAGAATAGGGTAGTTAGACTATCAGTACAGCTTAGGAAGAGATGTTCTAAGGGAAAATTTGAAGAGTGGACTTTAGGTAGCCCGAATATTTTAACCTTGATTAACCACCACTGCTCTTGTGTGCTCTTGTGGCAACTCCGCGCTAAAGCGTGCTTTATAGCAGGGGGCTGCAAAAGACAGGAAATGACCCAAAATGGCCAATAAACTACAAGTTACTGCCTTAAACCACTCCTCTGAGGACAAACAGGCAGCTTTGTACTCCCCACTCTCACTGGTGAGTAAAGAAACTTCCCCCTGACCAAACAAGGAAAATGGAGAAACACAGGAACCAAGACAAAGCCCAGGGATCAGCAAAATCTGGTCTCTGGAACACTAGCTAGGAAAGTATGGAAAACAAGGATATTTTTTTTTTTTTCAAGTTTTTTTTTTTACAGAAAGGCAGAAAACACAATAAATGCTATACTTTTCGACTAATTGCTATCAAAAGCTAGTACACTTGAGTGTATTAGCCTGTAGTTTAACTTTTAGGCAAAACTTAAACTAGCAAGTGCAGTAAACAGTTTGAGCTTATAAAAACAGTAAATACAGGTCAAACTTCGATAAAATAAGCAAAAACAGTGGTCGAAAGTCGAAAAAGGTCGAAAAAGCCAAGAAAAATACTTAAAATCTGGAAAGGTAGTCTTTTCTGGTCTCTGCTGCTACAGGAACCCTGCTGGCCACCACGAGGAGCTGTGCTGAGTTCTCAATAGCTGGAAAAGCCCGCCAAAGCGTGCTTTATAGCAGGGGGCTGGAAAAGACAGGAAATGATAGATTGAAAAATGATAGAGAACACACTGTGAATGTAAGTGTTTTGTTTATATCTAGAGAAGTCTGTGGTGGGGGATGCAAAGGCGATATCTGATGAGTGAAAGATACAAGGTGTGCAGAAATTCATTATAAATGTACATTAAATAAACACCAGAAACTCTGTGAAATTGCTGTGTCTGTTGCAGCTATCCAAAGTACTATTTGTATTTGTTTCATATGTTGATCAGTTGCATTCTTTCATGCTCTGCTTTATACATTATAAAGAACTAAATGTCCTACTTAACAATGTTTGTAGTGTTTGAAATTACAAAACAAAGATCAGAATTAAAAGCAAAATATTGTCAATTACATAGACAATCAAATTGCTGTGTATTTTTTATTATTTGATTATTATGCCAAGTTAACCATTTAATGTGCCAGTCTTCCTACCCTACATCAGTCTATACATATCAAATAACATTAACAAACTGGGAAAACTGAATTACTTACTTCTTACTGGTTGGGATACTTCTCTTCCTAATCTTACTGGTACAATACTCTGTATGTTATAATGATTTAAAATACAGTGAGTGAAACAGATTGAATGCCCAGGGAAAGGATGAAGCATTTTGAAACAACTATACAAGAGGAAGGCCTGAATAAGTAGCTAAATGAAGTACTATATTCTTACTCATCCCTGCAGTATTGTGAGTAGTACATGACAGTGAATTACTCATGACCCTGACAGTTTGCCCAGAAGGATACAGTTCAAGTGGATAAATCTTTCATCGCTCATTGTTGGGCAGCAGTTTGTTAAAAAAATGGTATGCCACGTGTTTTTAAACAAGGCTATCAAATGAGTCATATCCTTCTACTAGCAGTGTATGTCTAACTAAACTGTAATTAAAATGTTTACTTCAAATACTGCACACTGGATTTTATTTAATTTATTCACAGTCAAAGTAATTGGAAGAAGTTTACCCGATGCCACTATTATGTGTCATTTAAAGCAAAATACTGTGTTACTTTCAGAGTTCTTTTAAATTTAGTTATTTTTCTAATTTTCTTTGTTACACCCTTTTTTTTTGGATTAGTGTTTATACAGAAAAATGTAAAGCAAGTTTTTAGGGCCATTGCTGACATCAACCTCCTTTTTTCCACTTTGATTGACATTAGATCAAGGTATCATAGTAATATTAGCTAACATGAACAAATCATGTAGAGCCAATGTTTATACCACTGAGTGGAGGTTTGCTTGGAAAATTGCCACTTGTTGCATGTTGACAAAAAGATTGTCTGAGGAACTTGCATTTTGACAGATCTAGTATTTTTTTAATTAAACAGATTATCTAAGTAGATCTTTTGGTGGCTATATTCATATTTTACCATTGGTGACATCAGCAGTAGACTATGTACATTATTGCATACATGTAATTGCCAAGCAAATAGCAAAAAGAGTAAAATAAAACGTTTTATATCTTTTTTTTCTTTTTTTTTTGGCAGAATGCTCAGTGAATGCTGCAGGCAGATGCAACTACCTTGCCTATGTGGAGGGAGGTGCTGCACACCTGACCAACCATTCTGTTAGCTTTCCAATCCTTGCTGTCCTACATGGCAGAACGGACACAAATTTTACATGGTCATAGTGGAAAGACCACGGTAGTGTAAGGTGTAGGAGGGTAAGGAGACGAATGGCTGTGTGCTGCATTGGGAAACAGCAGCAGTGGGAATTTTGTCTTTGTATTAATGCTAGCAGTCAACCAGATATGGCAGTGGATGTTTATTAGATCTAATGCAGTACTTTGCTATGGCTAGGTAATAGTAAATACTAGTAGTAATACCTGAACGTTTGAACCACTTGCTGTTGTCACATGTGGAATAATTCAGAAGCTCATCTAGGGCTAAATGAAACCCATTAGCAACACGCATACAAGGTAAAAAAGAAAGAGCAGAATAAAAGACTAAATGAGAGACTGTGAAGCCTGAGATGTTTCTCTACTTTTTCCCGTTGTTTGATTTCTAATTAGAAACCAGAGGACCTAATTTGGCATATCAAAATTGATGCAGGGTAAGGACTATAGCCATATACAGCACTGATGTTCATTTACTTTTGGTTGTGTGGTTAACAGCCTACATAACTGCACTGTTTGTGAAAAATGTTTAAAAGGCACTGTCAGGTGATCTAGTTTCTTCACACTACCCCCTTCCACATACACACATACATTAACATACACACACACACACACACACACACACACACACACACACACACACACACACGCACACACACACACACACACACACACACACACACACACACACACACACACACACACACACACACACACACACACACAGACACACACACACACACAGACACACACACACACACACACACACACACACACACACACACACACACACACACACATATACATGCTCAGCAATCACACATACAGCAACCTGTGCTTCTGAATGGCTGTACTGTAACTGTCACCTACTTGCAAGAAATGTATTATATTCCAAAACATGAGATTGGTATTTATACACAGGAAAACGAAAGCTACAAATACTGTAAGCTTAGGTAAAGTAAATAAGTAACAGTCAAAACTTGAATTTTAGCAGGGACCAGTGATTCCACCTTTGCAGATGGAATGTCTGGATTCTAATTCTATAAGCTTGTTGTTACTTGCCTTGGCTACTTTAGTTCAAATGTATTTAATTAGAGATTAAACTGTATACTGTTTCAGGGGTACCTAGTCACTGGATATACCATGTAAGATGTTAATGTGTCAACTAAGAAAAAAAATGCAGCTTGGGGGTCATGTTTCTTCTTTTTTAGCATCACTCCATCTAAAAGTCTTACTTCCTGTCACTGTTTAAATGCCTTTCAAGGTTGTCTGTGTCTCTAGACACTGTAGTGTAACCTTTCTACCACCCTGTTAGGATTCTCAGTAATAATAGCTGAGGGAGACTAAAACAGTAAAAAGAAATGTTTATACACACACGCACACACACACACACACACACACACACACACACACACACACACACACACACACACACACACACACACACACACACACCACACACACACTCACACACATATAAGTGATTAAAACAACATCCCCATAATATTAGTCTCAAATTTGTGTGAATAGTGGCAGTGTGTGTTATGGAAAGGTTTTAATGAGGTTAAGATGTAGGATTATGGTTGAGAGAAGGGGCAGCATGAGTTAGAGTTAGCTCCCATTACTAAAGAAGTCAGGGGAGCTTTGCTCCCCTGCACCACCTTAGTTATGCTTGCTATGCTCTGCCACTATACAAGACAGACTCAGATGCACAAACATGCACAAACACACACAAACAACACTAAATTTATCCCCTAACCTAATCCTAAAATACACAAACTCGCACATAAATACACAAACACACAACACCCATCCTTCACTCTTCTCCAACCCTAATCCTAACTCAAACACACACACACACACACACACACACACACACACACACACACACACACACACGTGCACTCTCATCCCCCCAACCCCACTTACCTGTATCAATATTCCATACCATTGACGTATCCAACATTCTGCCCTCTGTACCGTTAGTATTAAATCTCACCCCTGCTTTCTTTGACCAAACATATGTTTAGTCAGTTGCAAGAAAACTATATATATATATATATATATATATATATATATATATACATATATATATATATATATATATATATATATATATATATATATATACATATATATATATGGGTCTACTTCACAAGAACAAAATCTCACATTACTGAAGATGAGAAGATGAGACGAGAACTCCGAAACTTCATGTAAACAAATGACCATATAGCTGACAAGTTTCCCATGGTAAGTGACCACTGGGCCACGAACTAATGGAAAATGCACTGCACTATCTCCATCCCACCCAGATGCCTCCTACACCCTCCAAATGTGGAGGGTGGTGCCGCCTGCACCCCCTTAACTAAATATAACAACTCCAGGATTGTACTACAGTGTGGAAAAGGGTAAATTTTCCCTTGCTGGCCCAGTGGTTACTTATAATGGAAAAGTTGTTGGATACGTGGTCAGTTGTTTAAATAATGTTTTAGAGTTCTCTTCTCAGTCTTCTCATCTTTGGTAATGTGAGATTTCATTCTTGTGAAGTAGACCATACATACATATCTATCTATCTATCTATACATATATATATATATATATATATATATATATATATATATATATATACATATATACATACATATTTATATTTTGTGTTTTACTTCAAAATATTGCAAGCAGATGAAGCTACATCCAGGTAAGGGGCAGGTGCTGTACACCTGACCAGCCAATCTGTGTGCTGTTTACTTCTTTCTATTCTAAGCACCAAGGAGAAGAAACCATATATGTTTTAAATGGCAACAATGAACAAAAAAGATGGTGATAGTTCCAACTCAATTTGTTTTAGTAGCGATTTCATGTACTATTATATGTAAACTTCATCAGACATCTACCATTCATTCATACAAGTTTAAATAACATGTGCAGACATGACGTCACACTACTTAGTGAAAATCTTAAAGTTCTACTCCAGAATACAAAAAATACTTGTCATTAAACAGCATACCCATCCATAACACAATATAAAATACATTGACAAATTATAAGAATGTTTTTCTAATGATGCCTGGACACTTAGGAGTTTTCTGATTAAAAACTGGGCTCTAATAAAAGAAGACACTGGGATTAACCAGATATTGGGTGATACACCCAGAATTATTTTTAAATGGGCTTGAATTTGAAAAATTTGTTAGAACTTAAAAGGAAACCTTACATACCATGGAGGGGTATGAAAAAATGTGGCCATTGCCACTATTGCAAGTTTCTAGAAGTCACCACAAAATTCAACATTGAGGGTAGAACTTACAATATCAATGGGAAATACACATGTGAAATGAAAGGAGTGGTATACTTGGCTCAATGCCAGTTATGCCCAAGTTTTTATATAGGAAAAAATGGAGCGTTGTTTTAAATAGTGCATCTATGAACATCAATATAATATTTCTAAGGCCAACCATACTAATGCCCTAATTAGGCATATTATTGTGTACCCTGACCATCAGTTCCATTACTTGGTGATCGACCAAGTTCAATAGGATATTGTGGGGGGGAGGGGGCTTGTTCATTAAAGTTAGAGGAGAGAGAATCGTTGTGGCAACTCAGATTAAACACCCAAGCTTCCCCAGGTTTAAATGACTATAGTTCTTTGAAATGTGTACTAAAGTTGAAATCATTAGAGAGCTGATGAAAGTTTTTGTAAAAAAATCTTATAATTTGTCAATGTATTTTATATCGTGTTATGGATGGGTATGTTGTTTAATGACAAGTATTTTTTTATTTTGGAGTATAACTTTAAGATTTTCATGAAGTAGTGTGACATCATGTCTACACATGTTATTTAAACTTGTGTGAATGAATGGTAGATGTTTGATGAGGTTTACTTATAATAGTAGACAAAAGCACTAATGCAACAAGTTGAGTTGGTACTATCAACATCTTTTTTGTTTTTTTTTGGTAGTTGTTTTTTAATATTCATTGGTTTTAAATGGCTACAGTGGAAAGAGCAGTAGTGTGAGGTGTGGGATGACAAAGATCAGAGCTGCCATGTTGGAGAAAAACAGCAGTGTGAATCAAATTATATTTATATATTTATTTATGTATTTATTTATTTTATTTAATCTTAAAAGATAGCCAGCTCTGGGCAAAGATGGCATTGAAAAAGCATTACTGCAGCACATATGCTATTTTATTTACTTTTTATTTTACTACAGTTGGGTACTGTAGATATACAAAGACAACAAATGATGTATACTTGCTGAGTAGGGGGGTGGTTTGTGGATCATGATGATTGATTGCTCATTATTCTAACTTTGCATGGATAATGTGATGTATATGAAGCAGTTGGAATACTTTGACACTGTCAATGTGAAACAGAGTTAAATACATTACTGTGGCAATTATTATTATCACAGTCTGATGTCTGAGGTGTACACAACCACCAAAGGGCATATAACTGCTGTTTTGGTAAAGCTATCTGTGGATCCATCTAGCAAATGATCATTTTCTTGCTTACTTTGTTTGAACAACCATTAATTTTATTTTGCAGAACTGGTGTGCATTTGTGTGAAGTAATCTATAATACTTTACTGTGGCTAGTTTGTATTTTTGTGACACAAGCTTGAAATACATTACTGTGGCCATTATTAATACCATTTCTACCATGCTGAGGCATCTGAAAAGTACCTAGTCAACAAAGTGCCTATTGCTTCATTCAAAACTGTGAGATAACATATTTATGGCCTAGGCCCAGTAATTTAATTTCTTACTAATTTTAAAGTTTGAGATTAACCTTTTGTCTTCCAGTATCCTCTGTTAAAACATACACATTTAAATAGTTACTATAATACCTGTATATTTCTTTTCTGTCCAGCAGGGCACACTGTTGATACATTTTTATAACAAGCAACTTTACAAATACATTTTTCATCACAATCATCTGTACAAATCAGTTAGATATACAAATGACATATCTTTCTTTACAAAATTCCAGCTAGCTATGTTGACATATATTAAACATCCACTGCCCTACTTCTCCTGGCATAGCTAGCAATATATATTAATTTATTGACATTTAGTGACTGGGAAAGTCAGACTGGGTCAGGAACCCATTTTCAGTGGAGGCCTAGAGAGAAAAGCTCTAACGTTACAATTGAATATGCAATTAATTACAGTTAATATACAATTACAATATACAATTAATAGACATGCATATAATTTGAAATGTATGAATTCCTAAAATATAGTTTGAAGAAATATGCAAAGAGATGATTAATAAGTAATAAGATTACTTAGGGGTCAGAGTACAAAAGGAAGAAAGATCATAGAATTATGCATAAGAAGGGTAATACAAAAATAGTGTTTGTATTATAAGAAAAGAAATAAGAGAAACAACTATAACAACTTTTAGGAGAGACGTGAGAGTAGAACACACTGGTAAATAAAGTAGAGATATGTTAATAATGATATATATATATATATATATATATATATATATATATATATATATATATATGTGTGTGTGTGTGTGTGTGTGTATATATATATATATATATATATATATATATATATATATATATATATATATAGTTTCACTTCATAATCTTGAATTACTGAAATCTTGAAATTCAGTAACTCGAGACCCCCAAACATCTCCAACGCCCAAGTGAGAACTGCTCTCTCCAAAGCAAAAAACACAGCATCCATGGGGCCTGATGGTGTCCCCGGCTGTGTGCTCAACGAACTCAACGAGGAATTAAACCCACAGCTAGGACAGCTGTTTAATCATAGTCTTACCTCTGGATAGTGGTGCACTGCAACTGTGGTCCCCATTAGCTTGACAAGCCTTATCTGCAAAGCCATGGAGAGGATCATAATGGACCTCATAAATAAAGACATAGGGAATTTGCAGACTTTGGATCCATCCCAGTTTGGCTTTGTCAAAGGCAGATCATGCCTTCTAAACTTGGTTGACTTTTCAAACAGTCACCAAAGCCATTGATGAGGGAAAGGCAGTCCATACAGCCTACCTCGATCTGGCGAAGGCCTTCGATACAATACCCCACTCGGTATCATTGAAAAACTCATCAGCTTAAATGTTAACCCATACATCACAAGATGGGTTGCAAACTGGCTGAGTGACAGAACCCACAGGGTCAGAGTTGCTGGCGCCATGTCAGACTCAAAGCCTGTCACAAGTGGTGTACCACAGGGCTCAGTCCTGGGCCCACTCTTGTTTGGCATCTACTTACAAGCAAACACAGGAGGGTTATGACAAAGTTTGCAGATGACTGCAAACATAGTAGAAAACACATCTGACACAGATATCCTTCAGAAGGGTCTCACAGAAATGGATAACTGGTGCCAGAGCCATGCCCTAAAGTTAAATGCCAAAAAACAAGGTTACCCCTAGCTACCAAATAGGTGGCAATCCACTGAGCACAGAAGAAGTTATCAGGGACCTGGGGACCCAGGTTGATAGTAGTCTGTCATTCGACACCCATGTAGCTAAAGTAGTTAGGAAGACCTTCTACATTGCCCACCTTATCATGAAGGGATTCTCATCTAGATCAAGGGAGGTCATAGTCTCCCTATACTCATCACTCATCAGACCAATGATTGAGTACAATGAATGCATCTGACCCGACACTTGCAGCAGCTGGAGAGGCCACAAAAGTTCCTCACCAAAAGGATAAAGGGTTTCAAACATCTGTCCTATGCTGCCCGACTTGAAAGAACTCCAGCTCTATTCAGTCGCCACCGCTTGCTCAGAGGTGACCTTTGCCTAACATACAAGGCCATGTCAAACCCAGATTTGATGAATATGCTTCACCTCAAAAATCTAGATCCGGAGACTTAAACCTCAACACGGCTATTAGGGCGTGCTGGAGGGATAGATTCATCACCCAAAGACTCCCTATGCTGTGGAACAAATGTTCAAGAGGAATCTTGACCAATGGATGGGAGATCGCAGATACACCCCAGGGGTTACTTCAGTGTCACTGAGAGGCACAACAAAATAATGGGTATAGTTCCCCATACTAAAGGGGTGGCGTAAGCCACAAAACTATGGGCTAGGCTTGTAAATGCCCTCGGGCAGATAGCCTAGTATGAACCTATGAACCTATGAACCTATGAAGTGTAAAACCAGAATGTCAAAAGTGCATAAGAGCAAATTTGAATATCTCGAATCCACGCTTATACATTTCTGGTGCATCGTGTGTAGTGTTATGGTGCCTGAAATTGCAGGTGAGTGAGTGTTTGTGTGTATTTTTGTAAGTTGTATGTGTGGGTAAGGGTAGGGAGGTGTAAGTGTGAGTAATGGATTTGTTGGTGTTTGTGTATGTGTATTTGTGTGCAAGTGAGTGGAGGATGGCGTGCTGTGATTTTTTTTTTCATGTTATGTGCGACCTCAGAGTTGGTATATATAAGTAGGGGGGGTGTGGGGGGCGCAGTGTAGGGTTGTCTTGTTTGTGTGCTGTGGTTGGAATGGTGTGTGTGTGTTATGTGGTGTATGGTGTATGTATGTTCATGATTGTGTGATTCGGGATTGTGGTTTTCGGTTTTGTGAATGGTTCGACTTTATAGTCTTGGGTTATTGAAATTCGGGATTTCAGTAATTCGAGATTATGAAGTGAAACCATATATAATAAAATAAAGTATATGGGTTATGCAAAAAAAAAAAAAGCAGAGGAAGGAGGCAAATAAGGAGAGGGGATTAATAAGTGTGAAGAATATACTAGTGAGGAAAAACAGCAGTTGATAAGCCAGTGCAGATTAGAGAAAGACTCAAGAAGATAGATAGCAGGAGGGGTAGAGGGGAGAAAGGAAATAGGATCAGTGGTGAATGGAAGAAAGTGGGAAAGAGAGAGGTTATGTGGAGAGATAGCTATAAGATGGTTAGGTAAGTATGTTAGTGTTTAGTTGTAGAGCAAGGGCAGATATTGATGTTGAAGAAGTAATTTTTTAGTGCAAGTTTAAACTTCTTAAAGGAGTCTAGGACAGTAACATTTGAAGGTAAGTCATTTCCAGAGTTTTGCAATGCTGTAGGAGTAGAGGCTATGTTTGATTCTTTTATTGGGTTTATATACCACTAGAAGCAATTTGTTTGTAGACTGGAGAGATCTGTTTAGAGTATAGGTCTGTAGGATATTTTTCAGTGTAGGGCAACTATAGAGCTTGTATAAGATTTTGTGTTCTAGAGACAGATGTTCAGAGTAAAGGTAATGGGAGAATTATAGACAGTTTAATTCATTAACAACTTGGCAATGGAGTCAAGGGTATGATGTGCCTATGGCAAATTTAGTGATTTTTGTGATAGCAAGATTGAAACTTGTTTTTAGAGAGATGTCTGGAGGCTGGTGAAAATAGGGGCTGCATATAGGAGGGAAGGAAGTAAGAAGGTATTAGCGACGTTATTCTGGTGGGTTTGTTCATGAAGTGCTTTTGCCTGCATAGTTTTCCTAGCTTAAATGTGTCATCACATCTCTCTCCCCTTTGAAGACTCAAGCTAATTTATCAAGTAACCCTTGAGAAACATTGCTTATGAGAAATGGGCCTGAGTGTACTATTGTCCCTGTCATAACAGTAACTCAGCTATGCTACGCTCAAAAGAACAGTATATGTGTGTTTGTGCCATCCAACCTGGACTGAGTATCATATCATTCCCAGTTAATGTCCTTTCACATGTTAAGGCCAATGATATAGAATAAATTGCCTATGTTACATTAAAAAAATGATAAGCTAGTAATATTTCTATAGAGAATGGATGGCAAACTGATACCAGGTTCATAGTTACTAGGTATGTCTGCCAAAGGAGGACATTCTTAGGACTGCAGCATCCACCCCCTTTAAAAGTACAACACAGTACAGTATCAGCAATCCATCTACATATTGTGGGAGTAGAACCCACAGCCTTCTGCAGCAAAAGCAAGTATACTACCTTTTGTGCTACTAACATTGCAAGTAGACTTTGCATAAGCAGCACTAAACTTCTCCTTCCCTGAAGAACTGTGTAGCGCAAGAAGTCAGGAAAAAGACAAAATGTATTGGCGGGGGGGGGCAAAGGCCCAAAGCCAGGGACACAGTTTAGACATTGCTTATATAATCTTAGAAAGTTGCTAGAATAAAATGTTGTGTTACCATTTGTTTCCTGAAAGATAGGAAGACAAACATAAATGGCTATCATTTGTTTACTGGGAAAGTCCAACTTGGAACAAAGCCAATTTTCATCAGAGGCTTAAGGAGGAATGCTCTAGACTTTCAAAGACAGTCTTTGTCTCGTGGGATGAAACCAGAGCTCCCAGAGGAAACCCACACAAACACAATGAGAACATGCAGACTCTGCACAGAAGGCACTTCAGCCGAGAATTAAACCCGAGAACCTCTTGCTGTGAGGCAACAACACTATCCGCTGCACCATCCAAATTTTAAGAGGAACAGATCAAAAAACACAAACACACACACACACACACACACACACACACACACACACACACATGCTTGAGCATTGACTGTTATCATAACTGGAAGAACGAACTTGCAGGTAAATGCACAAGAACTGTTGAATACACACACACACACACACACACACACACACACACACACACACACACACACACACACACACACACACACACACACACACACACACACACACACACCCCAAATACACATTATTGTATCTCAAATGCACAAGAATGCAGTGATAAACTGAACTTGCAGATTGAATTAGAGTGACCGGCTAGAAACCTTAAACGGAACACACACACTCACACACGCACTCACTCACACACACACACACACACACACACACACACACACACACACACACACACACACACACACACACACACACACACACACACACACACACACAGACACACACAGCTAAATTGAGCAACGGTCATTAACTGAAAGAATGAATTTGCAGGTAAATGCTCAAGAACTTTTGAATACACACACACCCCTAATACACAGTATTTTCAATGCTGTTAACTTAACTGAAAGAACAAACTTGCAGGTAAATGCAAAAGAACTGCTGAATACACACACACACACACACACACACACACACACACACACACACACACACACACACACACACACACACACACACACACACACACACACACACACACACACACACACACACACACACACACACACACACACACACACACACACACACACACACACACCCCTAATATATAATATCGTATCTCAAATGTACAAGAATGCAGGGATAAACTGAACTTGCAGGTTGAATTAGAGCAGCTGGCTGGAAACTTTAAACTGCACACACACACACACAGACACACACACACACACACACACACACACACACACACACACACACACACACACACACACACACACACACACACACACACACACACACACACACACACACACACACACACACACACACACACACACACACACACACACACACCTAAATTGAGCAACAGCCATTAACAGAAAGAATGAACTTGCAGGTAAATATACAAGAACTGTTGAATACACCCCCCATACACAGTATTTCAAATGCACAAGAACGCAGTGATACACTGAACTTGCAGGGACACACATACACCTAAATTGAGCAACAGCTGTTAGAGAATGAACTTGCAGGTTGAATTAAAGCAGCTGGCTGGAAACGTTAAACTGAATGAGAACTTGCAGGTTGAATTGGAGTGGCTGGCTGGTGTAGTTGTAATGGAAATGCAGTTAGTGTACACAACAGTTCAAACTTGCACAACGTGGAGTTATAATGGAAATGCAGTTAATGCACACAACAGTTTGACTGGCACACAAAACGATCTTACACAATGTGGAATTATAAAGCAAATGGAAATGCAGTTAATGCACACAAAACGAACTTGCACACACTATCATGGGAATAAAATAATGTAACATAGGCACAACAAATAATAACAGTTTTTCTTACCTGGAGGACTTAATATGCTGCCCGCCCACCATTGCTGTTATATTCCATATTCCCTTCGTGTCCAACAGGCAGTAGCGGATGTCATCATGCATGCTCCTATAGGCTGGTGATGTGTGGTGATATCAGTCAAAAATTTAAATTGGTAACTGGAAATAAAAATAAATAAATTAATTAATTAATTAAAAAAAAAGACCAGGAAATTAAGGTGGCCACTCGGGAATTCGTGGCACCCTAATATTTTGCCCCCAAAACCGGTAAATACCGAGGAATTTGGTACGGTTGAGAGGTATGTTTACAATATATCTATTTGCCCCCCCAACCATCCCAAACAAGCATAATAACTCCGAGATCTTATTACTTTCCCCCATATATATCAACCACAGGTCCCAAACATAGTGAATGTTTTGAAACATGAGGAGAATAAATTTAAGATTACTTCCCTGCCTAGTCTAGAAGAAGCATATCCACGTCAAGCAGGAATGGAAATCAAACCAGAAGTAGATAAAATTCAGGAAGCAACTGAATGTGCCAAAAAACAAAAGAAAGAATATAAGGTGAAGGACCAGATGAGAAGGCAAGAAATGTGGAAAATGCATAAATATAGCTGCAAGTATAGAAAACTTTTGAAAAAATCTCATGTTTATCAGGATTAAATGCAGGAATGGTTAAGGAGAGGCAAATTCAAAACAAAAGATGAAAGATTAATATTGGCAGCACAAGACAGTGGGCTAAGTACACACTGGCTTACAAAGTCCATTGAACATGTGGGAGAAACAGACAAATGCAGGTTTTGTAAAACAGAATTGGAAACAGTCACACACCTCCTTGCTGGTTGTGACATACTAATGGCAGAAGGACTGCATACTGAAAAGCATAATAATATGGCAAGACTGTTGCACTGGGGACTGTGCAAACATTATGGTATTGAAGCAGCTCAAAAACACTGAATATACGAGTGACAAAGTATCATAGAAAATGATGGTTTATATCACATGGGATCACCCTTTACCAACATTTCAAAAGATAGATGCTAGAAAACTGGATATAGTGGTCCATGAAAAGAAGAAAAAAGTAGCATTGATCATTGAAATCAGAAATCGCCACACCCAGTGACTGCATTTGTCTTATGTACAGAGAGACACAAAGTCATAAAATACCAGGATTTGCAGCAGAAACAAGAGCAATGTCAAAGAAAGATACCCAGACAGTTTCAATAGTAATAGGAGCAATGAGTCTTATAAAAAAGAATTTACAATCATGCTTAGATATGGCACCAATACATGTAAACCTGTGTGAATTGCAGAAGGAGTCATTACTGGGCACATTGTGTGTGGTGCAAAGAGCACTTCTGGCTGACATCAAAGACTGAAACAATACTAATTTCATGAACTTTAATCATACTTTGACTTAGGAAAGGGGTCCATTCCCGTCATGGTATTAGAAACCCAAAAGACTTGGAGAAATAAAAAATATATATATATCAACCACAATACAAAGTGTTATACGTACTATATGCTCACTCATGGAAAGGGCCACTTGGTGGTGCTCACAGCCTTGCTCTGCAAAACTCAAACAGCCAGGTATGCTCAATAAGGGTACTTGTGTTGTTACACATCTAGTCTTCCAAACAGCCTACTGCTATTAGGATGAATATCGGACCTGTCACCATTCAGTTGTGCTACAGGCATAATGTGGGCAGGCATCAGGGATTTTCACTTTCTAACCAGTGTCCCCTGTATTCTCAGGCTCAAGGACTGAGCATGCAATAGACTGATCTAAGGACTATCACCATTTTGTCAGGTGACACAACCCTCATCTGAGCATCTGAAAGTCTCTCAAATTCTTAGCTTAAGAATCAGGGACTAAGCCAAAGTTAACTAGGAGGGGCAAAAAAACAAAAATAGTGAGGGCCAGATTATAGAAATTGCTCTTTTAAAGTTAGAAACTTACTGGAATTACAGGTTGTTCATTAGCCTGCATTTCCTGAAGAATGTGAAGTCTAAAACTCAATTTTCTGTCACTATTTAGTGCCTGGAATCCTGAGCGATATTTCAGAAAGTTACACATTTTATGACAGATAGACCAAAAATATGAGGGCAAAATCTAAATATTCTTGACAGTTTACAGGCATGTCTGAGATGGCACTAAGATGCCTCAGACTTTGCCTGTGAGGAGTACACAAGCATAGTTTTATTCTCATGTCTGCTTTACCGGCTCCATGGCTGCTAACCAGAACCAGGTCATCTGACTGATAGTCAGGGAGTAATCTGTCTTTGAATCACTGGCCAGTTATTGAATAGCCGTGATGTCAAATGGCTGAAGATTGAGTGACTGAATTGTTAACATCAACCACCAAAGCAGTGAATGAGATTAAAAAGAAAAACAAACAATTGTTTTTACAGAGGGATAAAACTTCCTGAAACCCCGACATCCCATGCTAATTACATATATCAACCTCCAAGATCATATCACTGTGGGGAAAGGACTACTTTTCTGATCCCTGCTGTTCCATAATCTTGGCTAAAGCAGTTCTCATTCACTTTTATGTTTCTCTGTTTTAGCATTCAATATTATCAGTTCACTCTTAAGCCAGCTGTCATTGTGGCTATTCAACAATCGGATGAGGGTCCTTCTCTTTTCACCACAGAGTTGACATATAACACAATATCTTTTATTTTCTGTATCCATCCATTCACAGTTCCTTTTTCAATTTTATTAGATGGTGTTGGGGTATCACTTCATCAGTGATAATCATCTAAAGCCAAGGTTCACACAATCAGGTGGTGAGCCCTGCTGCAGTTCTTCTTCCATACTACACACTCATATGCACACTCACGCCTATGGCCTATTCAGAGTGTCCATTCTGCTTACTACATGTCTTTGGAATGTAAGAAGAAACTGGAGCACTGGAGTATTTGTCTCGCTGCAAACATTGGGTCAGTTGTTGCATCTTGATCGGAATCCAAATTGTTCATTTCCCATCTTACTTTCTACTATTCTGCATATTCATTTATCAGTCATCCTCTCCAGAGCTTTTTTTCAGTGTGATAGGAGTTTGATACCTCTGTACTCCTCACAGTCATGAATGTCCCCTTTGCTGTTGAACACTGGCACCAGTGTGCTTATTCTTTCTCTCTATACTGCTATGAGTACCCTCAGGGGCCATTTCTCCTCTATTATACCCAACATCTTCATCATTTCTGCTGTGACTTCATCTGATCCTGCTGCTTTCCCTGACATTGTTTTCCTTAGTGCTGTTCTTACTTCTTTTAGGGTGGGCTCCTCTTCTACTCTCAGTGTAGGCTGAGGCTGAGGCAGTTCAGCTTCTGTGGGGTTTTCTTCATTTAGAAGCAGCTTAAAGTACTCCTTTCATCTACTTTGGATGTTTTGTGGACTGGTGAGTAGGTTGTTGCTGGCATCCCTTATGAAAGGTGTTTATCATCTTTATCATTTTGTCTTTCTCTTGCAGCCTGATAAGAGTTTATTTGTACCATCTACTGAGTCACTTTCCAGAAGTTGGTAGACTGCCTCTCATGCATTCTTCTTTGCTATTACAACTCCTATCTTGGCCTCTTTGTTAGCCAACCAGCATTCCTTTCCACTTTTATCATCTACTTTTTCCTGTACGCCTTCTTTCTTTTGATGACTCCCTGAACTTCTATGTTCCCCCACCAGTTTTCCTTATGTACCTTACTTCCATACTTGTACCTTATTTCTAGCTTTCCTTATGTACCTTATTTCCATACCTGGTTAACCACATATCTGCTGTGCAGCCCTTAGACATGCTGTTTTCAGGTGCAGCCATTCTTAGTCTTCATCTCCATCTATTCCTCTTCTTTTTCTTGAGGTGTTAGAGCTCCAGGTAATCCATTAAACTGTTGTGCTTTCTCTTCAGTCAACCTAGTCCATGTTGACCTTAGAGCCTTCTCTGACCCTGCTTGCAGCTGATTGTGGTAACCAGTGGTTTATGCTGTGGGCTGACTGTTTCAATGCGGATTACTTTGCTATTGCTGATTCTACCCAAGTACCCACCTTACTAGGAGGAAGTCTACCTGAGTTGTATGTTGGCCACTTTTGTAGACTGTCTCTCTTTCTGTACCATGTGTTGGCTACCATCAAGCCATTTGCCAGACAGAAGTCTAGAATAGCTTTTCCTTCTTTATTTTTGTTTTCCCACAATGTGGACTCAGGCAGTCCTCATATCCCATTCTTTCTGTCCTGAAATGTACATTCAGGTCACCCATTATTGATATCAACACCATTTAGTAGGTCCTGCAATTGCTATCTGAATGTACTCTTTACTTAACTATCACAATTGTCCTATGGGACACAGGCTGAGATTATGAATACTGGGTCAGTAGCTAAAACAAAACCAATATGAACTAAGAATTGCCACATATAGGTTCACTATCATTACAGTGAAGTCTGATTGTCACGAGTCTGCCACTAATTCTGATGACATCTGCCACTGTCTTCTGAAGCATCTCCCTCATCACAATTTCCACACCATTTTTAGCCTGTCTTGTTCCTGAGGTGTAGTTGACTCTGGATCCCACCATATCTACTGGATACATAGAATGTAAAGTCCTCCTCCACTTTCAAGCCTTGTCCTGTCAGTGATAGGAGAATAAAATGGTCCCCATGCCCATTTTGACAACATTAGCTAACATGACTAGATCACCTAGAGCTACATTTTTGCACCATCAGTAGTTAGCTCTGCTACATGATCTGTGCTCTTCTGTCTTCAGGCTACTGCACCACAGATGCCCAAAACAGTTGGTTTATACAACTCTTACCCCTATAGGGCACTGTGAAGAGACTGCGCTGCTGCCCACAGTTCCATGTTTTGGTGAATTTCAGATTTTGAGATGGACATACTTAGCATATTTTCAGAGGTGGGAGGAACCCCACAGAGACAGAGGGAGAACATGCATACTACAAACAGATGTTGATCAAAGGGCAGGCTCAAACCATTTATCTTTTTCATGGTAGGCAAATACCTTAACCATGATGCCAACTGGTCTCTTTGCTTCCATGATGTTGGTGAATATTGATTGTTTACAGTGTCTTGGTTGGTGCACTGTTTCCTTTTTTTTTGAGAAGCTTTATTCATTAACTTAACTGTACATAATTTGGGTTTCTCTTAGCCCCAGTAGAGTCACTTGACCAAGCTAAGCATTTCCTGTTTTGGAATATTGCATCAAGAGATCAAGTTTGAGTCATCTTAACCATGCAACTGAAAATAAGCCTCAAGCTCTCCATGCATATAAAAGGCTGATACTTTCCACAATAAAAAAGCCACTATTCTTGATAATATTAATGCATATTTAATCCCTTTTATGCAAAAGGAATGATGTGTGGAAAATAAAATGGCTCTCTGTTGTTTGAGTACTTTGGTGAAATAGTCTTGTACAAGTAACAACCCAAAAGGACCACGACAAACCAGTAGAAATAAAAGCCAGAAGTGTAAAAGCTGAAAGCCAAAACGCTGCAACGAAGTATAAAAATCCAAAAACAAAGTTTAATTAGCGCTTTCAGAAGAAATGGTATCCTTCCTTCATCAGACAAACCAGTAACTAATACAACGTTCCTTAAATAAACTATTAATTAATCATGTGTTCAATTAACTCATGAACTAGTTAATTATTGTTCATTCATTTTTCTCATCACTTTTAAAATATCTAAATACTACAAACTGTATTACAAGTTAAT
This sequence comes from Protopterus annectens, assembly GCF_019279795.1. NCBI lineage: Eukaryota > Metazoa > Chordata > Ceratodontiformes > Protopteridae > Protopterus > Protopterus annectens. The sequence goes on along the minus strand of NC_056725.1, from coordinate 1,099,706,604 downwards.
ACTACAACTCCAAAATATAAAATATACTTACAACAATATAAAATATATGAAATATATATTATTATAAACTTAATAATACATGACCAATGTTTGCAATATATGAAAAAATTAAAATGTTAAAATATTAAACTATTAAACTATGCAGTTTACCCCACAAAATTTCTTGTATTTTATATAATATTTAATCTTGAATCTTTTATTTGATACACATCTCATACTGAAGATTATTTATATTGTATCTGTGAAAAGCAACATCAATATAATGTATGTGCAAAATTATGTTAAACTGAATTTTAAACGTATATCCATGAATTATATGAAGCTCTAAATGCAATTATAGCTATGCAAATTAATTTATAAGTTATATCTCATCTTTTTGATGCTAAATATTTAAGTATACATGCCAAAGAAACATGTTCATTTAGCCCTGGACTAGTATATGCATAAGTTCTTATTTGCCAAAACAGTTCCTCTTTTTCAAGAAGGATCTGCCATGGTCCTGTATGTACACTGTCATTAACATGTTTTAATATAGTGTATTTAAACACATGACCTGGTTGTTCCATAATATGGCATGCTAATGCATTATTTGTGTCTTTTCTAGAAATGGCATACTGATGCTCATATATGCGCCTTTTAAAATTACGCTCAGTCTTCCCTATATAGAAGGCTGAGCATAATGAACACTTAGCTGCATATACAACTGATTTTGTATTACAATTAAAGTTACCAATAATTTTATATATATTATTATTAATTTCAATAGTAGTACCTTCCTTTACAAAAGAACACTGATGGCAATTGCCGCATTTCAGCATGCCTTTGTTCCTTTTTGACATACTTGGTTTGCATGCTTCAAACAACATCTTTAAACTAACTCCACGCCTATATGTAATTTTAGGCTGGGTCCCATATAACCTGAGAAGATCCTTGTCTTCTATTATTAGTCTCCAATTTTTACACAACAGGTTTCTAAAGTAATGGTGATCCACTGAAAATGTACATAAAAATCTAATATTAACTTCTGGTCCACGGCTTTGAAACAAATCCTTTGGAGCCCTTCCTATTTGTAAACTATTTTCAAAGACTTGCTGATGTAAAAGTGGCCTAAAGTACCCAGTTTCTCTTTTAGTGGTTACTTCAAAACGAATTTCTTCTATTAAAGTTGGTGGATAGCCTCTATTAAGAAACATTAAACTAAGGTTATTACATTCTTCAGTAAAATCTGTTTCATCGGTAATCATCCTGGCCGCTCTTACCATTTGCCCTTTTATAACGGCCTTCTTTTGATGGCCAGGATGACAACTAGAGTAATGTAAGAAACCATTAGAATATGTGGGTTTTCTGTATATTTTACTCTTAAACCTCTTATTAACATTATCTTTATATAATGCAATGTTTAAATAATTTATATTATTATCATGTACTTCATAAGTGAACCGCAAAAAATCAGTTAATTGAGAAATATCATAAATAAATGATTGTATCTCCTCAGTAGGGCCTTTCCATAATAAGAACATGTCGTCCTGGTATCTAGTATACCAGGCGACATGTTTTTTAAAAGATGGTTCCTTGAATAGTAGAGTGTTCTCCCATTGGGCCATAACCACGTTGGCGAATGCACCGCCACATGGCGAGCCCATAGCCACCCCTGAAGTTTGTACATACATTTTATTATTAAATCCAAAAAAATTGCATGATAAAATTAATTCAAGTAAGGTCTCGAGGGTGTGAATAAAATCATCACTAGCTTTTCTTTCAAACAGGAAATCTCTAACCCATAGAAGCCCTAAATCTTGGGGGATAACTGTATATAAATTAATCACATCTATTGTTACCAAAACAAAATTTGAATCAAAGGCAACTTGATTAATATGACTTAAAAAACTCCAGGAGTCCTTATTAATTTGTGGTTCTTTTTCTATGTAAGGTTTTAAATTATTATCTACATATTTAGCACAAGCGTATAATATAGAATTCCTCCCATCTATTATTGCCCTAAATGATGGATTTACAATAGATTTGTGTATCTTGGGGGGTACCAAAGAATTGAGGCAACCTAGGTGCTGGGATAGTCAGGTATCTAAGGACATCAGAATCTATGAACCTTTCCAAGAATAGATCTTCCAATGTAGATCTGACTCTACCATAAGCTTTATTTACTTCATTCAAACTTACTTCTTGGTATGGTCCCAAATTGAGTTGGTCCAATAGCTTATTAATGTACATGTAATGGTCCATAACTACTAAGCCACTTCCCTTGTCGGGCTTCATTATTCTAATATTGCACTCTTGAAATAGTTTAATTATATCACGTTGATATTTAGAAACATTTAGTGATGTGTGCTTGACTTGTGGATTTAGTGCTATAGCCCTCAAATCAAGTTCACATATTTTCTCAAAAGTTTTTAGATTGTCAATCATAGGTGGATTAAATAAACTTGCTATACGGAATGGATTAGTTATTAATGAGCCTCTACCCATTAGAAATGTTAGATTTAACTTCCTGACAAACAGCTTTAGGTCTATTATAGTTTTAACTAAATCAAAATGTGTGTCTGGAACAAATGTGAGACCCTTAGAAAATAAATCTACTGTATCTTGTTCTATAACTAATGATGTATAGTTATAGATCTTAAAATCACCCTCTGAACTTAATACAATAGTGGGTGTCATGTCTTTTGTTATTTCCGTCTCTGATTCCGTTTGTTCCTCACATTCGATTGATTTGGATTCGACCTCAAGTTCCTCTGTTGGACATTCTGCCCCTGCCCAAAATCCTGTTCCTCTTGGTCGACAGAAGCATTCACAGTATTATCAGTCTGTAGATGCCTGTCGTCGTTTCCATGTGTGTTCCCTTGAAAAAATTGTTCTTGGTTACATGGGGGTGTGCTATAAGAATGGTTCTGCACAGCTTTACTATAATGCCTTTGTTGTGGTAATTCATTGGCATTATTATTCTTATTAATATTATCGGAAGAGGGTGCCAAGTTCCCTCTTTGTATTCTTTTCTGCACCACTTTAGTCCCAAACGTAACCGCTGGTGGTCTTGGGTACGCTTGGTTATTAGAATATTGTAGTAAATCTCTATTGATTTTCTTAGTCTTATTATTAGAGAGTTTACTAATTGTAGCATCTATACTTGTAAAGATGCGCATATAATCATACTTGAACATTAAAAATTCAGGATTACTTTTAATATCAAGCTCCAAATTTTCTAAGTCATTCTTAAGTACATCAACTTGCTGTGCATAAAAATCAATCAACAGTCTCATGTATTCAAAACCTTGCTTATCAAACAAAGCCAGCAACTGTTTGTGGAACTCTGATCCTTCGACCAAATTAACTGGAAAGCGCCATTGTCTTAAACCCTTAGGTATTATATTTTTATCCAAACATTGCCCCGAATAAGCTATTTCCAGTTGGTACTTCTTACATTTGTAAAGCTTATAGTCGAATTCACCAATTAGATCAGAAATATTGCACACATTAGAATCAGTTTGTAAGTCTAAAGTGTTAGCTGCATTAGAGCCATGAGAAAAGTTATTGTTTTTCAAATAATTAGCTATAGAGGGGCCATTATTACTGTCTCTACAGCGCTGTTCATTACCTTGTATTATAATGTCTTCATCTGTGAGAGGTGTCGCTAGATTCATTGAAGCGCTAGCTCCTTTACAAGCATTAAATTCAGCGTTAGATCCAGGAGCATGCACATGTGCATCTTTAGCAGTGTGTCTATGGCTTGTGTTACACCGCTCACCTTCGTTAATACTCTCATTGCTCAAAATTTTCTGTGAATTAATAATCCCAGGCGTAGAGGTAAACTGCAAAAAATCGTTGTCCATTTTCTCAAGTCTCTGGGTTAAGGTCTCCACCCGAACCATGAGAAGATTAATAAGAATGGTTAAATTACTGTCGGTGTTCCTAACCGACTCTTCTGGTGTTCGTTGGTTCAAAATACTGCTGTTCAGCTCTTCCGTTGCATCAAGTAGGTTTTGCGAGACTGCTCCCACTTCGTTGGCCATGATAAACCACTAACAACCCAAAAGGACCACGACAAACCAGTAGAAATAAAAGCCAGAAGTGTAAAAGCTGAATGCCAAAACGCTGCAACGAAGTATAAAAATCCAAAAACAAAGTTTAATTAGCGCTTTCAGAAGAAATGGTATTCTTCCTTCATCAGACAAACCAGTAACTAATACAACGTTCCTTAAATAAACTATTAATTAATCATGTGTTCAATTAACTCATGAACTAGTTAATTATTGTTCATTCATTTTTCTCATCACTTTTAAAATATCTAAATACTACAAACTGTATTACAAGTTAATACTACAACTCCAAAATATAAAATATACTTACAACAATATAAAATATATGAAATATATATTATTATAAACTTAATAATACATGACCAGTGTTTGCAATATATGAAAAAATTAAAATGTTAAAATATTAAACTATTAAACTATGCAGTTTACCCCATAAAATTTCTTGTATTTTATATAATATTTAATCTTGAATCTTATATTTGATACACATCTCATACTGAAGATTATTTATATTGTATCTGTGAAAAGCAACATCAATATAATGTATGTGCAAAATTATGTTAAACTGAATTTTAAACGTATATCCATGAATTATATGAAGCTCTAAATGCAATTATAGCTATGCAAATTAATTTATGTTATATCTCATCTTTTTGATGCTAAATATTTAAGTATACATGCCAAAGAAACATGTTCATTTAGCCCTGGACTAGTATATGCATAAGTTCTTATTTGCCAAAACAGTTCCTCTTTTTCAAGAAGGATCTGCCATGGTCCTGTATGTACACTATCATTAACATGTTTTAATATAGTGTATTTAAACACATGACCTGGTTGTTCCATAATATGGCATGCTAATGCATTATTTGTGTCTTTTCTAGAAATGGCATACTGATGCTCATATATGCGCCTTTTAAAATTACGCTCAGTCTTCCCTATATAGAAGGCTGAGCATAATGAATACTTAGCTGCATATACAACTGATTTTGTATTACAATTAAAGTTACCAATAATTTTATATATCTTATTATTAATTTCAATAGTAGTACCTTCCTTTACAAAAGAACACTGATGGCAATTGCCGCATTTCAGCATGCCTTTGTTCCTTTTTGACATACTTGGTTTGCATGCTTCAAACAACATCTTTAAACTAACTCCACGCCTATATGTAATTTTAGGCTGGGTCCCATATAACCTGAGAAGATCCTTGTCTTCTATTATTAGTCTCCAATTTTTACACAACATGTTTCTAAAGTAATGGTGATCCACCGAAAATGTACATAAAAATCTAATATTAACTTCTGGTCCACGGCTTTGAAACAAATCCTTTGGAGCCCTTCCTATTTGTAAACTATTTTCAAAGACTTGCTGATGTAAAAGTGGCCTAAAGTACCCAGTTTCTCTTTTAGTGGTTACTTCAAAACAAATTTCTTCTATTAAAGTTGAAGTAAATAAAGCTTATGGTAGAGTCAGATCTACATTGGAAGATCTATTCTTGGAAAGGTTCATAGATTCTGATGTCCTTAGATACCTGACTATCCCAGCACCTAGGCTGCCTCAATTCTTTGGTACCCCCAAGATACACAAATCTATTGTAAATCCATCATTTAGGGCAATAATAGATGGGAGGAATTCTATATTATACGCTTGTGCTAAATATGTAGATAATAATTTAAAACCTTACATAGAAAAAGAACCACAAATTAATAAGGACTCCTGGAGTTTTTTAAGTCATATTAATCAAGTTGCCTTTGATTCAAATTTTGTTTTGGTAACAATAGATGTGATTAATTTATATACAGTTATCCCCCAAGATTTAGGGCTTCTATGGGTTAGAGATTTCCTGTTTGAAAGAAAAGCTAGTGATGATTTTATTCACACCATCGAGACCTTACTTGAATTAATTTTATCATACAATTTTTTTGGATTTAATAATAAAATGTATGTACAAACTTCAGGGGTGGCTATGGGCTCGCCATGTGGCGGTGCGTTCGCCAAAGTGGTTATGGCCCAATGGGAGAACACTCTACTATTCAAGGAACCATCTTTTAAAAAACATGTTGCCTGGTATACTAGATACCAGGACGACATGTTCTTATTATGGAAAGGCCCTACTGAGGAGATACAATCATTTATTTATGATATTTCTCAATTAACTGATTTTTTGTGGTTCACTTATGAAGTACATGATAATAATATAAATTATTTAGACATTGCATTATATAAAGATAATGTTAATAAGAGGTTTAAGAGTAAAATATACAGAAAACCCACATATTCTAATGGGTTCTTACATTACTCTAGTTGTCATCCTGGCCATCAAAAGAAGGCCATTATAAAAGGGCAAATGGTAAGAGCAGCCAGGATGATTACCGATGAAACAGATTTTACTGAAGAATGTAATAACCTTAGTTTAATGTTTCTTAATAGAGGCTTTCCACCAACTTTAATAGAAGAAATTCGTTTTGAAGTAACCACTAAAAGAGAAACTGGGTACTTTAGGCCACTTTTACATCAGCAAGTCTTTGAAAATAGTTTACAAATAGGAAGGGCTCTAAAGGATTTGTTTCAAAGCCGTGGACCAGAAGTTAATATTAGATTTTTATGTACATTTTCGGTGGATCACCATTACTTTAGAAACATGTTGTGTAAAAATTGGAGACTAATAATAGAAGACAAGGATCTTCTCAGGTTATATGAGACCCAGCCTAAAATTACATATAGGCGTGGAGTTAGTTTAAAGATGTTGTTTGAAGCATGCAAACCAAGTATGTCAAAAAAGAACAAAGGCATGCTGAAATGCGGCAATTGCCATCAGTGTTCTTTTGTAAAGGAAGGTACTACTATTGAAATTAATAATAATATATATAAAATTATTGGTAACTTTAATTGTAATACAAAATCAGTTGTATATGCAGCTAAGTGTTCATTATGCTCAGCCTTCTATATAGGGAAGACTGAGCGTAATTTTAAAAGGCGCATATATGAGCATCAGTATGCCATTTCTAGAAAAGACACAAATAATGCATTAGCATGCCATATTATGGAACAACCAGGTCATGTGTTTAAATACACTATATTAAAACATGTTAATGACAGTGTACATACAGGACCATGGCAGATCCTTCTTGAAAAAGAGGAACTGTTTTGGCAAATAAGAACTTATGCATATACTAGTCCAGGGCTAAATGAACATCTTTCTTTGGCATGTATACTTAAATATTTAGCATCAAAAAGATGAGATATAACTTATAAATTAATTTGCATAGCTATAATTGCATTTAGAGCTTCATATAATTCATGGATATACGTTTAAAATTCAGTTTAACATAATTTTGCACATACATTATATTGATGTTGCTTTTCACAGATACAATATAAATAATCTTCAGTATGAGATGTGTATCAAATATAAGATTCAAGATTAAATATTATATAAAATACAAGAAATTTTGTGGGGTAAACTGCATAGTTTAATAGTTTAATATTTTAACATTTTAATTTTTTCATATATTGCAAACATTGGTCATGTATTATTAAGTTTATAATAATATATATTTCATATATTTTATATTGTTGTAAGTATATTTTATATTTTGGAGTTGTAGTATTAACTTGTAATACAGTTTGTAGTATTTAGATATTTTAAAAGTGATGAGAAAAATGAATGAACAATAATTAACTAGTTCATGAGTTAATTGAACACATGATTAATTAATAGTTTATTTAAGGAACGTTGTATTAGTTACTGGTTTGTCTGATGAAGGAAGGATACCATTTCTTCCGAAGGCGCTAGTTAAACTTTTGTTTTTGGATTTTTATACTTCGTTGCAGCATTTTGGCATTCAGCTTTTATACTTCTGGCTTTTATTTCTACAGTCTTGTACAAGTCTAAACCTGTGCTAAGCATTACAATTGTTGCGCCCTCCTTGTCTGATTAAAAATATGGGTCTGTATTCATAGTCCAGGGCATCACATGTTTGTAAAAGTAATCTACAAAGAACAGCACTATGTGGATATGCATGTCCTGGACCATCTTGGAAATGCAAGGGACTTCTTATACACACTCTCCCTAATGCAAAAGCATAACATTGATAGGGGGCCTCAGACATTTATGTATGATGTATGATGCATAAACATACATTTATAATAAGGTAACTAGCAAAGTAAGCATGTAAACAGCCCTGAACATATGCCAGTAAGCAGCAGTTTTCCTGGACGATATAGAGATGCGCGGGGAGATCGCTTGGTAAATAATTCATGTTAGTGCTTATGCATACCTGACATATAACTAATGGAATTGCTTGGGGAAATGTTTCATTTTGGTGCTTGTGTATACCTGGACATATTACTGAGGGGGTCACTTGGGTAAGTGTTTCATTTTGAGGCTTGTACATACTTGGACATATTACTTTGGTACTTATGCATACTTGACATATTACTCAAGGGATTACTTGGGTAAATGTTTCATTTTGAGGCTTCTTTATACTTGGACATACTCCTGAAGGGGTTGTTTGGTGGAAATGTTTTATTTTGGTGCTTATGCATGCTTGGACATATTACTGAAAGGGGTCGCTCAGGGAAATGTTTCATTTTGGTGCTTGTGCCTACTTGGGCAAAGTACTGAAAGGATGGCTGGGGGAAAGTTCATAGACTGCAACTCCAATATCAAAGCCAAAGCATTGCTTTTAGCAACAGATGTGCGTACTGTGCCGATGTTGGACTATGATTTGCAAAACATTATTCTAACGTTCAGAACAAGAACACTCATCCATCTACCTACTTAACTAAATAAACAACTTGAAACTTCAACAAGGCATATTTATTCCTCCCACTTGGAGATTGGCAGAGCGAGACAGTCTACTAGATCTGCTAATTAAAGTGATTTTTATCTGAATTAATCCTTTGTACTGTGTTCATTCATAAGTATCAATGATACCCCTATCACATTTACACAAGTGGCTATGAAATTGGGCCATGGTCTTTCAGTTGAAAGATCTGGAATTCTATAGTTATGTTTTTTATAAAATTATTGTTGAGATGTCAGCTGTTCACCACAGGATAAATTATTTCAGTCTTGCATTAAATTGTATATTCAGACTATTTAGTCATCGCACTGAGGGTGAAATTAAAAAAAATTCCCTTTCATATTCTTTGGGAAGCTCTGGAGTTGCAAATTGCTTCTTCAAATTCAGCTCACTAGATCATTAAAATACTAGCTAAACACAGAAATGGAAAACCATACTGCAAAACTAACTAGCACAATAATAGTTCTTCATCAGGCATGTTCTTTCTCAAATAACCATATTACAAATACATTTTCTGGTGACATCAAAACCCAAACAACAATAAAAAACTTCTCCAGTGATAAATTCAGTATTTTATGTAATGTTTTGATGTCACTATTATATGTACTTGTAATATAATTAGTTGAGAAGAAACACAATTTGTTAAGTCTTTTATATAAGCAAGGAAGAAGTGAAATGGAAATCTTTTAATGATCTAATGAAGAGCTGTGTTTGAAAACATTTACATATTAAACACAATCAGCGGGATTCAATAAAGTTTACATGATAATTTTGATCATGTGCATGTTGCGGCGAGATGCACACATGGCTGTGAAAACTTTTAGATTCAGTAAACTCTGAGTAGAGGTGCGCGCTTATGCACAAACACAGAAACTTTCATGGCATGCAAATTACAGCATAAGTAGCTGACTTTTATGCTAATGTAGCAAATCAACATGGTGGAGTGATTCAACAACCTCTAAAGCAGCCTTGTAGACTCTGTGCCCATGTTGGCTGTCTATTCCAAAACTTCGCAAATACAGTCACAGAAAGGCATCTACATGGAACAAAGGCAAGTAAAAGCTCTTATGCTCTTATATTTGTACAGAACTGCCCTTAACATGTAAACACTACACATATTCTGACCTAATTACAGAGGATGGATGCTAGAAAATCAGTGTAACAATCATAATAATTTGTTTTTAAGTGCCATGACATAAATGCAGCTTCGCTCCCCCACCCCCAAACAAAGAATATACTTGTAAGCGATGCAGGCTGCTAAAGTGCCTAAACCTGTATGAAACAGAATATTATATTGCAATGTAAACATATACAGGATGCAGCTGATGGATTATAATATTCCTCTGTTACAACATTGGTCTCCCGTGCAGTTTCCCTGCCTACATGGTTACTAACTGTACAGATTCCAGGCTGTCAGCACGGTGAAGATGCAAATGAGATCAAAACTCATTATAATTGCTGAATCTCAAAAAAAAGCATAATTGTGTAGGGGTGTCCACTTCATGTAGGTACTACCCCAGTGTTCATGTTGAATGCTCAGCAACAGTGAATGCTGACATCAGTGGGCCGTGTCAGGTTACACTTGCAAAGGTGAACATGTAGGACTATGAAGGGTGAAAGTGCATGTAAGCAGTGCACAATTCCCAAGGTCTGTGTCATCCTCAGTATTTGGTTGTTAAAATGTGTGGCCTCTGCCCAGTTTACCTTTTTTTTAACTTTGTCATTGTTTGTGCTACATGGTGCTTAGCACAACCAAAAGAAACAAGAATGAATGGGAGGTTTCTCTGTGTTGTTATGTAACTATTCCTGAGGCAGCACATGTATGTGTTAGGGCTGGAATATAGATGGCTCTGGCTTTGACTACAGGGTGTGCATCCTTTCCTTCAGTTTTATTGTCCGTGTTTGTGTGATTTCACAAGAATGGAGGAAATATCAGTTTTGCCTATACTTACCTTATTTATGCGAATGTGCGCAGAGGTGCACGAAAGTGTGAATAGCATACAAATGAGCCAGCAATAGGTGTGTTTAATAGAGGCTAGTTATAGCATAATCAGGGGAATTGCATGTTAATCAATTAATCCAACATGGTAGAGTTATTCAGCAATGTATAAAATATCCATATAGCCTCCATCCTGGTTTTTCATCTTTCCTTTAATACTATTGGAGTAGAGACAAGGAAGTTTTAACTGACACAATGCTAGGGGCTGCTGCAGCTATTCAACATCTACATGTGCTAGAAGCTGACGCCAATGCTGCTGGTGCCGCTGACAATAGACCTAGGCCAAGAAGGAGAAGAGTGTTCAGGCCCAGGGTAACTTTCCAGGTGCTACATGAGCTGGGGATTATATAGCACTACAGGGTGGACAGGGAACATTACAAGAACTTTGTGAACTCTGCCGCCCTTAACTCAGAGCCAGAGCCAACCGAGATGAATCCATCACAGTGGAAATTAGGGTATATCTAGCCCTTAGAATATTAGCTACTGGTACCTTACAAAGACCAGCTGGAAACTTGATTGGTGTATCGCAGGCATCAGCCTCCAGGATCCTCCATCAATTTCTGGATGCTATGCTTACATATTGTTGTTGTTCAACAACAACAACAACATGCTTACATATGCCAGTGAGCACATATTTTCCCTGTACTTCTGAAGGGAAGGTCAGCAATATGGAACCGTTTTACCATGTACAGCACTACCCTGAAGTACTGGGTGCCTTAGATTGTATTCAAGTACACATTAAGGCACCACTTCGTGATCAGGATAGAATCTACATTAACCGCAAAGGGATACCACTCCACACTCCATCAACTGTCAAGTTGTGTATAATGGCAAAGGAGTTATCTTGAATGTGTGTGCTGGCAACTCTGGCAGTTATCATGACTCCCATATCTGACACACATCTCACCTGTACCGGATGTTTGCTAGGGGGGACATCCCACAGGACCATTTACTGGTGGATGCTGGCTATGTCCTGGAACCATGGCTGAAGACACACATCAGAAGTGCAGACACACCCATGGAAGAATGCCATAATGAGGCACATGCTCAAACTAGAAACATCATAGAGCATGTGTTTTGGCTTTTGAAGTCACAATTCTGGTGCCTAGATATATCTGGTGGAGCCGTGCAGTATAATTCACTCATATGTACACAAATATTCACAGTATGTGCTGTGCTGTACAATCTGATCCTGTGGAAATAGCTGCAGCAGGATCAACAAGGGGAAGGGACACACATCCCCCCACCAACATCTAGGTCACTACAGCTACAGTCAGAGGACGACTCAGAAGAGGAATTCCCAGCTACTGTCCCTGCAGGTAGACATAGGTATGCTCAAGATGCCCTTGCTTTAGCTAAGAGACAACACATAGCACATTCTCCTACCCCCTAGAGGACTAATATTTTTCTCCTTCTCACATACATATAGTAAAATTGATGCCAGGCAACTCACACAACCTTTACCTCCCCATATATTGGCTGGGCACTGCTTGCGTCAGAAATAGTCAACCCTAAACTAAAGCTGTGACAACTGCTACATTTGCAGGGTATGTCCTGAACCTAGAGTGTATTTTTTTAATAATATTATGGCATATCCTTATATTTCCTAACTTGGTACAGTAAGCAAGTAAATAGTGGTAGATTTGAACAAAAAGTACTTTAACATGTGAAACCAGACTCTTATTTTACTTATATTTGTCCATTAGTAATTAATAGGCCTCAGGCATGAACTATTCACACAGTCATACCTCTGAAAAACTCTGATGTTCCCTGCATGGCTTCAGTTTAGCACCATGCCCTTGTACTGGTAAATCGTTAAAGCCAGAAGTTAAAAAGTGATGGTACACATTGCAGTTTTAGACTTCAGACTTGTTTGTGTCATAAAAGTAACTGAGCTTTCTCCCCCCACCCCAAAAGAGGAGTGTACCCGTGTTCCTGCCTTAACAGTAACACAGCTATCCTACCCCCAAAAGAACAGTATATACATGTTTGCATCATCCAACCTGGACTGCATATCATATTATTCTCAGTTAATATCATCTCACATGTTAAGGCCAATGATATAGAATGGCTCACACACTGCATGTGTTAGATAACTGAATGATCAATAAACATAAAAAGTAACACAGAGTGGCACTGCACAAACAGCATGAATCAGCCACCCAGGTAGCAGACAGGACCTAGACAGCCAGAAACATACACTGGATACATTATTAATACTACTGGCCATCAGGCAAACACATTTTCCATCAGTGTGCACTCTCATGCAATGTGTTTGCACGATGGTAAGTGATGCGCAACAGTTTCAAATGCTGCAAATCCAGAAAGTCTGCATTCACAGTAAGCATGATACCCAAAATCACTGGGGAAACATCATTTTACATTGGTCATGTTCAGTGATAGGCATGGCTAGCATTCCTTGAGAGTTTTTGAGATTCTGTGCTCAAAGATGCGGTGTCCAGGAATTCAAAGCGTTTGTTGGACTCATAGTGAATGACCATGGGCCCAAGCTGTTGCAGAGGGGACAATCATGGCTTAGATTACAAGGTAGAGGCATATGATAGTCTGGTCCAGGTTCTGACTAGTGCTACTAGTATCCCCCACACTGGTGAACAATGTAGGAATGCAGGTATATTTTAGAGAATGTATAGTAAATGGCAAAGTTAACTGCTGTTGCATACACTTGCTAGTTAACTGAATCTCTGGCTGCAGGAATTAATGCACTTAATGCAGTAATACATTCCTTTTTGGGAAAAATTATTTAGCTATAGGTGATACATTAAAGTGTTTTGGTAGTAGCATTGCTTGCTGATGCTGTGCGATGTGGATACGCAGCATAGTGCAACATCGGGCACTACTGCTGTACAAGGCTAAATGAGTATTGCACAATAATGCTTTATAAAACATTCCAGGGGACCATGCAATGCTGCTTCATAGAAATTTAATGAAAAGATATGACATTAGTGATATAGGGAGAAAGCTCAGGGAAGTACAAAAGGAAATCTTTCCTAAACGGTGTCAGTTACTATTGAATGTATTAAATACATCGGCTGGGTAAATGATTCCATGGTAGCAAGTATTAATGCTTTGTTGTTAGAGGCACATGGTACTGGGTTCGAATACAGGTGGAACTAATAATTTTACAAGCTTGTATGATACCTTAAATATATCTACTTATATTGCTGCCTTTTACTGGTGCTTTGCATTGGTGCACACCGTACACCATCGCACAACAATTCTTTAAAGAAAAGAAATGGGAAAGAAAGGAAAGTGGTGAAATGGGGAGCAAGGAGGGGAATGGACAAAGTGAAAACATGGCAGGAATGTGCAGGAAGGATGTAGGAAAGAGCTATAGCTATCCATTTCTTCCAGAATAAAACATACAACTTTTGTTGAATTTGGAATGTCACCTCCAGAGAGAGGGGTGACCAAAACACAATCTGTTGTATAGAGATTTAAAAAGAATCATGTGTGTCATGAAGATATATGTGCAAAATGGAAAGCTATGTATGGGATGACATTTTTTTTTTTTTTGAGAGAGAGAGAGAGAGGAATGTTGGGAAAGGTCTGTAAGAATGTCTGGGTGAGGAGGTAAGTTGAGCAGGTGAGGAAGCGATTGTAGACAGACAAGACAGACAAGACAAGAGACAGAGATAGTGAAGGACACATGTGGTGAGTAAACACAATGGATGGAGAGAGGCTGTGAAATCTCAGTCCCATGCACATCGAGGCAGTTGACTGTAAGAATCTAGTCCTCACCCCATGGGCTGTCATAATTGTCGCCACACTGCATTACTGGCTGCAGAGCCCAACATCTGTGCCGCCTGTGGGTGCTCTGCATGAGGATGGAGAGAAGATGGTCCATCTGGTGTAGGCATGCGCCAACAGTGCTGCACACAATAATATGTACCATCCCTGGCAATTCATCATGGTTGACAAACTACCACCTCTGCCACTGCTTCTGGAGGGAGCTACAGGCCAACACTCTGGGGCAGAACTACCTGAGGGGCCAGGTTGTGCAGGGGCGGCAGAGGAGCTGCTACCCAGTACTGCACCAGATGTGCTGGGCAGCAGTGCTGTAGCTGGTAGAGTGGGGTCAGGTGGATCCTGTGGGACACTCCTTCCCCACTGTGTTGTTAGAAAAACAAAAAAATAAAAAGATACACAAAAAAAGAAAATAATAAACACACACACAAAAAAAAAGAGAGAAAAGGATTGGGGTGAGAGAAAAAAGGGGAGAGCATTAGCAATGTCATATGTGACATACAAAGCATTGATACCATTATTTAAATCTAGTCTGTTACCTTTGCTTTTAACACTACAGACTCCTAACAAGTTTCGTCCTTACTTTCAAGTCTACCATATTTATAACAGAAGCACATTATAGTACAGATTGCAGCCACCAGTCTTTGATGTGTGCATATATTGCACATATGCGTGTTCCAGTTATACTGATTACAGTTTACAGAAGGTCATTTGTACCACTGTTATGGAGGTATGACTTTGCATTCCCATAATGAGGAAAAGCTAACAGTATTGTATCTCTGGGAAGTGTGGTTTTTGAACTGATAGCCAATGACTACACTGAAATACTGCACTGTTCTTTTCTCCTACAGACTACTGCATGCATACTTTCCTTTTACAGTTTAGAGATACATGCTGACTGTTATTTGAGAATATAGCACCATTGCTTTGTGCTATAGACTAAGGCATGCATAGTTTTTTTTCATAGTTGGGATATGCATGTTGAATTTGATATAACTCTATTATATACCAGCTAAGAAGTCCTTAACTTTTAATGTTACAAAATTACTATACAAATTAATCTTATTAACATACTATTCAGACAGTACTGTTCTGATGCATACATGCCGTATGCTTCTCGCATCCTTACTAGAAGTGCAGCATGGGGCTGAACATTCGAGTCACGCTCCTTAGCAGCTGTGGAAAAAACAGAGCAGAACATCATTATGAATACTAGTCCTGACTATATTCAGCTCTTACAATTACTCACTGAAATTGATACTTACACATCTGTGGGGTGTCCCCTGACCAACATTCCCTGATCCAAAGGTCGAGGGTGTCCTGCTTCCTCCTCCTGAGGTCATCAAAATGATATCTGCATTGCTCACCTGTGATGGGGATACCTGTAGCTCTGGTTAAGGTCCTGCAACACTATTACAGGCTTCAGGTTTATATTTTGAGCCTGAATAGTTCTGCTGCAGCAACCTGGGCCCATGCTCTTTAATTAGGAGCCCAAAAAAATTGTGGACTCCTGGACACCCCGATGCTGTGCCTGAAAGAGCACACCCTTTCCAGCAACTCCAGACATGGCTGCCATAGTTCAAGCTCAGTGTCTAATGAGCATTTCCTGCCAGTTGCATTTTATATGCTGCTGTTTCCTACCTATTGCATGACTTGCACTTACTAGGAGTGCACACATTTTGGTTTTGCAACATTTGAAAACATTGCACATCACTTACCATCACACAAATATGGCAGGTAAGGGTGCGCACTGTCAGACACAATGTCTTCATGATGTTAAGCAATGTGCAACAGTGGCAAGCATTGCAATTTCAAGATTATTGAATTATATTTATTATTATATTATATTACAATTATTATATTATTGTATTATATTTACAGGCACTTGTGTAAATGTGCTACTCAAATGGACCATGTCTATGGTTCTCCTGCACTTACAGCTATTGCACAACAAGGTTGAGAAAACAGTTGTGTATTTTGCACTTAAGTTCTATAATATGCAATCTCACATGAGTAAAACAAATTTTGCACACCCTGTACCATCTACACTACACAACTACACTTAACACCCGCTGCCACAAGATTAGTGGGATGATATCTGCTATCTTAATAGTTATTGAAAGGTTCTCACTGTTAATCATTACACAACTCTGCTTACCATGTATGCGCACCACACAATATTATTAACTGAATGCATCCGGTCCATATGTTTGGCTATCTGGTCTTGTCTACAAGCTGGGTGGTCCATTCCTCCAGTTTGTGCACTTCTACTCTTTGCACAAACCAGGTGAGCAGAACTAAACATATTTATGCCAAGCGGTGCATCATGCAAACCTGGCAAGAAAAAAAAAAGAAAACAAAAAGAAATTAAAACACAAGGGAAACTATCCACAGTTTTGCAGAATGTCCAGGCATTTGCATCATATTTTTGGCCTGTTCCTTGTAACATTTGTGTTTTATTGTGAAATCACTAAAGTTTGCAGTTATTGAATCCGAACAGATGTCTTTCAGCAAAGTGGAATGTTGAACTAGTTTTTGTGGTTTAATTAAAACACTAATTTTCAGCAACTCCTTCTGTTTATTTATCTATTTATTTATTACAGTTTGTTAACCAACTAAGTGAATTAGTCAACAGACCCTTTTTATGCATGACCCAGGCTCAGTATGATCTGCACTGAAATTATCTTTATATTCAATAAAATCAAATAAGGATTAGCGGAGATAAAGCAAAGTTCAGTAAAAATCAGCAAGTATACAACAGAACAACACAACACTGAATGAGAAAAAACATACATACAGTGGAACATTTAGCAGTTTTAAGTAGCTGTGAGAGGAAATTGTTAATATTATAGGATATAAAATCTTTTCAAGCTAAATATTCTTTGTTCAGTGGAAGTCAGTAAGTCATCTTAGGGGACATAAAATAAAATATGCTGACTACTGTAAAACGTTTGTATTCATCCATTTTGTTAACCTTTGCCCTGAAAGCATGTACAAGTAATCTACAGTATTCATTGCTTACACAGACTTTTGCCCTTGCACAGCTTGATTCAGAAGTTATGTTTTACACTGTATGCAGATTGCTGAAATGTGCCAGTGTTCTGCAGTTTTTCTTACTGAGCATGTCAAATTGCCTTAATCTCAGACGGGATTGATTACATCTAAGATGTAAGACACTATGTGGCCTCATAGAACTTTATGCTCATGTCACGAAAGCAATGAACACAGTCCATTCCAGTCTTTAATTTCTCTTGACTTTTTTAGATGGATCTACTTGCAAAAATGGCGTGACTGCATATGTATGCACATGCAAATCGATAACATCCTTATAAAGATTAGTTAATATGTGTGTGTTGTGTGTGTGTGTGTGTGTGTGTGTGTGTGTGTGTGTGTGTGTGTGTGTGTGTGTGTGTGTGTGTGTGTGTGTGTGTGTGTGTGTGTGTGTGAATATATGTGCATGTATGAGTAAACAATTCAGTTTCAGAATTTAATTAAAGAAAAGTAGTTCTGGTGACTGCATTAAAACAACAGATCAATTATCCTTAACAGAATCATAGACTAAGAATCCATGTTGGTTTCAGATTAGCCATATATCAATCCCTCTCAGGGATTAGAATAAATTGATATATAAAATCATTTATAGATATAAAAGATATTATGAGATTAAGATTATCACAATCCAAGGAAATCTAATGTCAGAAACATTTACATAACTCTAGGAAAAATTCCAACAGATTTTTTTGGAGGGTTGAAAGATATAGTATTATGAGTATTATGTGGAGCTTAGCTTCAGACCTACATGATAGCATATATGAGGGCTATCTAGTGCATGTGCATAACTTTAAGATATTTGGCAAAGTTTTAAATGTGTATCGTGGTGTAGTATCCTGTATCACTGCACAGTTGAAATAAATATTGATAACATTGGAAGCACACAGATGGATTTACATGTGCTATATGAGACTAGAAGTAATTTAAAATTAATAATGTCCTCTTTTGTTGATAGATGGCTCAAATACTTTTTCATGGTACCCTTTCTCTTAATGGTAATTTATCTAACAAATTGAAATGGTTAATCCAACAACTGAGTTTATTCCTGACTGTAAGTAGCATAGGCAAGATGGCTGAAAAGGGATGGTATGCTACATTTCAGCAAATCACAGGGGAAGAAGCCCTTAAAGTTTATAATACATCGTGGGTTTAAAGAAGGAGAAAGAAAGAAGACTGCAGTGATGACATAAAAGTTTCGGACTTTAGAAAACCATTGCTATTTATCTGTCATTTATTCATCACAAAGACATGAGTTCTCAATGAGTTTATGCATGCTTCTTACCCTGAATTAAAAGAAATGAGTGAAAGACTATAATTTGTATAATTTTTTTGATACATCTGTCTATATAGAGCTGATGTGTAGTATCTTGATTGGTTAGACAAGGGGTACAGTAATGTTAGGGTCAGTCTGAAAATGAAAGTGACAACGAGTGCAGAGGAATGGAAAGTGCACATTGCAATTTATAGCATGACTTAAGAGATGGATAAGATCAAAATGAGACAAAAATAAACAAACAAACAAATAAATAAAAGCAAGGCTAACATGCTAAAGACAATGCCCTGTGTAGCAATTAAAGTTCTAAGCATAAAAAAGTAATGCCCTACGTAAATGCTATGATGCAATAAATTATTTGGCTAAAATGCATACATGAAACAAACCACCAGCTGAAATGAAATGTTAGGATTCTGCTTTAGGGCTCAAGAAGAAGCTAGCAGAGCACCTCTTCAATGAAGTCGCATGTGAATGTTTTAAGGACAATGGGTAAGGTAAGGAACCACCAAGGCAGTAACTTCTTGCACTGATGAGAAGTTTCACTTTCCCCTACAAGATGCTACATATAAAATGAAATCTGCATACACTCTCTATGTCTTTTGTACTTAATGTCCATACTCATTGTAGAAATTGTACATATGTATCCAAAATAAGAGTATGTACAGGATCCATGTTTAAAGTGTTTTATCTTTTAGTCAAAATTGTATAAAAATAGCGTATTGCCTCTTATGTCATTTTACTAAACGTCTTCCAAATCATATTTCTCTAGCCTATGTATATATCTATCTTATTCATTATATTTGTTCTTTATCTTGATCTTTATAAACACTGAATTCGTGCCTTTGTGCCCAGATATGATCAAAAAGAGTTTGTGGACCACTCCACCTAGGGTTACCAAATAGTAAATAAAATAAATTATATGCACCTTTAATGTGTACTGTAAGAACAGTATGCAATATAAAAACACAAGAAAGTCATAACAAGAATCTGACTTGGAAATCTGGAGAAAAAGCTGAGAATTACTATAGAATTACTAAATGACGTTTTGTCTTTAGACTAGAATGCAACACTTTATGCAATGGCATAACTTCTGGAAAGGATAAATTACTGGGCCAGAAAGACATTTATCTGAAACAGTCAATGTGTAAAGGGCCTATTAACACTGTACAGTGAATAAGAAACATTCAAACATTTGCATCCCTGAATATAAAAAAATAAAAAATACAAGATTAAATTGAAGACAGTTAATATATAGAATACTCCTTCAGTTTTTGGTCACTAGAGAAATACCTGGCATGGTAAAAAATGTGTGAATCCATAGTTATAATATAGGTTATACAACGCTTAGGGTGATAATTTAGTTAAAGAGTGCAAGAATTTATTTATTGTCTCAGTTTGGAATGTGTTTATTTTGATCATATTGATCCTACAGTATTATGAGTAGTGCCTGCTCAAAAGAAAGTTACACAAGCGTTTGGAGCTAGAGTCAATAAAGAGTTAAACTGCACAGAGCAAATGGGTATGATTATAGAACTTAGACTGGAAAGAATATCTGAGAGAGATGAACTTAGGTCCTGACAGTCAGTTGTATATATTATGTGTTATGCAAAACTGTACAAATTTATGTATTGATCTCTGAATTGTGTAACTGCTTTTTGTTTGCTAACTTTTTATACCATGTTTGCTCATATGTAACATTTTTAGACTTTACTTGCTTGCATATAGCTATTTTATAATTTTTGGAGCTTTTCTCCCTGGGCTTCCACTGAATATGGATATTAATCTAGTTGGACTATCCTGGTCAACAAATGTAAAATAAATAAAATAAATAAATAAACTTATGGAGCAGCTTAGCAGTGATGCTACTTTTGTGAAGTTAGACATAATTCTTATTGCTGTAATTTCACAGGATCCAAATGCATTTATAAAAATTAGACCACTATCTACTTTATAAAGGTAAAAAAGTGATGTCTGCCATATTAAGAGCAAATTATTTTTTTTCTCGCCATGATACAGATCAAGAATTATGGCAAATTAGTCTACATGAGGAAAGTGGCATGCCACATAACTTAATTTGCTAACAGGAAGGAAAAAATACTAAAACTTTCATGCCATATCTTGTTAACATCTGAAGTATACTGGAGAACTGTTGCATAGACCATCTAAGTCCTTTAGAGCATTGTTGATATAAGTAACATACTAGTATGGTGTCAGATGGATAAGATTATGATGTAAGACTGACTGAGTATAAGCTCTTGAAGATTTCTTGCAATGATACAGCATCTTTCAAGATGTTTTCTAAAGCCTGCCAGAGATGTTTACCTTTAAGGAAATTATTGAAACTTGATATGGAATGTTACTGGAGTACAAAGCAAGAAAAAAGCTTTGAGATGTTGTAGTAGTTATTCACTAAAGCATCATTACTGTGGTATTTCACTTTGAGCAACTCAATCTCAAGTCAAGTCAATTCCATTTAAGATTTTATTGGTGCAGTGATTCCCAAAGAAAGTTAGGCTATTGCTTTCATGCTAAGTCTTTAAGAAATGCCAGAGAACATATTCCCAGGTAGAGAAAGTGCTGTTAGTGTGACATAGTTTATGGATGTGAACAGTTCAGTCACTCCATTTATAGTAAAACTAGTGGAAACTAACCACATCAGAGTTTATTTAAGAAGTCCATGTACAAGACACCATAAAAACTGTACCAAATGCTGCTTACACTGCAGAAGTGTGAGTTAGTTGTGAACTGTAAACAGGAAAGGAAGTACATATGGCAGATATGATTTGTCATTTCTATCTGCTAGTACAAGAACATTTGTCTGGATAAGAAAGTAAACCAAACAATTCTACAGTTGCTTATTACAGAAACGTAGCTTGAAGAGTTTCAACAATGTACACAGAGTAATGCAGAGATGAAAATGCTTTGAGCTGTGACATTAAAATGAAATGTTTGCTATAGCAAATATCTAATGTAAGAAAAAAAAATCACCATTTCTACTGCACCACTGGGGAATAACTATACTGAAGAGGTAACTGGACTTTTTCCTCTGATGTGTGTTCAATTAACACTAAACATTATGTCTGAGGGCAAAGTAATATTGCCTGATCAGGTAAGGAAAGACAATTGGTCAAGAACACATGAATCACACTTAGGAACTGTGATATGGAGAAAAACACAGCTTGTGATACATAATACTGGAAAGACATGTCAAGCAAACTAAGTGATATGTTTGATACTGTTGGTGTACAATGAATATCAATGCAATAATCCAAGAGAATACACCCTTGCAATGCATTATGAGAGCAAATATTTCCCCTGATTGTGCCATATCATAATTCAATTAAAGTTATGGTTTGGATGATTGAAAAAGAAATTAGATGTACTTGATGGTGACTGAGTTTGTTAAGGTGATGGTGTCATGATGATGGCCTAAAAATGAACATTTTCATTTAATTAATAGAAGCAGAAGAATTAATGTGTGGAGATGAAATTTGGTATGAAGGCTAACCTTTGCAATAGCAGTCTGGTGATGATAAAAAAGTGATCCACGTGAAAGTTAAAGATAATCAGGAGCTTAGCAGATGTGAAGAAAGGTTTATTCACATATTGGGATTATTGGATGGATATAAAAGAAGAATGAATTCTTTAAGGGAATGACATTGGGTTTGTATATAACCAGCAGCTCACTATGATACCTATTCATCATTAGGTTGTTAAAGTTGAAGTGAGACAAGAAACCTGTGTTGTCAGATACATTATGTGACACAAAAGGCTGGAAACAATAAGACTGGTTGGAGTTTTAGAAGGAGAAGAGGGAATGAATTTAATGGAATTTGAGAAAACTAAGATGGTATAGAGGATACGTTTTAATAAAACTGTCACTGAGGATAGTGAAAATACGTAGGTTGCCATTGAAGGTATCAAAGAGTTATTATGGTAACCCCACTGTGAATTTTGGTATGGTTTGTCTTTACATATGAAAAGGACCATGTACTACTTATGACAACCAGAAAAGTCACTTAGATTCACTCATTAAATGATGGATGCGGATCGTAATTACTCAGACAGAATTTCCGGCAGGGGCTGTAATTTATGAATGTTTTTAAAGAGTATAAGAGATGCAACATAAAATAAAATATAAGTTGACTTTCTACACAGGGTTCAGATTTTATTTTCCAAGAGGGGTTCTGACATTTACATTTGCTGAAGTTCAATAGTTAAACTAATCAAATTGTCTTAAAAGTCATCTTGAATGATAATTGGGATCATTTGTAATGGATTGATAAATATGAGTGCTTCTTCCAGACCAGTCAAATGGAAGGAGAAGTCTCCAACATCTGGAGCTGAATGCAAAAGAAATAATTTTTTGGGCATGGCTTATGAACTGAGATGACATGAAAAATGTAATTTGACTGAGTAAGCATTTTAAGGACAGAAGTTTCTTTAGAAAGGCATACTGTACTAGTAAGCACATTTAGGCTGATCATTAGAACTGCTGGAAGAGGCAATTATATTATTTTGAAGGGGTTCCTATAACATTGTTAATTGTTATTTTATCAAATGTTGTGTTAGCTTAATGACTATGTAAGGATATCTAAAATAATTTTAAAAAATCTATAGAGGAGCAATATAATTCATGTATACTTCTAGTAAGGGGCTCCAAAGGATAATCTCTGACTTACTTTAAGTTTGGACCTCTAGTGTAATCTTCAAGAATAACATTACAGAATAGTGTGACCTGTGTTGAATTTTATTTTGTTATTTTATTTCATTACTGGGTGTAGCTTCTTTGTTCAATGATAGAAACAAAAATTAAACTATTAGCATTTGAGTATGATCTACATACATAAAGTAAACCAGCTAAGTTATGGAGACTTTATAAATTATCATAACAGATGTTCTAAAATGTTTTCTTATAAATGTTACAAAAATGTTTGGTAGTAGGTTGTTTTTCCAATAACCTATATCTGGATATGGGTAATGCTTGGTTTACCCATGGCTGACATGGTTTGGTCATGAAGGTAAAATGTGGTTATTTGTCTGTTCTTCTCTGCACTTTTCTTTCATCAAATATACAATGTTATACACAACTAGTCAATATTATCACATCATGCAAACAAAACTTCATATCTCCTACAAGAGTTGCTGCTGAGTTCAATTATATCATCCCCCAGTGGTAAAATGAGGTGTGCAGTGTTCTACCAAATTATGCCATGTCAGTGAAATTATACTAAATTTTCAGTTAATCTCCAATGGGAATATTTTTAGAATTAAGTCACCTAGGTATGTTTATGTTTACTTAAAGCAGTGGTCAAATCAGTGTGCGTATGTGTGCATATGTATGTGCATGTGTTTGTGTGCATGCTTGTGTGTATATGAAAGACAGAGAAAAAAAACAGAGAAACAGAACAGAAACAGAGAAAGTGAGAGGCAGAGAGAGATTTGTTGATTAAGCTTGTAATTTATTGCCCTGAAATATAGTTGAGAGATAGTTATTGTGGCCTTACTTAGGTAAGGTCCCAGTTTTCTGGTTCACTGGACTGATTCCCTCAGATGTGCATGAATGCAAACACACACACACACACACACACACACACACACACACACACACATATATATATATATATATATATATATATATATATATATATATATATATATATATATATATATATATGGGTCTACTTCTAATTACTGAAATACCACTTACTTGAATCTCACTAGATCAAGATGACAACAGTGAACATTCACTTAAACGAACTTTCATATCACTGCAATTTTAAACTGATAATGGAGGCACTTGCTCAGCATTCAACAACAAGCACAACAAAGTATATCTAACCCACCTGGGTGGGGGTTTTGCCCCCCATACACCCCTAACTACATATACCAACTCCGAGATCACACTAAATTGGGAAAAAGGACAAATTTCCCCATGTTAACCAGCTGCTTCCTTTCCCTGTTTAAAATTACCCTGATGTGAACATTTGTTTAAGTGAGGGTGTCCTAAAGGTTAAGGTGCTTGCCTTACAAACACAAGGTGCAGGGTTAGAGTCTCACAAAGGATAATTGGCTAGGCTTAAAATGGCTCACAAGGGCAGTTAGTCTAGTACTAAGCTATGAACTTTGTGTGTTGTCGTCTTGATCTAGTGAGATTTGAGTATGTGGTATTTCAGTAATTGGAAGAAGACCCATTTATATAGACATATACATATAATTGCACCTAGCAATGAGAAATTCTAACCCATTTGGGGTACCTGTGTTGAAAAGTTTCTGAGAAGTAGAGAAAAATGATTCCTTAGTAATGTGGTTAAAAGCTAAATGCCTGGTAGTTAGTACAGGTGGGTAAAGCCCCAAACTGTTAAATTGCTTTCTATCAGCAAGGTTAGAGAGTTTGATTTCTTCCAATTCCACTTCCACTTACCTACTGTAATACTTTGGGCAAGTCACTTTCCCAAACAGTCCTCTTGGACTGCCCATGAAAAGGAGCACTTGTGCCCTCCGGACTTAAATGATTAACAAATGTATAAACAAGCTATATGAATATTATGTGAAAAGTACTTTCAAGTTCATAAGTTTTAGTTTTGTATGCATTGTACCAGAATTTGTGAGGCATTTGTTTCAGTGACTTTAGGAAATTCAATTAATGAAGCATTCATATAGGAAAGGAAACCTTTGAAGAAATATTAGCAACACATGTATACCTCAATACAGTTCATGGTGTAAACTGATGGAAATTTCAGCACTGCTAATGCACCACAGGGGACTAACTGAGCTGAAGTGGTAACTTGGCTCTTTCCTATCAGTGGTGCTTGATTTGCAACACACTAACAAATTTGTCCAAACAATGTACGAGTTTCAGAATGCCAATGAGGCTTTGTTGTAAAACAAAAGCTATTGAAGGTGATATTTCTATGTTTGTATGTTTGTACTGCATGAGTTCTGATTTATTTGAATTTGTTTACTGGGGTAGGACTGTGATTCTGGGTTTATATTAGTTTATTGAACATCCAAGTTGTTGAAACCCATATGGTCAAGACCATATCACTGAGAATTCAGTTTGTTGATAAACAACATAAATTCAAGCAACACCCACAAACAACAAAATGTTTTTTGCAGGGGGAAAGTCCCCCACACACCCCTATACACTCTACACCCCCTGCTTATTATTTACACCAACTCTGAGATGACACTACAGTGGTGAAAAGGGCAAACTCTCTGATCCCTGTTGTACTGCAATCTCAGTTAGTGCAGTTTGCTGAACCAAACTGTCGACCATATGGACTTGACCATACGGGTTTTGACAATTTGGATATTCAATGAACTAACACAGACCTATGATCAGAGCTGACATTTTTCAGACAATTTCAGACTCAGCAAGAGTGATCACAAAATACTAAAAGAAAGGCTTCATAGTGTACAGTGGAACAAGATATCAAAATAAGGCATTCACTAATGAAACAGATATATTAATATGAATAAGATACTCCAAAATAATTGCCAAGATATGCGTAATAGAATAATAAACATCTAAATGACATCATTGTTTCATGCCTGGGCAGCATTACCAAAAGGTTATTTACTTTATTTTCATTGAGGATGTAGAACTGAAGGAAAGCAGATCAAATAAGAGAAGGTTGAGAAGGAGAAATTAGAAAGAAGGGGAAGATTATTCTAGAAAATTATTACATATGAGATCAAAGTAAAGAAGAAAAAGATAAACATTGTTACAATTGGCTGGAAACAACAATTAAAGCAGGGATGTATGTCTGTGCTAGGATGGGTTTAAAAGAGTTAGGTTGTGTGCTTCTTAAAGGAACCCTTACATATAGCAGATTTGGTGAGAAGGCATTTGAAAGCAGTTCTTTTTACAAATTTGGAGCTAAATTCTTTGTTTGTGTTTTTTTTCTTCTTTTAGTGGATTCCAAGAGTCTCTGTGCTAAAATCGAGAAGATGTGGTTGCTTTGGATATGTCTGATGAAATCAGACAAGGGACTACTGAGATAGCATTTAAGGATCTCTGTTGGTAGATTTTTTTGTTGTTGTTCTTAGCTTACCAGTAAGGAAGGAAAACTGCTTCATTCTGATTACTTTGTAAAGGAGGGATCTCAGCAGTACATCCAGTCTCTGTTGAATGGGGTGCCATTTGACCTCTGTATGAACTCAGCAGAAATGCTGTTCTCTTTGAGGTACAATCATAATAAAGCAATAGATGAATTGGCAGTGGGTTGTAGTAAGATTATATTTTGTAGGAGGTTGAGGCAGTTGGGAGAACTCCATACTCTACTTCAGCAAGTAGCATGCCTTACCTTTCACTAGTCTTCCTTCTACAGTTACAGTTTGAGAGATTTTATTGGCCCAGAATAGTGAAGTGCTTGCCCATAATTTGGTTTGCTGAAGTGTATTGAAAGTTACGTTTTTATGATTCATATACATTCACTGCTAGAGAAAGTAGTAGTTTCTAGGGTGTTGTTTTCCTAAGTTACTATGTGTCAGTGTGATGATACTGATTTGAGTTTGTGAGAAATGTCAAAGCTGGTGTTTTTTAGTTTTGAAATTGTTTTGAAATTAAGTAGTAAATAGATGTTCTGAAACTAGGTGGATAAGATGGAGTTATCCAGCTCAAGCATTCATTTTATGTGTGTGTGTGTGTGTGTGTGTGTGTGTGTGTGTGTGTGTGTGTGTGTGTGTGTGTGTGTGTGGGGAGTGAAGTGCACATATAAATCATCATGTCAGCTGTAGAGAGTAGGACAAAGTTATGTCAGAGATTGGAAGATAGTTGAGCAACAAAAAGTAAAAATACCAAAGAACTATGGCTAGATCCTTGAAGTAATCCTTGCTTAAGTGCAAAACATTCTGAAAAGTAGAAACCAGATGATTCTGAGTTATTGTTAGAATGAGGCTGGAATTAGGAGTGCATTAAAAGAACTGTGTGGCCTACTGAACTGTGTAGCATCATTAAAGTTACCATTTAACATGTTCAGGTCCATAAGGGTCCAAATATTTCATAATTGTAAAAACTCTACTGCTTTTTTCTTCCTGTACAAAGAAAAACTCATACTATGTT
This sequence comes from Protopterus annectens, assembly GCF_019279795.1. NCBI lineage: Eukaryota > Metazoa > Chordata > Ceratodontiformes > Protopteridae > Protopterus > Protopterus annectens. Next base: position 1,099,678,589 of record NC_056725.1, on the reverse strand, counting down.
TCTTTATGTATATATTTTGTAACATTCTCTGTACTTGTATCTGTAATGTCTGGGGAGCTTTTCTTCCCAGGTCCCCACTGAAATTGGATCAATCCCAGTCGGACTTTCCCAGTAAACAAAGATAAAATAAATACAGAACTAGATAAATATATAGCGGTATGAAGAGACTTTTCTTTTTCAAGTAGGTGAAGCTGAAGATAAACTAGTTTGTCAAAAATCGTACTTAGTGTAGATAGGCCTAAGATGTGTCTGAAGTTTGAAGTGTAATCGAGACTTGGACTTAAGATGTTTTTGGTACTTGAATGATGAAAACATTTTTTTTTCAGTTTGCAGGAAAAATGTTTTGATAGATGGGAAGATTGTAAGCGTTCTTCAGATGTTGAACTGGCTGCTTTTTGCATAGGTATAAAAATAAAGGTGTGAGTTATCTGTTGCCATTTTGTCAAATTGTCCTTCTATGTTTCTCATGAACAGGCTACCAATTCATGTGAAATAGAGCTCCTCTATGACACTGTTCAAGATGAACCTGAATGAGTGGATGGAGCACTGTAAATTCTTACTGGGTATAGAGACCACTCCTGGACATGGGCAGCCATCACTAAATTCAATCTTGGGTATTGACTAGCATGTCTATGGTATTACATTTGGATGAAACTGCTAGGCTTAAAATGACCTCTGAGTCAATAGCCAATAATCTCCTATGATCCTGTGATGCTATGTCTTTGTATTATTTTTTGGAAGACTGTTGGGCATTCTGCAGGATGGTCATGGAGTATGACACGGGATAAAAATGTGGGAACAGGAGAATTCTTTCAATAAGTTTTTTTAGATACAAGGGATTGAAAAGATGTGAATACAGTTAGGGTACATGAGTAAACCCATGTTTGCATCCCATTAGGTAATTAAAATGGCCCTAAAACACCTTAGGTTTACCAAAGAGGGGGGGCTTGCTCTTGTGTGGAAAAATTAGCTTTCTGCCTTCTTACTCTAGTTTTTGGTAAATTTTGAAGGAAGAATGACTTTTTTAAGTTCTTTTGGTTTCTGACATTTTTCTTGGACATCCAGGCCTGGCATGTTAAGTGTTAGAAGGCATTTTGGTATTTGAGTAAACCAGTTAGATTGGAGAAGTTTAGATTTAATGGGAAAACAGGTACTCAGAATAACAGAGAATAAGTTTGTGATTTCCCTAATGAATTTGAGAATTTATGAGTTCCACATGTTTTTTATAAGGTGCTTTATTAGTCTGAGGATGTGTTGATCAGATTTGACCCTGAGTGGACAAGGTATTTGTTGCATTTTTAGTGCAGTAAGTGGAGGGTAATGAGGAAGTGATCACTAAGTCTGGGAAGGGGCTTTATATACTTTGTCAAAGCTGCTCAAAATTGGTATAGAATGAGTATTATGGGTGTGTACCCAATAGGACATTGTTGTAACTTGAGTTATTATTTCAACACACTATCTGATGCCTGGTATGGTAATATTTGAAAATATGCAACTAGTGGGGTTTCTAATAATAAGACACTGATTATGATAACATATATTATTTAGTATTGTCAAGCAATAGATAGGGACATCCTATGTGAGCTTAACAACAGGGCATAATATTAATACAGGAAAATTGTGTATAAAGAGTGAATACTTAGAAATGAATGCTTTCAAATTTAAGGAAAAATGAATTGAATGTAAAAGTATAGTTGTTCAGAGAGGAAGCAATGGTGGCAACTTTTATTAAATGTCTCTACAGCTACAGGCACTTTAACAATCAAATTTCATTAAGTAGTGTGTTAGCTCTTAGAAGAGACAAACTTTGGGGTGTTATTTCTTAATTGCTTGGGTTATTATTATTATTTCTCAATTGTTTATAGATTGACTAACACAATTTTAATGTAATGTTGAACTAACTTTTTGTGTGTGAATTTTTTTTGTGAGGATAGATGATTCCATTATAATTATTAACAATTATAAGCAATTTTCAGGTAGAATTAACATAGTGGCTTTTAATTCATTACTTGTTAAGTGTGAACAGGTATTTAAAGGTTGGTGACATAACTTCCGTGACATTGAAGAAGTTCCATTTAAAATTAGGAATGAAAGCATTTATTTTTCTGTATGTCAATTTTTTACTATTTATTAAGCAGCCCTGGTTGACATTGTTTGCAAATCACTACTCTTTTGGTTGTTTAGAGAGTAAGATATAGGCTAACGTTCATAAACAAGCACAGAGTGCCAGGGTAGGACTATTTTATAAAGAAGGAGGGGTCTCTGAGTGATGCATGAAATAGCTGAATAGACGTGTTGGGCAATGAAAACTTTAGCAGTCTAAGCAAAGGACTGCATAATAAGCAGACGCAGAGCACTAGTGGCAGAAGCTGCACTGAGGTGCTTTACTGCTGGAGGAACATTACACTAAGGTAACAGATATCACACTGAAGCTAACACTGCTGACTCAATTCACACTCATGCACTCAATGTAGCACTGCAAAGCTGCACCTCATGCTTATCCATCACAAATAGGATAGCACAGAGGCCATTAGGTAGGCCACTGCAAGGCTGCACACCAAAGTGCAAACTCAGTTTAACATATAAATTGGGAGGAACTAACATTAATGCACAAAAGGGGAGAACAGCAAGTAAAGGGAACGGAGATGACCATAAAGTATGCATGATGGGTGGAAAGAAGAGTAACTTTTACATAGGAAAATATACCATTTCTTCATATATAGTAAAAGACAATATGTGGAGAAGGTAGTGAAGGAAGGTTGCAGATGGAACAGAAGGAGAAGGGCAGATTGCACTGGCAGAGAAACAAACATAAAACACAAAATCAGACAGATGGTACAGAAGACACACAACATGTTGGGAGGATAGTGGACAGATACACACATACAGAATGTGGACAAATGGTAATTGAGAGGGTTAGAAAATGAACAATGAATGGGGAATGACACATAAGGGAGGTAAAACAACTGGAAGGAGATAGGGTAGAGTCCTGGCATGGTTAGATGTCTGGCTAGCTGAAAGGGCAACAATCTAGGAATCCCATGCTTTGCTAGTCAATGTTAGGGACTGGTTGCTCCTCACATGGCCTAATAAGTAGAGCCTACCAAACATGTAACTCAATGAGCCTCACTAAAACATACTTAACATTTCTAAAAGACAGACATCTAGTTGTAGCTACACCTCAGCCACCACAGGCTTAAACAGCTGATGTTGGAAGAGCAGGACAGACCTTCTTAAACCACTTTCAGAAACAGAGAAACTTTTGCCCCCCCCTCCTGAATATTGGCCATAGAGGGCACCATTATACACTCTAGGTTGCCTCAAGTAGGATAACTAGATTTCCCCCTGTTAACAAGCTGTCTTGGTGATTGCTGGTGGCACAGCACCAGTCACTTCAGCTAGCACAGACTGGGTTGAGTATAGACTCATCTTGCCTGCAGAAGGAGCACACAGTGGAGAAAACTCTTGAATTCTCATGCTAACAGCACAAGTGCAGTCATACAGTGGACTGACACAGATGACATATACATTCTTTATTGGAGATTCACTCCCACCTTCTGTGATATCCAAGCATGTTCAAGTTCCACTCCTTTAGTGCTTCCAAAAAATCGTACTCTTTAGTATGCACTTAAATCAGAGGAAGGCATCAGAACAAACAGTTTTTGTGGAGAAATGCAAACAGTACATCTTTGTCTGTCTTTCCCTAACCTCTGTTTCCCGTTTCTGAAGCAGTTCTTTGTGGCACCACCCCTAGCAATGCCAGCAATGCTCATCAGTCAGAATAAGTGATGTCACTGGTAATACTGTCATTATGGTGAGCTTGTGCCAGGCATTTAACTTCCACTAAGAGCCAATTTTACACCTCTAGCAGGCAGTCCTTGAAGTCTCAGTGCAGAAACCAGAAGAATAAAAAATATTGTTCTCTCTGGCATGAAATGCTGGAGCCCTGCATTCCACATTATCTGATATAACCATGACCGCTCAGTCAGATTCACATGATGAGCAAAACAGTGGACCACTCTTCACGGACTCACATTTTAGATCACAGGCACTGTGCTGTGGTGCTACTGTATCTTCATAGAGCAGTACACATAACATATGCATGAACATACTGGTCACATATCACATGGTCACAATGATATGCATAGCTGTTATAAGCATGTCAGCACAGTATAGCTCAGTGTGAAGAAATGTAGAAACAGTCACACTAGGTAGCTTTATGAGTATAACTGCTGCCCTGATGTGCCCTTGTCAGAGTGATTTGACATGCCTGCACCAACCTGAACAACCATTCCCAATTCCTCAAAACTAAAGAACAGAAGAATATCAAAACAGATTCTGTAGCTCTGCAGCTTTACATGATTAAGGAAGGACTTACAGAGTTCTGGAAAGATGCATACCTGATAAACACCATGAGCAAGAGCAACAAATCATGTGTTGGACTTTAGTTACACATAGGCAAATGTTGTGATGTAGATGTTATGATGTATTTGTCATGAGAAACACAGGGCATTGATATGGCATTGTTCTGCACTGTCTGCCTACTTCTAGTTTTTGTGAGAGGCACTGTGTACTATTAGGCTGCCAGGACCACATGTCGAGGCATGTTTACGATTTGAAATAGGTAAGAAGGAGCCTGGCTGATAAATAGATGCATATATTGGTGTACTACCCTGTGGCCATGTATGCAGTATAGAAATTAGTGAAGCTGGTATGCCATTTATGGCACACAACCATGTGAGTGAAGGAGGAAGGAGATGGATGGAAATATGACCATTTTTCAGCATACAGTGCACATACACACACACACACACACACACACACACACACACACACACATGCACTCTGACATTTTTCCCCACAGGTGTACATTCAATAGCATAGCCACCTGAGGAAGGCAGCACCAACAGAACTTGAGTACTGAGGGGACTGAAGTTCTACTTCAGGCAGTCTGCACACATGACATATACCTTTTGGGCAAAGCTACCACTGACAAGCAGTATTGTGACCACATTTAGTACATGATCTATAATATAAATACTGAAGGTAGCCATAAGAGATCCCTGCAACAGGTTCAAAGGAGGGTGTGATGATACAGAAAGTGGAGCTACTTCAGTCTGTAGATAATGTGAGTGTGTATTATTGTCACTGGTACTTTAAGATTGCTGTATAACATAGTTGCTTTATGAATGGATGTATTCCAGAATGTGTAAGATGCAGTGTTGTGTGCCAGTGTATTTGTGATGAGTGAACTGTTCACATTGTTCATAGTGAATTGCTATATGTGTTAAAATACTGGTGTGCTCTGATTTTAATGACACTACTGATTAAAATTAATGGTTAGAAAAAAGACTTGGAGAATGAACAATCTGTACTGGACTCACACTTGTTCCACACTTGGGTTTTAAAATGAGGTAAAACCCATTGAAATCATGATGATAATGATTCTGTTAATAATGATAATGACAAAAAAACTACTGAAAAACTAGAACACCTGTATGACACCATATCAAGGCACCAAGACTGCAGTCTTCTTTGTAAGCAACCATTTTCTTTCTCCTCACTAATTGTAGTGGGAAGGACCAAAAAAACAGAACCGAAGCTAAAAAAGTAACTGCTGCAGCACTTAGAAAGACCACCTTTTCCTTTCCTCTCTAATTCAAGTTCTGGGGTTAGCTGTTTAGGAAATAAATAAATGGATAAAAAAAGCATGCATCAACAAGTAACTGCAAAAGCAGTTAGAAGGACTTGCCAGTTCCTTTTTCTGTTGTTAACTGAGGCACTTGGAAAGCTGTGGAAGCCAGCAGGGAAATAAATATGTAAAATGTAAACATCGAAGTAACTTAACTGCAGTAGCAATTGCAAGGCCCCCCCCCCCCCATTAACAATGGCTCTTTCAAATCCAAGGTTAACGAGTGGGAAAATTAACAAAAAATAAATAAATAAACAAATTAACCAATATAATGCAAGTAACTATAGAAGTCTACCCTGTTCCAACTAGTTGAACTCATTCAGTTGCTTCATGCGGCCTCTCTAGTTTTGAAGTCACCAGCCATCATTGCTGTTTTAATCACCATTTACGGCATTTTTTATAATCTGCTAATTCTAAGATGGCAATCAGTGAATAACTTATAAGACCCATGTTCTGAACAAACTTGGAAGTAGTGCTGCTGTTTTGATCCTGATGAAAGCAGGAGTAGAGTGGTTTGTTTCATATCCTTTCTGATATTGATGTGGACATGAGGAATTCCATGCAAATGAGCCACACAATGTTTGCAAATAAGGAAACTCAAAATGGCATACTAATTCCAAAAAAAACAAAACAAAACAAAACAAAAAAGAGATCGTTTTGCACTGCAACACATACCTATTGTATACACAGAGCTGTGGCTCACCAACATTTGTTAACGGCCACATTCCGAGTCAGTGGTCACAAAGTTGCTTATCATGGCCATCCTTACCAGTGAAGGACGTATACGCAGTAGCTGACTTTCCACCTCCTTGTGGACCATATGTGCATGTAAAGGAGCATATTTCATTCTCTTTCCAGTACAGATAAGGCAGCTACCACAATAAAAGAATTTTATGATATTGCCCATTTTCCTGAGGTCCTAGGAGCTACTGATTGCACACACATTACCATCAAGACCCCAACTACTTCAAAGGGACAAAATGCATCAACAGGTAGGGCTCCCACTCCCTTAACTGCCAGGTGGTCTCTAATGTACTGGACATTATAATGTGTTTATGCATCACTTATGCAGTTCTCATGATATTCACATCTGGCACATTTACAGCATTTATCAAACGTTCTTGGGAGAGAATTGTATATATCTATTAGGTTGGTACTACACACGGGCTAGATAGATAAGTCTATATTCACAGGTACCATAAAAGCAGGGGGCAGGTGAAAAATTATATGTCATTTGCTGTGCGTTTTAGAGGTCTATATTAGATCTTCAAACGGTTAGGTTGTCGAACGGGGAAACGCCAAACCTAAACTTTGAAGTCTAATAAATGCGACAGGCCAATTATGCAGAATTTTTCCCTGGGAAAAAAATTGCTTGGCCATGATTGGGGATTTGCCCTTTTCCCCGATATAGAGTGATCTCAGAGTTGGTATATTTAGTTAGGGGGATGTGGGGGGCGAAGCTCCCCCCCACTTGATTAAGGTTTTAGAGTTTGTTTTTTTTTTGGCCATGCAAATTTTTTCCCTGGGAAAAAATTCATGTAATTGGCCTGTCGCGTTTATTAGACTTCGACGTTTAGGTGTCGACATTTTGACGTTCAACAACCTAAGCATTTGAAGATCTAATGTAGCGCTATTTTAGATTATGCTAGATATGACCTAGAATCGTGGTTGACCTAATAAATGCAATTATCTGAAGTCAGTGGGAGATAGCTGCCTATGGATTTGGTTGGATTATAGCTATTTTTTTATTTGGACTCTGTGGATTGTATAATTTCATCATGGATTGCTATTTGGAATGCTGACCAATTGCTGTTAGAATGTTAACTCAGTTTCAATTGTTTCAGCTGCTGGGAAGAGTGAGATTTTTGTATGTTGGGACACTGGAGTTTGCTGTCTTAATTTTATTTTGAAAAGGCAAGATGCCTTTGTGGATTACCATGTATAAATAAATAAATAAATAAATAAATAGATAAATAAAATCAGAGCTGCTAAAGTCTTGGGATGTTTTGTTTATCTTTTGAATTATTCCATGATATTGTGAGGAATTCCCATGTGCTGATTTGCACTGTAGGGACTTTTTTAGTTTGTTTTAGTGTTTCAGAACTGCCATCTTCATATGGAAGGAAGTTTGCTTTTATCTCAACTTTTCTAGGAATCATCCATGAGATTATTTCAGAAGTTTTCCTCATGACTTTATTTATTGTCCTGGATTATTAGGAGATTCATTTTGATTTTGTCCTATTTTTCATCTGGATATGGGTTATCTTGGGATATTATTACATCAGAAACTGTATTAATTTTGCTTTGTGTTTGTCCAAGACATATTGCTACAGTATTAGCAAGTTGTGCATGATTTAAGTAGCAGTATGTTTAAATATTTTTACTGTGCTGGTAATGCATTAATTCCAGTATGTTTATTTACTTGCTTTTCATTGGGTCCATGTGATGCAAATGCCATTTAAATTTGCACTTTTTCCCTGAAATTATTGTATTATATATACTGCTTTTATTTGAATCTTGCATCATTGCCCCAGAATAAAAGCACTTTAACAAATCTGAAGTTGATTACTCTCATCGAAAAACCCTTACATCTTGCTGGAGATGCCCTGTAGTGGAGACACATAATATAAATTAATGTGTATTCATTCTATTCTGGATGTTTTCATTATTTAGACATGGCAGGAGGATGCCAAGGTGGAGTCCAGATGTTTGCAGGAAAATTTTTGTTGTTTATACAGTACTGCACAAAATGGCATTGTACTAACAGTGGAGCTGCAGCTTAATATATTAGCAGGATCTTCCATAGCAGTTGTTCCTGCAGTGAAGACACAGCAGCAGCAATAGTACCAAAATAAACACAGAGAAAGTGACAACATTGCAGTGTATTACAAAGAGGTGGCCCCTGCTCGATAACAATGGCACATGACAAGGGTATTGCAGAATAAAATGACACATGCCTGTAGAAGGGAGTTTTACAAGTTTCTCCAGTGCAGTGGTATCAACAAAGTCTAGGAAAAGCTGAGCATATCCAGTTTTAGACTTGTAAATGTGTCAATCAGTCCTTGGGCAATTGAAGTCTCCTAGCAGGAAAGTATTTAGTTTAATATTTAATCCTTCAGTGGTCTTAAGGTAATTTCCATGACATTAGGAGGTTACTGATGGAGAATGCAGGGCATAAGTAGCATGTCCTGTGCAGATCACCTCAAAGTCATATCCATATATTCAGTCCCCTACAGGCTGTTGAGGAGAGCTCTATGCCTGGCATACAAGGGATTGTTGGATCCCTACCCTGATTGACACCCAGCACATCCCCAAAACAAATAGCACCAGAATTACCCATTCTAAAGACTTATACCTTGCCTGTGATATGACTAGGACCCACTGGTGAGACAAGTATGTATCCCAGAGAAATATCCCTTCTCTGGAACAGGCTCCATATCCATGTGAAGTAGAGTTTCTCCCTAACCCAATTCAATTGTAACTTGGACAACTGGATGGAGAGCAGGGAATTCATCCCTGGTTTGGTAATTATGTCTCTAGTGGACAAGGCAGCCTGTAAATGTTTTATCTCCCAGTTCTTTGCTTATAAATCTTTCATCTCCCAAGCCTTTACTTACAATTATCAAGGGTATCAGAACTTGTATCATATTTAGATGCATGGCTTGGCTTGAAAAGGCCCCAGTGGTCATTAATTTATTACAAACCTATGACCCTATTGGTGGCTGGCAATAAAGTAATAGCTGGATGATAAGGGTGATTTGGATCTTTAAGAGTAAAAATGCAAAATAAATAAATAAATAAATAAATAAACAACAAACAAAAAACATTCCCTGATTTAGTACAGCTCTTCTGCTAATGTGCCATCACCAAGGTCTGTCATATCTCTACTCTCTTCCATCCAATCAAAACTGGAGAGAAAATAAAAAGGTTCTTTCTCCCATCTGGCACTGCTCACCTCTTTCCTAAAGATCCCTACACTCTCTTTTCCCCTCAACTTTAAGTAGAGACCAAAAAAAACATATTTTACTTTTAAAATAAAATATAGCAAACTATACTACATATGATGCAAGCATGTCAGTCCTGACAGCAAAAAAAAATAATTTCTGAATGCTGGTACTGAAATGGATACCTCTATCATGCTACAGACAGACTGACTGGAATCTGCCAATCATACTTCCTAACACCTTGCATCTGGGGTGTCTGCCCTGGCCTCTTTGTCCCATCCTAGCTATGTTTCTGATGGTGTACCATTATGTTGTCCAGACCTGAGAAAGAGTTTACTATAATATAAGAGAAACTTTGCCTAATGATGATGCAGAAGCCCTGGTATGAGAGGTATACACCATCCTGGTGAAACATGGAGTCTTATCTACTATCTCATGCCAAACTGGCATATACTTCTTTTGGCTTTTCCCAGTTAGGGGTCACCACAGTGGATCAGCTGTCTGCTCATGATTGGCAGTGGAATTTTATGGTGTTGAGTTGCCAGCCCAGCACCCAACCTTCCACAGAAGGCACACACATACATGCACTCACACCTAGGGCCAATTTAGAGTCTCCAATCCACCTACAGCATGTCTTTGGGATGTGGGAGGAAACTGGAGCACCCAGAGTAAACCCACATGACAACAGGGAGGACATTTAGACTCTGCACAGAAGGTGCCCCAGCCGAGGATTGAACTGGAGAACCTCTTGCTGTAAGGCGACAATGCTAACCACTGCACCACCGTGGCCACCCTCAAACTGGTATATACTAATACCCTTAAAATGATACGAGCTACTTAGGTAATTGTCAAAGCCAATAGTACTGCCTTACTTCAGACTTAATTTACTTTGTTTTCTGTGTAATTTTTAAAGGAGTTGTTGGCTGTAGCCAGCCTGCAAACATTTGTGTTGACTGTTTTTGATTGAAATGGATTAAGTCCATCTGAATTGAATTGTGAACGGAACTGAGAAACAACATTTTGTTTAAGTAAGCAAAACAGGAAAATGGTTTTAATATTTAACCACCTCAATAATAAAATTGCCATTTCACAATTCTGCCTTTTCTATACCCTATCCACCATATCTCTGTTAGGCTTTTTGATCCAGTTGTTCTTGAGGTGCCCAGATCTTTGTGTAAATCTGACACTTGAAGCTTGTCCGTGCTTTATCTCTGCTCATATTAGTGAGCACTACAAGATAATATTAGGAAGACTGTCTCCTTTGTATGATAAAACTTCAGTTACCTTATGTTTCATATCATCCCACCAACTAGATACATACTTCAGTACGTTGTTATGACCCCTTTTTCAGCATCTTGTATAATCTGCATCATCAGGAATGAGAATTAGTGAAGGGATTATGAAACTCTTCTCATGAACCAGCTTGGGATTAGTGCTGTTGTTTTGATGCTGGTGAAAGAAGGACTAGAGTGGTTTAATTCTAAGCATTTCTAGACATTACCAGTCCTGGTGAGTCTGTGGATGGCTTCTCGGGAGCTAGATTGATATTAGTTCTACTATTTTGCTGCTGATGAGAGAAAGACTGGAGAGACATCACTAATAGGTAACTGTATGTGTGACCTTCTTGACTGGTCTGGTTACTGTTTTGATGGGAACCATTTCATTTTTGAACCATTAGAATACTCAGTGCTCTGTTGTACTGAGATGCTGAAAATACTACAAAGGGCATCTACCAGGAGAAGACTACAACAACCCTGCAAACCCTGCAACATCTGAGGTGAGACTAGCGATCATTGGAGAGCTTGCAATGAGTCTTAGGAAATATCTTGGAGTTAGTACTGCTGCTTTGCTCCTGGTAACAGAAAAATAGAAGGGCATTGATACCTATCTGTGCACAGCTGCAGTGAGACCAGCAGCAGCACTAACCAGGGGGTAGCCAATAGGTTTAAGCACTGCTGTTTTTCATGTTTGGCAACAGTTGCTTAAGTCTTCCAGTAAAACTTCCATTGAAACTATTATTGCACCTATCATCATGGACTCATGCTTTGCACATACTTTTTCTCTTGTCAGTCTACAACTCTAGAATATAAAGGGACTGTAGCTAGCTAAGTTTGCAGATGACTGCAGATTGAATGTGATTTCCAGATCCCACTTGACACTCAAATACTCCAGCAGGGCATGGACCACAACAACACCTGGCATGTCAGTCACAGGCTCACCTTAAATGGCAAAAAATGGAATATGTTTCCATTGGGAAAGATGCATAAATATCATCATCTCATCTTATCACAGTGCTAGTACCCTCTTTAAAAACAGTTATAATTATCTGAAACTTGAGCACTATGTTGATAAGGATCCTTCTTTGAGCACTATGTTCATAACAATCTTTTTCTGAGCACTTTGTTGATAATGGTCTTTCTTTTAACACTATATTGATAATGATCTTTCTTTGACAACTATGTTTATAAGGATCCTTCGTTGAACACTATTTTGATAAGGATCTTTCTTTGAGCACTATGTGCCAGTTATGGCTGTGGTTAGAAGTCCTTCTACCTTGCTCATCTGATCTATAAGGACATATTCTCTAGGTCCCATGCAGTCTTCCTCCGTCTATATGCTTCCCTTATTAGAACTATCCTTGAATACAATGCCCCTTTTGGAATATATCTCACAAAGCACCTTGACTGACTTGAAAGATCTGAAAAGTTTCTGACCATGAATATTTCTGGACCATGCATTCTAAGCTATCCCAGAAGACTAACATCTTTATCCTTCTTCTCCTTCTTGTATCGACTCCTGAGGGGGTGGTCTTTGTTTATCCTTTGGAGCAGTGAAGTCCCAAGTCTTTTCAACCTCATCCACCTTTGCAGAACCAACAGTCTGCTTAGCACTTGTAAAACCCAGTGCAATTCCCACATTTGGAATAAACTCCCAGTGCAAGGTGAACAAAATAACACCCTGATGCACATTCAATAAAGCCTACATGGTCCCCTAAGACCATGCACACACCGCTGCAAGATGTGCAGATGGTAGTGCATGAGGGACAGTAACCTTTGTCTGCTTCTCTTGGCGCAATGCTGGTGTGAAGAGCTGCGCAAACACAGTAAACGTTGTGGCATGCTAATTGCAGCATAAGCAGCTAAATTGCTAATCAACAAATTCAAGATGGAGGAGCTATTCAACAAGCTATAAAGCAGTCATGTAGACTCAATGCTGGTTTTTCCTGTGAATTCCAAAAGTTATTGGAGTACAGCCACAGGAGGCACTTTACATAGAAACACTGTTAGGGGATGCAGTTGCTATTATACATATGTATGTGCAATAGACACATGTCTATGCTGCTGCAAATAGACCCCAGCCAATAAAGAGAAGGGTATTTAGACCCCTGTTAACTTACTACAGTCTGCATGATGTGGAAATTGTAGAGTGCTACAGGGTGGATAGAGACATACTACAGGAACTCTGCAACCTCTGTCATCCACAACTGAGATCGAGGGCAGACCAAGTGGAACCAATACATGTGGAGACTAAGATATGTGTAGTACTTAGAGGTTTAGCTACAGGAACTTTTCAGAGGCCAACAGGGCATATTCTGGGAATGTGACAGGCATCAGCATCCAAGATCCTACATCATTTCCTGAATGCTGTGCTACAACATGCTACCAATTACATACAATTTTCCCTGTACACTCCTGGAAATACCAGGATGACTACACAATTGCAAGAACAAAACTCTTGAAACCCAGCTTATGATGTGGAAACCCACAAATAGTACTTGGCTCCCCCACTCGCAAAACAACAGGAAAATGACAGTTTGTAGAATCCAAGGAATAACACATAATTCACCTGTTTTGGATGCTTTCCACACTATTTTCACAAAATATGTCCGCATGTACAGCACAAACAAAAATTGTATACGACAGCTAGGCACCTCTCACTGTGCCTAGCACTCTCCTGGCAGTGTCTATGGGCCATTTTGGAAGCATTACACTCCTGTGTCATTTACAGTATAGTGCTTTACATTGTCATGGAACAAGACAGAAAAGACTGTAAGGTAACCGGTTTTAACAATAAAACTAATAATGACAGTTAATAAGGCTGACTATCTGTGAAAGTCAATGCATGGCAAAAGTGTCTATGCCAAGAGTGAAGTATAAGAAGTGTGTACAGATAACAGTTTAATCCGCTAATGCATATAAATAACAGTTCTCTTCATAACATGTCAACAAATCTAGCATGTACCTGAAAAATACAAGCATGCCTTAGCAACATCAGAAGCCTTCTGTGCAGATAACTGTAAAGGAATTACAACCCTCTATGTTCTGCAAATACACAAGTCCTCTCACCTTCAAGTTCCCTAGATTCAGGGTTACCTTGTTATGGTATAGACTCATGTCTCTGAGCACATTAAAGATGCAAGTGAGGTGTGAACTCATTAGAATTGCTGAACCCCAAACTTTTGGATTCATGTAGCATATGTAAACATAGTGTAGGCACTACCTCCGTGTCTGTTGCTAATGGATTCCAATTGTGAATGGTTAGTGAGAGGGAGAAGGAATACACAACAATTCAGACTCCCTTACCTGCAATGGGTGTGTCAGCCATGGTACACTTACAAAGTGTAGAAGTAATTGTATCAAGGTTTTAAATGGAAGTAAGCAACACACATTTATCAGTTTCTGTTTACTAATATCCAAACTCTCCTGCCTTTGTTGAAAACTGTATATTATTGTCATTTAATATTCTCATACATTTTAAAGGCAATGTTACAAGATGCCTTATGGACTGCATGTCTGAGATCACTGCTCAGATAAGAGAAGAATGAATGAAATACAAAGAAAAGACAGATCTGCATTGTTGCAAACAATATTCACAATGGTGGTGTGATCAGTCATTGCATGAAATCTGTAATTAGCACATGTATAAACAACTGAGATTGCAAAAGTGTCATATGCCTTGTTAATACTGTGGATGAAGTGGGACTTGCTTGTATGCAGAATGATCTGCATTCCTGATGCAAAGCTGTTTCTGTGGCAAAAAGGGATACAACACCCTTACTGTGTTTTGTATATTCATTGGTGTAACAGTTCAACTTCAACCTTATATAAAAATCTTTAATGTGTACTAAAATTTCTTTTGTAATGTTGTTTATGTTTTTTTTATATTACTATTTGTGTGGTGCATGTCTTAGTGCAAACATGGTGAAACAGATAAGTCAAATACATTTATTTGTAACGTACTTCTATGAAGTCCCACATTTGTCTTTTAAAGGGACAATCCCAGCATTTTAAATTCAGGTACAAATTCAGGACAACCAAAGTAAGACCCACCTTAGCAACATCACACATATCCTGCCCACAGTGTCATTTTATTTAAATTATTTTGTACATACCCTTCCTCAGTCTCTTATTAGTTCCCATTGTGAATGAAACCTTCAATTTGTGTTCCTATCACCAGTAGCACAAGTCTTATTTTCTGTTGCTATAGAGATTCCCATGAAAATAAAGGAGCTTGCACTGAAGTACAGCTGTGGAGTTTGGACTGAATAAAAGCTAAAGGTCATCGTTATTTTACACTCACTAAGCAGCACTGTTTAGTTAGTGTAAAATAAAAAAAAAACATGCAATTAAAAAAAAATAGAACTGTGTGTGTGAATGTATGCATGCATGACTGTGACGGCGATCAATTGAGCCATTATTTTACACTCAGTAAGCAGCACTTTTGCTATTTAGCAAATGTAAAAGAAACATAAAAAATGAAAATAAAAGTCTGTGTGTGTGTGTGTGTGTGTGTGTGTGTGTGTGTGTGTGTGTGTGTGTGTGTGTGTGTATGTTTTTGTACATGTGTGTGAGTGCATGCATGCTTGCATGAATGAGTGCAAAAGTATGTGAGACTATGTTAGGAATTCTTCAAGATAAGGTGTTTGGAGGTGGGGAGTGATAGAGGTTTCACTTTTCATAAAGGGAGGTTGAAAATAACTTATTTTTTGTATTCAGTTTTTTTTTTTTTTAATTTTTAAAGTGAAAGGTGGAAAGTGGGTTTTAGATCTTATGGTTCATTGTGTCATATAAACAATGAGGCAAGGAAATGTTTAAAAAGATTAACTGCAGAATGAGCTTTATTTGAATCTTGGAAAAGAGAGATTGTATAATTGTATTAAGAGAACTTAACAATGAAATATTTGTATAAAGTTATAACAGTGGTGTATACAGTATTTAAGGATAAATATAAGAAAGGATGCATAAGGGAGGAATGACAAAGGAGAAAGTGTGAGAAAAAAGTCTGGAACAATGCTGAAGGAATATGATGATTTGTTAGATGGAAAGACATACCCCAGGATTCAATAAAATTTGTGTAGGCTCCATGCAGATGGCCACAGTTCCCTCTCAGCAATACACCATGCATATTAATCACGGCTCTCTGCTGAGGGAGAGCATAGTAATAAGGATATTGAATCTATGTAGGCAGTACTGTAGAGGCTGTCCTGTGGTTATGGATTGTCCGGGGAATTCCTGAACAGATATTATATACAGGATAATAATCCCTGTAATGTATCCTGCTAGTGCAGAAATATATGTGAATTTTAATATCTTTTGTTTTATTTGTGTACTGTTTTGTTTATTTATTTATTTATTTTTACTTTTTTAATGGCCGTTTGTGCAGTGTGGCATGGAGTGCAGCAATGTTGAGCTGCTCTTACACATGCACAGGTGACATCTGCAGACATCTGAAAATAGGAAGCAGGTGTAATTAACTATGTGTTTTTGCCTACGTTTTTATTTTATTTTTTTGAATGTCGATTTACACAGTGTGGTGCTTAGCAACGCTAACAGGTAACTTAGTAGTATATGTGAAAGTACAGTGGTTTTCTTACTGTCCAAGTAGCTAAATAGATAGAGTCATGGTCTAAAGGGTTGTAGGTCCCAGGTTCAAGTCCCCAGCAGTCGTACCGTTTTACATTTATTGCTGTGGAAATGTGTGAGGTAATTTAAATGGCAGTTTAATTAAAAAAAAAAAATTGTTACATTTCGAAAATCTGTGCAGTGCTAAGCACTACTTAAACATGGCCAATGGCTAATCCTGTTTGCACATTGCTAAGCTTTGCTAAAACACTGTTGTATGAGTTTATGCAATGCTCAGTTCTGCTAAGCTAGCTTGCTTAATGCTAAGCAATGAGGCACTTTTTTGAATGTTACAGTATGACGTCTAAGGGAAGGAGAACAGCCTATATTAAGGCCAATAGGCAGGAATTCTGCAACATTCATTGGAGTCTTGTTAACCTGCCAATATGCCTGGTGGTGTTGGTGAGAGAGCTTGTAAGTGTGCTTTTAGGTGAAGAGGTGGGACGTGCAGGAGTCCAAAGTGTTTGTTGGACTCCTGGTCTAAAACTACAAACCCCAGCTGATGCAAGACGATTACCAGGGCTCTGAATGTAAATTTGAAGCCTGGAATTAGTTGACCAGTGATCTTATCAGTGCGACTGGTATTCATCGCACTGATGAGCAGTGTCGTCACCACTATGATGACCTGAAATGAAGGAAGACGGGAACCTTGGACACGTCGGTCCAAGAGGCTAGGACTGGGTAGATTTCACACATATGTAAGTATGTTTATTACTACTTTGCTAAAACACAAGCTGAATACATGCAAAACTGGTATGCATAATGGTGTGTATCTCTTCCAACAGCTGCAGCTGAACGGGCTCGCAGCATCTAGTCTCACGCCAGCTGCCTGGCCAGAATGCACCATGGGTGTGATAAGTACGGATATTTTCTGATAACAGTAGTACAATAAACAATACCAATAACAATTAGCAAAAAGGTTTAAAGCAGGATTGTGGTTTGATAACTAATATGTTCAGATTACTGCAGTAGGGCTGTATCCATTGCATGTGTGTTTTAATGTCACTGCAGTCAACTCTAATACTGAAATAAATAAAGAATGCAAAAGTAATTGCCTGATAAATGCATTGCACAACCCACAATATGGTTCAGGACTGTCTTCAGGCTGCTTTCAGTCAAATAATTCTTTGTATTCCTCACACTCCAGGAACAAAGTATATGGGTAAGGTAGCCCACGTTCTGGGCAGATATGTGTATGCTTCTCAGATTCTAAGGAGCAATAAAAATAAAATGTAAATCAGGATTGTGGTTTCATAAGTAATGTGTTCCAATAAGTAGAATAGGGCTGTATTCATTGCATGTCTGTTCTAATGTCACTGCAGTCAGTTGTTACATTATTTTCACATGCTCCCTGGAGTCACACCTTTTGGGTCCTACTCCCATGCCTGCCAACTAAGACATGAGGCTATCTAGTTTACTTAATGTACACAAACATACCTCTCAACTGTTATGATTTTTGTAATGTAATGACAACTGCCCAATCTGTCTGGTATGTGATTAGCTGATAAATGATTACCTGGAATGGAATGTATTTGCAAATCTGTTTATAGAACACCTTGGTAGTTATGTACATGCACATTATGTGAAATAGTTCTGTGTAGTTGTGTACCTGCACTTTTCAGTGGTTGGCCCATACTGCCCCATGCTAACAGCTTAAGAGGTATGTATATGCTACATCATCTATAGAAGAATTGTAGTCACTGTACTCACAACTGACACTGCACACCTCTAAAAGTATGTATTAGTTCTCTGTGTAGTAATATAATCTGCAACTTCACTAATGGTATGTTTTTCTTTCTCTCCCCACCCTTTATCTTCTTTAATTTTTAATGTTATTTATTATTATGATTTAATATTAATATATGTTGTTAAACTAACTGTTATGTTGGCCTTATGGGTTATTTCATACTGGTTTGCTGTTAGTATACTTATTGTTATGTTATTTATTGTGTTCCACATAATATACCTTAATATGTATTTGGATTAATCAATATTATGTTAACACTAACATTGACTTGGTTATTACTAGCCTTATCTTTATATCTAATTTACTACAGTGCAACAAGGTAGCCCGGTTCAAGGGGATCCATCTACCTTGGCTTTTACAGCCATGGCACCAGGGCCCAGTACATCTGGGCCACAGTTTGATGATGCCCCCTCTGCTGCCTCTGCACTACCTTCTGTGTCAGGTAGTTCTGCCCTACAGGCTGGGGCTGGGCCCCCCTCTGGGACCAGTGGTGGAGGGGGTGCTGTCACCCATGATGAACTGCCAGGATTGGTACTCAGGATAGTGTTCCATGGTTTTGAATGCTGCCTCCACTGAATGGAGGGCATGCTTGCCACCTTGGTGGCCCAGCCTCACCCCAGAGCCCAGCCTCCACCACTGCCACCCGTCCCGTGGTTGGTGACTTGAGTCACACTGCTACCTTGTGGAGGCACCTGAGACTGGGATTCCACAACTCCCTCCCCAGCCAAGGTGTTCACCCCTCTTTTGAGTGACACACCACCCCTGTCTGCTATCTTGTCTGTGTTGTCTGTCTGCAAAAGTTTCCTTACATTTCCAACTTATCTCCCACACATGTACCTATGTCCCTTCCCCAACATTCCACTCTCACCTTAAAAAAAATGGGAACCTGTCCCAAAAAAAATATCATCCCATACATAGCTCTCCATTTCTCACATGTGTCCATCAAACATATGTAATTTGGTGCAATTGGCTTGACAATGCAGTTATCTTGTCCTCACCCCTCTCTCTGGGGTTGACAGTTTAAATTCATCTACAAATTTTGTCAAAGTCACATTTGTTACTTTACAAGAAATGGATAGCTATGGTTCTTTTCTACACCCATTCTACACATACCTACCTGCCTTTCACTATGTTTTTCTCCATGCTTGCATTCTATTTCACTACTGTCCTATCTCCCAATTTTTCTTTTTTTTAAAGATTTTTTTGCACGATGCTGCATATTGCACAGAATTGCTAAGCTCAGCTAAATGGAGCTATATTGATATATCTGTTTTAAATTATAATAAACACCTGTCTCCTATTTTGAACCAAAGACCATTGCACCTGTAGACCACTCCATTAACCTGACACAACACACAGCTGTTAATTAAAACAGGTGGTTTAAGCAAAACATTATAATTTCAAGTTACTGTCATTAAGCATGTTTAAGCAGAGTTGCACATCAAGTCAAGTGGAGACAACTTGCTGAAAAATAATGGAAACATGGGAGTGTAACTTGGGGAGTCTGGTAAAGGACTACACCATTAGAACACCAAACACAGACTAATGGATGTAACTTTGGTCTCAAATTGCAGGTAAATGGGCACTTTTATCAGCAACATATACAAGTACACCTGCTAATCATTAATGGCAAAATACATGTTCAACTGGGACTCTGGTGGAGAAATACATCCCTATAAAGCCAGGCACATAATAATGAATGTAATGGAGGTATGTCACAGCCCGCATGTGAGCATTTATACCTTCGCAAATACACATGAGGTAACAGTGACTTAGGAGCTCAGTCTGCTAAATGCTTGCAAACAATACATTTTGACACACATGGTCCTGGGTTCAAATCCAGTGGTGTGTAGCAATTAAATTACATTATTGTGAAGTCATCGATGAATGATTGAGTCATGCACTCATTATCCACACAATGCATTTCAAATGAAATGTCTACTTTTCAATGATGGAAGTCACAAGCCTGCAGATAGGAACACACTTAACATATCCCTATAGCAACACTATAAGTGCATAAAGTGTCAGGTCATGCATTAACATACATTTGAGAGGATTTTAAGTGAGGTAATGCAAATGAGGCTCACTAATATCATAGTGCAGCACACAATTATTCAAAATGATATTACTAATTAGCACAGCTGCACAACTAACATACACATATGGAGGCCCTGCTAGTAACAAGGACTGCCAGCACACATGTTCCAAATAACTACCATAATGTAACACATGGCCTAACTATTGCCCAAATGGTTGACATGATGGAATAGTTACCCCCTATATTGCTTAAGGACGTAAAAAAGATGTTGCCTAGAACTCTATTAGTGATACTGCTGCATAACATACTTACCTTAAACACATGCCTTAATTTGCAGTGGAATGGGTACTCTCTTTCTAGCCCTGTGTCTACTACAAGGCTGACACAGCTCCCACAGTTACTCTTACAGCTTGTTGTCCACCAAAGTGTTCATACTCTCTGCCTATACCTATTGCCTGCAACATTAGCTGCAGCCTGTAGCACAAACATCTGTATGTAAAAGTAGCTGCTACTGATGTACCATCTGCAATGATGTAGTATCTTGATCCCGGTAATTTCCAGCAAAACATATCAGAAATGGCTGCTAATGTACATGAATACCTTATATCTTGTTCAGTGGTTGCATGTCATTAGCTGATTATACTGCAAATCATCTGTGTTGGCTGGAATTAGCATTTCAGAACCACAGATTGGTTAAGAACCAATCACCTGTTAATAAGAACCATGTTAAAAAGCCAAACAGCTGACTAGGGGAACCAGTCTGTATGAGACTTTCTTTACACAGTAAATGCATTGCCAAAAACTTGATATATCTGCACATATAAACAGAGGAGTATTGTACTACATCAGGTATGTAACTTTTTTGTTTACAACATGATGCATAAGTGGGAATATACTTAGAGGGAATGGGAATTAAAGCATTAAGCCTTTCTTAGAACTGTAATGATGACATAATCTCCAGGTTTGTTACATCCACAGAGGATGCACAATACATCAACGGTGGAATGTTTTTTGTCAATGTGGCACACTGGTCCTGTGGGAATGTCCCTTTACAGTGGTTGTAATAGCACACTGCTATTTGTTTGGGACTGTTGTTTTGACATATTATTGGGGGGTGTTACCCCCTCGATTGCAAACTACAATGGACTCCTGTGTTGAGTGTGTGATCATACAGCAGTATCTGTCATGGCACAAACAGGAATAGCTGACTATTGATAGTATCTTAGCTGTAGCCACACACTTAGTATGTTTGCACACTGTGAAATATAACATGTGTGATCAAGCAGTGGATACTGCCAGACATTGTGTTTTGGATACTGCCAGACATTCTGTTTTTGCTGTATCTCTACATAATGTACTTCCATATATGTGACCCTGACATGTTCCCATTTTGTTGTTCTTCAAGAAAAATGTATGTCAGACACCATTCCCCTTTTACAGATGCTGAGACTGATATAATCCTGGAAGGTCTCCATCAACACCATGATCTCTTACTAACCAGGGGAGGCAAAAAAGGGAACAGAAGGCAGCATTGCGGGCTGACCTTGTCCATGATGTTAATGCCGTAGGTCCAGATCAGGACATATGATCAGGTTCAACACTGTGCAACAGATATGATTAATGCTGCACACAGAAGAGCAGCATATGTGTCCAGGGATTGTGGTGTCACTGGTGGAGGGCCTGCAGCAAAACAACCACTCTCAACCACTGAGGAATTCCTGGTGAACCTAGGAACACACTGCAGCTCCCAGGCAGCTATCAGACTAATATTGTTGATGTGAATGCCACAGTTTCCACAACAGTAGAGCATCCAGGTAGGTTTAGTTTGATCAGTATTGGAGTACTGTATCATTCAGTGTGTCATGGTGTACATACTTTTAAGTGGATGTCAGGTGTTTGTCCTTTGGGGGGAGTAGTTTAACTGCAGTTTAAATCACATGCTCAGATTTTGACCAATATAACAATTAAAGCACCTATTGTAAATGTGAGATATATGGACATATTACGCTGTTATAGTGCAACATGCAGTGGTGTTTACATTACCTCTCCCTCAACTTTTCACAGGTCCCTCAGGAATCAGACCAGGCTGTAGTCCTACTCCTGGTAAGCACAACACTGTTTTGTTACAGATGTAGATGCACTGCAATGTGTTCTCTGAAATGTCATCCCAGGCCTGCTGAGTGGATTGATGTACTGTTGGCATGATTCTCACTGCACAGCTATTTTCTGACTGTACACACTTTAGAGTCATACTTATGCCTTGTAGGTGTGACCACAATGATGGATACAGATTGCCATATGTATCAACTGTGCAGAGTCTTCACAAATGTCAACAGTGTACCTCATTGTTACTGATGAGATTGCTGTGTATAGAGCTTTTATTTACAAGTACCAACAGATGTTTGTGGTGGAAAAAATAATGTCCTCATGACCTACTATATAAAGTTGGGGGTTAAAGAGGTCTGTAATAGTGGCAACAGTGTATACAGCTTTACATATATTGCAACACAGTTTTGCAGAGCATAATAGTGCAGGTATTAATGTACTCCTTTTCCCTTTCTTATCACAGGTATCTGGGGGGTTGGTCTCTGTCCTCTACACAACCTGATGTTAACGTCTCTTCAGAACCTGATGATTGTGGCCAAAGTGAGGCACATGTGGGGGTTTCATGGTCTGAATCTATCCCAGAGGTTTATATCCCTCTTCTGCCCTTATCACGTCACACAATCAGTATGCCTACACATACCCAGTCCCGAGAGACCACAGATATTGGACAGTCAAAGGGTGGCGACATTGAATAGTAAAGTACCTCTACTGCAATGGTGATACCCTGGATTGGTTTACTGAGGCAGTGGAAAGAAGGTGGTTTGAGACAGATTGCAGAAGATCTGTTTTGGAACACACATTGTCTGTGATGGAACCTCTTGCTGGAGTTGAGCTTCAGACTTGCGAACGAAGGTCAGCAACTCCATCTGCTGAGAGTCCATGTTCCTGTACACAATCACACTCCCGTGTTCAGGGCCAGAGATGGTAAACTGTTAGCTCTACCATGCACAGGATAAAGCTATCCAACATACACATACATGTAGGGCTAGAAGTGATCTTGACTGTGTTCATGAACACACTGACACACCACTGTCAAATTCAGGTCACCTACAGATACACACAGCACATGTTTATGGTTCATCTTGCCTGCTTCCCTTCCTGACTCATACACATGCTTTCAACCTATTGAGTCAGCCTAGGATGCCTGAACCCCCCCCACACACACACACAACACCATGTGCAAGTGATGAGACCTGTGCCACATCCCTGTCATCCTCATTATCGATGCAGGGACATGAAGCTATGTGTCTGATGCACAGGGTGACTATATAAATTAATATGTAATTGTGTAATGCAGTGTTGCTTTGCCATGCCACTTGTATTGGTCACTGACAGATACTGTTTGCTGATATCTGTATTGAGTAAGCCACGTAAATTTGTGTACCTTATGTTGTATGATGCTGTAATGGTTGAATACTTACACAATGAAATGTGTGTCATGGACCTCTTTATGGTTCAGCTTCAGGAGTCTGTAGGGGACACCTAATGATACACAGTGGCAATAAACTCATAGACATTACAGCATAGGATGGAATGTCAGCACAGAAGAAATATGTATTCTGCAAGGTACAGCACTATAGGTGCAAGGCTGCATATGATCATATGTGCATAACAGCCTAACCAGGACAATGGCATCATTCAGCATACTCATGCATCCCTTATCTATTAAGAGGTCTGATAACCCTGATAAGTGCCACTAGGGTTTCAGAGCTAACACATCTACAAGCTGTGGTGATGGAGATGACCCATATACAAATTTACTGTCTCCTTTACAGGCATTTGTCCTACACCAATCATGATTGTCTTGTTCTGTATCCCATTGTATAACTTGCACATGATGTGCATTACAGCAGACATGTTGTACATACATGGGGAGCCTGTTACATATAGGGTGTAGTGGCTGTGTTACATACTTGTCAATCCAGCATGCACTATTTATACTACAGTGATGGTGTAGGTGTGTAGAACAGGTAATACATGTGTTAGTCCTGTCTTGGATAAGCGTGGGTACACAGTGGGATCTGACATTTGCCTGTATGGCAGCCATACACATCCCCACCAAAGACTGTAGGAGACAGACGACACATCTATGGTCTTGACATGGACTGGATAGGACATGTTATCTAAAATGTGCATTGGTTTACAATGGAACCTGTGGGGCTGCTACAGTTTTTAGCTATGCCTGTGTAGTGACATAGCAAAGGTGCCATTGCACTCAATGATAGATGTGATTAGTGCCAAATATAGTATAACAATGACAGTCTGGGATTTGCATGCCATACCTTTCTGTATAGGTTGTACAGAACTGAATGGATCCCCACATCTTACTGACCAGTGAAAATCAAAGGCTTCATTACTCTCTGTGTCCATAAGTCCATGAGTAATGGCTCAACTGTGTATGTTGTGTGGACACTACTATGTTTTCCAGGGGTGGATGACTTCCAAAAGGATAGTATTTTGCAGTCCTTGGCATTTACTACTTGTCAGTGGCTCTGACAACAACTGAATTTGTGTCTCAGGCCATCCTGGATAACTGTTGGTTCTGTTTGGGATTCAGTGACAGCTCCTAATATGCAATCACCTGCTAATGTATTCAGTCAAATGTCACTGACATTAGCTGTGACTGCAGAGAAGGGAATGTCTAGAAGGGGTACTCCATTAATGATGACTGAGGGAAGCCCACTGGTGACTGGCATCATTGTAGTGTAGGTCTATTCAGTGCTTTCTTCTCAGATTATGACTATCACACACTTGACTATCCACCAGCTGACATACCACTCTGTAAATAACCTACACAGTTTTCAACAAGACCTGCTGGCCTAATATTGTCAAACACCTTGTCAGGCCATGGTAGGTGGAGTGAGTCATATTCCAGTCATCCATTGCATAGTGTAATACTCAATGAGGTCCACTGGTTAGGGTAGGAAGGCATGATCTGCCCTTGAGCAAAACAAACTGTGTTTGGTCCAGTGTCAGTAGGTGTATGACATTCTAACTGATAGTATCTATGCTAACTCCTTTTATGGCTTTACATATCAAATGACTGAGAGATCTAAAGATACTGCTTGGCACTTCATGCTAGCTGTCTTCTGTGCAACTAAGTATTGCAGTTACTTCCATCATATTCCAAGAAAAGAGTCATCCAAGTTGTCTGTACAGAGTATAGATGAACGATGGAGGGAAGCGTAATATGTATACTCTGTGAAAGTAAGGTGGGAGGTTTTACACAGGTATTCTACAGTTGGGCACTACTCAAGTGGTGTGTACTGAAAGGAAGCAATTACCTTGTGAAGAATGTGGAAAGCAGTGGAGTTCCCTAAATTGCTGATGCCTGGCTACTACTAATACTGGTCTCACCACAACCACTCTCTCAAGAGACACCATGCTCCAATACTTCCTCTGTCATCACATTCAAAACAGTACTATGAAGCTCATGATAACAAGCAGGACACAGCCTGTTTGTTCATCCACATAGTTATCCCACATCATGAAAGTCTCCCTAGACTTCACATACCCTTTTCCAGGTAGATGCCTTGGTTAGCAACCTGAGCAGTAAGTTGGGTTTTGCACGTATTATGCCTTCTGTACTAGGGTTGGTGATATGTCACTAGGGAACTGACCAGATGGTGAGTAGAAGCACAGTTGCAGCATCACAATATAATATGCAACATCCAGTGACATAGATATCCAAGCTTGCTGAAACAAGCAGCACAGTTGTGGTGATCCATCTTAGGTGACAATTTCACAGCTATTCATGCATCCTGCCCTTCAATAGATTATTGGTGGATATCTGCATGACATGGCTGTGAGGCCTACTGCAGAGAAATGCACCTTTGGCCAACATGTGTCCATCTGCCACATGTCCTAAGGTATGTCATACTGTACAGTTATGTACCTGAAATACATGTCTGTGTTTCCACATCATGTCACACAACAACCAGTTTTCTATCTGGTTGCTTGACAGGCATTGTATGTTTGCAAGGCCAACGTAATGTTAGCAAAGTTAAGCAAGTCCTCTGTGCATGCACAGGCATCCACATCTTCACTGCAAGGAGTGCCTACAAACACTGTGTTATAGGCTGTCAACCCCAAGTGTGTGGCTGCATGACCCTAGCTTTGCAGGACTTGCACAGTGTCACATTTGTAGGTATAATGACTGAATTATGGTCAATCCAAGGTCCACATTGCTGGCAAAGCATTGTATAACACAGTGTCAGGTGCTGTATTACCTTAGGGGATCTACATAAAGGTGACATCTTACATTTCACCACCTGTCATGACTCTACCTGATGATGGCGTGCTGTGACGTATACATAAGCATGGCTGCATTGCTAATGGCACTATCAATGACTGCTGATGAGATGTGGAAAGTATCCATACCCCTCTACTCCTATCCCACACAAACTCAATGTGTGACAAATGTGACTGTATTATAAACCTTGATTCCATGGTGTCTCAAACAGCACTCAGTACATATGGCAATGAGCATTTTGCCAACATGCACAGCTCACTTTCTGCACCACCCAAACCCACATCACACACACCTGCTTGTGAACAGCTCCTTACCAGAAACATTCCCAAACAGTAGACACCTCAGAAAATCCTACCTCTGGAGATCACAGTACACATAATAGTGCATGCACCACTGTCTCACTGGTCAAACACCTAAGTCAAATCACAAAATCAAACCTATTATACATAGGGGATTGCATTGTGAGACACATTGATGTCTTTTTTACCAGGCTACATATAGGAAAAGTCACCATTAGCTATCTGTGGTTTGACACGATATACCATACCACACATTGAAACAACTCAAGGAATATCAGGTAACATAATGATGACATCATAGTTACTGCAGGTTTGTATGACAAGGGACATATGTCACTAGACTGTATGCAGACACATGACTGAGCTTAGACACTTTGTGTCTCTCGTGGGTATGCCCATAGATTTCAGCTGCATTTGACTCTCACCTAAGATGATGGCTCCAATACACATGGAAAATGATAGATGTCAATAATTGCTTTAGCATGTGGTGTCATTCTAAGGGGATCCACTACATGTCTGCCTGGGATGACTTGCTCAACAGACGTCTTTGCTTTGCCAGAGATGGTCTTCATCTGTCAATCCTGGGATTTTGAGTACTGGCCAAGGCAGATGACACTTCTGTAGTGCATCTTATAGGCACTGTTTGGAGAGAAAACTTTCCAATAAGAACACCATCTTCCTACAACATCACAGTTATGCTGCTACACACTGGGAATGGCAACACTACCCCCTACCCACTCTGTGGAAGGTGTCCCCACATTGGAATATGCCAACATTTGTGCAGTCAAAGATACCTGTTTCAAGGCTGTGGACAGCACCGCAGCCATACCAGGCTACACTTCCTTCTACATGTTCAGATCTCAAACTGACAGTGTGCAAGGTAATGCAGGTGATGTATACATCTTCATTAAGGATAGATAGACATCCAGATTTAGTGAAACACTATAATTTCCCAGAGACATTGCAGGTGCTATTCACTGCTGCAAGGGCACCTAATCAAGCCATTGCCAGATACAGGAGCATATCCATGAATCCAGCCACCTGTTGTGCTTATTTGAATGTACTTGTGTCTATCAAGAAATATCAGTGCACCATGGTTTGGGGTGACTTTAAGTAACCACCAACTACTGTATTGCTTAGTCATGCTGAAACCCACTTGCCCAAAGGTTAGTCCACATCAATAACTACAATGCTCTGGACCAGTGGCATGACATCCCCACAAGGGGAGCCAGTGTAGTGCATCATGGGTTTACCAATATGGGTGACCACTGCAGCCCCCCACTGTGAGGTCCTCCCTGGTGATTTCTGACCAGAGATCAGTCTCATTAAACTATTGGACCAACCCCCCTTGCAGAAAATAACTTCAAAAATGCAATTCATTACCTCCTATGGGATGGTGTGCATAGCTTGACTGCACCTACCCCCTCAGATAGGACAGGTAAGTATGCAGACCTATACACCCATGTATTATGTAAGCAACAGTACAACTGCATATACTCAGCTGTGCATGAGAGGAGGAACATGGGCACCTCATGGCACAGCAAACCTCCCTGGTGAACAACTGCCATTAGGAGGCTGTACAATAAGAGGTGCACATTGCTGTGTGACAGTTGGTTTGGGGGTTCCCCCCTATGGAGGCACAACTTCCTATACTAAAACAAGCACATAGTTTTGTTGTGACGTCATGTAGAAACAGTATGTGACAAAATTAGCCTCCTACACAAAGCAAAACCACAATGCACAGTGTAGTTACATGTGTAACCTCAGAATACAGGCCCAGATTGTCAGTAAACTCATACTTAATGACACCACATATAAAGGGTCTGTACTCATAGCTAACCTGTTGTCCCTCAGGTCCTGAGTCAACTTCACTTCCCTGTCCCCACCCATGTGCCACATGACATTCCTACAACATGTCCCATACCTTTCATATCTACAGAGCAGGTCACAACTGGCCTGTCTATGGGGGATACACAGGATCTATTGGACATGCTAACACCCCAGGCTGCATCCTACATGGGATCCAACATTGATTACTAACACCACTGGGAACTCCTTGCAATCATACTTTAACCGCTGGCTGCATCCCAGCTGACTGGTCAATGGCAAATGTTATCCCCTTTCACAGAGGTGATGCATCCACTGACCACCAGAACTATAGACCTATTTGACTGAGTAAGCATATCTGTATGCCTGTGGGGCAAATCATCATGGAGTTGATCAGCAAACATATATGTGATCTACAAACAGTTGACTGTACACAGTTTGGATTTCTGACAAGGAGATCATGGCTGTTAGACATGGTGGACATGTCCAAAGCAGTCACCAAGGACATGGGTGAGGGGACGTCAGGTTATACAACTCCCTGGACTTAGCCAAGCCATGATACTCTATCCCCCACTCAGGCATCATTGACAAAAGCACGCATTTAGGTATCCATGGTAATATCATTATAGGGGTCACTAAGTGGCTCAGTGATGGCACACATACTCAAAAATATGGAAATTCCCCTCCAATAGCTCATCTGTAAGCAGCAGAGTTCAACGGGGCTCACTCCTAGGTCCTCTACACTTGGAATGCATTTAACCATGATACAAACTAATGGCATTAAACTCCATGCAATTGTATATATATATATATATATATATATATATATATATATATATATATAGTATCATTTCCAGCAGTAACACTTCTGTTCCTTGTAAGTAGCACATCAGTCACAACATGTGATGTACAAACTCAGGGGTGACTAACCTGAGCACACAGGCCTGACTACACACGTTTCCACCTAATGTACTTGAGATCACCATGTCTCCCCAATGGTAAGACGGGAGTCATATGTCATTACTGAGGACACAGTCACCCAAAATTGACATACTCATAACCTTCATGTGCTCTGCCCTCAGCATGCCAATATTTGAGTGCAATGGCCATTTGGTAATGTACCTTTCCAAGCACTACTGGCAATTGCACACAACATAATGGTCCCTCACAAGAGAACTTCACGTCTTCAGTATCTGTTCAACGGGGATCATCTGAAATAAGTGTCATTGTAGCCTGTGGCATATAGACTACTCAGAGGCAATCTCTGCCTTGCATACAGGGTAATGTTTAACCCTCCTTGATTGGAAATGCTGCAAATCTCTAGGTGGTATGGATTACTCACTCTAAAGACATTAACCTAGTATGTGACATTAGTAGTACATGCAGGTGGGAGAGATCTATCTAGCAGACTTTAACACACCTTTGAAACAGAATTCTGCCTAATGGTAAACAGATCACCTCAGTAGACCTCATCAGATGACATCTGTATGATTGGCTGGATCACTATCATTTCACCACAGGTCTTCTGCCTGTATCACTCATGGGCAGGCGTAATATGTGCTGATCATGTAAATAAGGATAAAAAGTTGACTAGTATTGTGAGGGCTGTAGGGCCATTAAGCTACTAAAGTTCAAAGATCCTATGATTTCATAAGCTGATGTAAAATATTCTAACAGCCACACACACAAATATGGCTACATTAAGGACAGCACCACTTCCAATTACTGTTTACCGGAATTGGCACAGCACACACTCACTGCAAGTTGGCTGCATGTAGATTAGAACACATATCTATCTAATCATACACACTACAGATCACAGTATATGACACACACACTACACCTCAAGTCTGCTCTTACTATCACTTTAGATCATCTTATGCCTGATGACATCAACTGACCTAATTGTGGTCAGGCATTTGGAGGCCCACATACCTGCTACAACCAAAATACTGCAAAACCCTACTTTTTTTCTAAGTTATTGAGGTGATCATATTTATGTCGTATGGAGATAAATATACACATACACACTGAGTGGTTTGGATTGATATCAGAACCCCATACCTATCTAGTTTTATATACAATAGATCACAATATTTATCACAAGTACCACAGCTTAAGTCTGATATTACAATAGCAGCTGGTAGTCTTAAGGTACATGACATCAGCAGGCCTTGTAGAAGAGGAGACTTTGGAAGCCAGCAGCAACTTACAGGGCCAAAAATGAAGAACCATTGTAGTTTGATAGTCAATGATCGATTTTCAGTTGTTTTACAGGGGTATATATGCACACATACACACACCAAATGGCCTGAAGTGAGATTAGAACCCCTACTTATCTAGTCGTATGCACTATAGATCATAGTACTTAACACACGCACCACAGCTGATGTCTGATAAATGCTTGACTGCAGGCATACTACTTGTGGGTTACATAAACTAGGCTTGTGTTAAACAGTATCTGTAGCCTGCAGAGTGATATTGCTCCATAATGTTATCTGCATCTAGTAGCCTAGCAGTCAGATAACTGTTATTTATCCTAGTTATGTGGCTACAGTTAAAAGTTTGTCCACATGTGGCTGTTTGCATTTGGATGGGCAAGCCTGTCGGCAAGAACAATGTACCCTGTTCTTGGATGTGCAGACATCATTATACATTACAGCACCTGGTCACCTGTTGCTGTATGTGTAGTGACATCCAGCAGGCACAGGTGTCTGTAGGTAAGCACATTATGTGCTGTTGAGCCCTTACTTTGGATCCTTTGAACAACAAGATAGATGTGTGATACTGCAGCTTAACTCACAATTATCAGGGTATGTAGGACAATACAGACATCCACACACATATTTGTGTATATAACAGAGATGTATATATAAATGTAGCAGTGTGTGTATGATATATATGTGTGTTATGTAGATATTTGGAGAGAGACTGAGATGTATGTTTGACACACACACACACACACACACACACATATATATATATATATATATATATATATATATATATATATATATATATATACACACACACACACACACACACACACACACACACACACACACACACACACACACACACACACACACACACATACACACACACACAGGTAAAAATATGTATATATTTATTTGTATATACATAGAGATAGATAAACTATCTATGGGAGAGAGAGACACAAAGTGACAGACAGATATGTATACATATATGTGTGTATATGCAAACATATCTATACATAACAGTTAATTTTGAGCAAGGAGCAACAGAATTGTGCTCTGTTTAGCTAAGTGTATGAGCATGCCCAGTGGGATTATCAGTACATATAAACTGACTCCAGCCCACACCTACCTGTACTCCAGTCCTGGATTTTGTGTGTTACAGACAATGACATCTGTCCCTATTTCTGCAGTAATACACTTCACTGAAATTGTCCATGGGATTCTTCAGCTGTCTGATGTAATTAATGTGTGACAGAGGTTAATAATGTTACAACACACACAGACTGACAGTCTGTAAAAAAACAACATAATAATATCTCACATCCCAAAGATGTGGATACTTCCAAACTAGAACCATCAGCACCATCATCCATGCTAATATTGCTTGACCATGGAGCCACACAAGCTGCTGGACAGAGAGAAGTCATTCATCAGACAATCAACAGCATAAATATATATATTGTTATTCCTGCATTAAGTGAGACATACAATGTATGATCAATTTCTATGCTACTGCCTTGAGATTGCCTGGACTGTGGATATACCATTGATGAGTTACTATTAAATCAATTATATGGGAACACTGCTGTAGGGGGAACAGTGCAGCATGTTCTGCTGACATGCACAGTAGTCCAAATATTATGTAACCCCACTATTTAACATCTCCCTTGAGTGATGTACTGTATATTCCATGCATGAGACCTAGTGAATATTAAAGAAAAAATGTTAGTAGACTGGGTATCTGTAGTCCCATGTGGATGTTACTTCTGTCCAAATAGCCCACTATATTTACCTGCATAAATGTAGCGGACCCATACATAGGTTCATAGGTTCATAGGTTCATAGGTTCATACTAGGCTATCTGCCCAAGGGCATTCGGGCATTTATAAACCTAGCCCATATGGCTTTTTGGCTTTTGCTAGTTTTAGTTTGAATATGCTCATTATTTTACTTTATTTGCTGTGTCAAGCTTGGAGACTTTCCTGTAGTCCCTGGGGTATATCTCCAGATCCCCCATCCATTGGTCAAGAACAAGGCCAGTGAAGGGTGCTGTGCCTCTTCTCACACATACCGGGATTTTGTTCCACAGCATAGGGAGTCTCTGGTGATGAATCTGTCCCTCCAGCACATTCTATTAATAACAGTGTCAAGGTTTAAGTCGTTTGGGCTTGAGAGTTTTGAAGAGGTATCACATAACAGCATGTCTGAGTACATGAAACAGGTGAGGACATGGTTGATTACCCTGGGTGTTCTCAAAACAGCATCGTCTTTGTTGTTTGGCAGTGGCTATGAGCACATGCTCCCTGATGCAGAGCAGTGGTGTCCGGGCCAATTGGCCTGGATACCTGATATCTGGATGGGCGCTGATGGTCTTGGGAAGGTGCTCTCCAGGGGCCTTGAACCAGACATCTGTCCCCTGATTGGACCTCGATGATACTGGGGCTGAGGAAGGGCCTCAGGTCAGTACATCTTGAGATCAAGACCTTCCTGGCAGTTTTGAGCCAGTTCTCTAGTTTTGCTGTTGTGTTCACATCGATTGAGACTATACTGAGAAGTACCGCATTGGTAAGAGGCACTATAGAATTTTGGCATTGAGTTTAGGTACATCATTTGAGCTAGGGTGACAGGTGCCTTTTAGGTTTTGATAAGAGCCTCTTGCCTATGTCAAGCCTAGGACGAAACATGAGCTCACCCTGGATGCAGAAAGAATTTAAAGCCAGTGTTAAAGCTGATGCAGCCGCGGTTGTATTTTAGCTCATTCTAGGTGATTATAGGAATTGATAAAGGTCAAATGACATTGCCTGCCTGTTTTATCTAATATTGTAGTCCTCACTGTTAAACTTCAGGTCAT
Source organism: Protopterus annectens (assembly GCF_019279795.1). Lineage (NCBI taxonomy): Eukaryota > Metazoa > Chordata > Ceratodontiformes > Protopteridae > Protopterus > Protopterus annectens. Next base: position 1,099,644,712 of record NC_056725.1, on the reverse strand, counting down.
ACCTGCCTGGGCTATCTAATCAGAGAGCTCCCGAATGGCACCTTTTCATGTAGTCCAACTGGGAGCGTCTCACGCAGGTGCTTGTGTTATGTATGGCGATGACTCAGCCCCGACGGGCGGCTTATGAGACCTGAGTGCTTGTATCTGCTGGTAGGCGGGAGCATCAGTGACAGGCAGCTATGGAGCCACCTGACCTTCAGCTTACTTTGGTGTTGTGACATCAGTGTGTCTGACTTTTACTTTACACACTGATTTTTGTTGTTTGGTGTTGTATTTGTGTGGTGTCATGTGTCAGACTTGGCCTTGGGTTTTGTTGTTATGTTGTGTCTTGTGTTTATTGTAATTTTGTTTGCTTGGTGGTGTATGTCTTTTGTTGTTAATGTGTTTGCAGTTCCAGTGCCTAGCCAGTTGGTGTGAATCTGGTGTAGAGCCAGGTGATAGCGAATTGCCTGTGGTTGGTGTTTGATGAGACTGGTATTGAGGTGTGAGCTCAGCCTTGTGGTGTGCCTAGCGGGTCTTGCCAGTCTCTAGTTGTGTTAGAGTGAGTCATTGGGAGGAGGGCTCAGTCTTGCACAAGTGTTGGTGTTCAGTGGGGAGGAGGAGGAGGAGAGGGGAATTCCAGATACACCAGGTAATGTTAAGAGGGACACCAGCATCTGACCCATGAGCATGCTAGAAGAATAACCTGAGCATCTGTATTCTCACATGCTAGAAAGAATATGAGTTGGTATGAGACAGACAGAATGGGCTTAGCAGGGGAGTGCTATGCTTATAAGAGAATGCTTATAAGACAAGACAATAGGAGTGCTTATAAGACAAGTGCTGAGCTTTTGAGAAGAAAAAGTGTAAACAAAATTCAGGTTCTTTTTTTAGCAGTTGTGTAAACTGTTTAGGTTCCAGAGACAAGAGTGGGAAGGAAAAAAAAACAACAGAACAGAACAGACCAGGCTTAACCGGTGCTGCTCTAGTGGCAGCCTCTTCAGCCTTTGGTTTTCCTCAAGAGCAGGAACGCAAGTATGCTTAATAGCAGCAAGGAAAAAAAAAAGCAGGTTAAGACCCAAAAGGGAAAATAAAACTACAGTTTCAAGTCAGTAACCACTCTACGGGGGCAGCACTAATGCTCAGTCGTACCCACTGTTCAGCCCCTCATGAAATGGAGAGACCCTCCTTCAGCAACAGCAAAATGGCAACACAGAAATTTTCAAACAGTTCAGAACAGCAAGCCTGTAAGTGAACTTTTTAACTCTCAGAAAAGGGAATTTTTTTTATTTTTTTTGTTTTTGTTTTTACAGATTTTTTTGAGAGGTTCAAGGTGCGTGAGCCCTATAGTGCTAAGTAATGACAGTAACACAAGAGTGTTAGGTCAAGGACAGAAAATATGCAAGTTTTAAGAAAAAATTAAGAAAAAAAGTTCAAAAAGATTCCTAAATACAAGTTTTAATTGTAGAGGAGAATATAAGTTCAACACTAAGTAAAAATGTCAGAAGCAAAAAGGCAAAAAATCAAGCCAAAAATGCTCAAGCTAGGCAGCTAAAAAAAATAAAAAAAAAAAAAAGTAAAAAAATTCTTCTCTCCAAAAGTCTTCCTCTCTTCCTCTGTTCTTGAGGGTGCCATCCAACAGACCAACAGCCCTGAAAAATACCCAAACCAGAACAATGAGTTTTGAGAGAGAGGAAGAGATGAAGGGTATAGGTGACCACCCCTAGTGGCCACAAGCACCACAATTTTCAGAAAAGTAACCACCTCTACGGGGGGGCAGGGAAGCTGCTCAATGTAAGTCACTGCCACTGATCAACAATACCATATCATATTAATCCTTACAATACTGTGTAGGTTAGAGATTTACCTTATAAATTCAGCAGTTGACAGAACTGTACTTCAGGGCTGACTCTATCTGATGCAAGCAGTATACAGCCAATACATGGATAGGTGCATGTTGTGTGGGTTGCTTGCCATCAATTTTACTATATGTATGTGAATAGGAGTAACGTGTCAGTCCCTAGGGCCCTAGATTGTCAGTGAATGTGCTATGCATTGTCTCTTAGCCAAAGCTAGGACATACTGAGCATGTCTACTTCTACATACAAGGACATTAGCAGGGGGTTCCTCCTCTGAGTTCTTCTGTGATCATGGCTGTGGTGACCTAGGCACTGGTGGGAGGCTGTTTATCCCTTCCCTTGGCTGATCCTGCTACAACTGTTTCTGCAGAATCAGATTGTGTAATATAGCATATACTGTAAACATATGTGCACATGTGGCTGGAGAGTACTGCAGGTCTCCACCAGATATGTCTAGGCACTGGAACCATGACTTTGGAAGCCCAAACACATGATCTATGATGTTCCTAGTTTGTGCGTATGCCTCCTTATGGCATTCTTTTGTGGGAGTGTGTGCTCTTCTGATGGGTGTCATCATCCATGGCTCCAGGGTGTAACCAGCATCCCCCAGTAAATGGCCACATGGATGTCCCCCCTAGCAAACATCTGGTACAGCTGTGATGCATGCCAGATATGGGATTTATGATAACTGTCAGGTCTGCCTCCATATACCTTCAGATTAATCCCCTTGGCATTGAACATGACCTGGCAGTTGATGGAGTGGTATCCCTTGCAGCTGACATAGATTCTACCCTCCTCACTGCATGGTGCCTTGATATGTACATGAGTAAAATCTATGGCACCCAGTACTTCAGGGTAGTGTGCTACATGGTAGAAGTGTTGCATATTGCTAGCCCTCACCTCAACAGTGAGGGGTAAATATATGTGATCACTGGCATGTAGTAGTATGGCATCCAGGAAATTGTGTAGCTAGTATCCTAAGGGCTACAAATACCTTTGTTTCCACTGGGATGGGTTCCCCTCTGTTGGCTGTGGGTCTGAGTTGAGGGAGGCAGAGCTCAGTGAGTTCTTGTAATATGTCCCTGTCCACCCTGTAGCGCTCTACAATCTCCAGCTCATGTAGCTCCTGGAAGGTTACCCTGGGCCTGAACAGTCTTCTCCTTCCCTGCCTAGGCCTATTGTCAGCAGCACTGACTTCAACATCTACCACATACAGATGTAGCAGACCTGCAGCAGCCCCTAGCATTATCTATGTTAAAATTCCCGAGTCTGTACTCCAATGGTCCAGAGTCTTGGAAGAAAATCAAAATGTAGGGTGTATGCATACTTTATATAGCTCTGCTGTAGGTGCAGAATGTGTGATTGGATAACTATGATGCATTCCACCTGCCTACAATATAATTAACATAATTTAATGACCCTATTTCAGTGCTCAATGCCACATACAATGCCATGTTGCACATCCGATTTTAAGAATACACTCAGCCAGGCAGCGCACCACGCAAACACACACACCAAAGCTTAAAATGGCTTAGAAGTGAGAGGACACCCCCCCCCCTGATCTCAGCCACATCCTATGTAAACATCAACGTGGTCTAACAGTCTACATGAAGGGGATATGCAGATACGATTACTCCTTTCTGCTATTCAGTAACTCTACCTCATTTGCATACATATCCATGCTGACAGTCTGGAAACTACACACTTCATAGCTCTATCACCTTAGCAACAGCAGCAATGTACCATTGTAGGGACCTCATGCAAGGTCCTATAATACATTTCTGTCACATATTATAGAATTCTCTTTTTCCTATTTTTTTATTTTTCTATTAAGCATGTTTGCGCACTGTGGCTCCTAGTGCAAACATGCTGAGATTATTAAAAAAAATCATTAATTTAACTTATTCCCCTTAATCTGTTCTGATATACAGAATAATAGCTTTGTTCATATGTGTATGTGGTATTACATTTTCAGGGGATTTATGTTCACATTTCTACAGTTTTACACTCCCTTTTGTCTATGTAGACACCTATATGCAGACTTTTTCTGCGTACACTACGGACACTAACACAGTGTCTGAATAGTTGTCTTTCTGCTTGCTGGATCGCTCTACCTGCCTCATTTGCATGAGATTCACCTGCTTATGAGGCAATTTTCATGCCAGAGAATTTTCCATGTTTGCCCTTGTGTGCTTGCCACTCAGCTGCACTTACTGAATCTTAATATGTTCGTGTCGCAGTATGATGCTAACATGAAAAAAAATGTAGGCTTTATTAAATTCTTCCCATAATGTAAGAATCAAAAGGGATTTATGCAAATAATGAAGAAAAAAGATGCTAATGAAGCTAAAGTTCTTTTTTAAGAGGAAAGAAACTGGGGCTTACTCTTCTTTTTGGGGAAATTGGTTAAAGACAAGGGAATTTATTTTTAACAATTAATGACAGGAAGAACTAATGGGGGTAGCATATCAGTATATGGAAATAAATATAAGAGGCACAGTTAAAAGTCAATGGAAAATGGAATGGGCAGAACATTGGGAGAGGATATAAAGAATATAGCCTGGACTAGCAATAATATAAAAAAATGAAACTATCATTCTAGGTGACGTTAACATCAACTGGCTAGATATCACCAATAAAAACTCCTCTATAATCATCCACCTCCATAGTTACTTCCAGCAAATCTCTGACATCACCAGATCTGGCAATAATGGAAACAATGGCTCCACCTTGGATTGGATCCTGGTTTCTGATCCTGATAAAATTTCTTCCTCAGGCACTCTCCCTCCCAGCATTAGTGACCACGCTCCAGCATTCATAACCCATAAGCCCACCTTTATACCTAACAATCACCAATTAAGATATACCAGAGATCTATCCCACTTCTCCCAAAACACCCTCAATCTTCTTCTTTCAGCTTTTCCCGGTTAGGGGTCGCCACAGCGGATCATCTGTCTGCTCATGATTGGCAGTGGAGTTGTATTGTGTCCAGTTGCCAGCCAGGTGCCCAACCTTCCACAGAAGGCACACACACATGCACACACTCACACCTAGGGCCAATTTAGAGTGTCCAATCCACCTACTGCATGGCTTTGGGATGTGGGAGGAAACCGGAGCACCTGGAGGAAACCCATGCGACCACAGGGAGGACATGCAAACTCCGCACAGAAGGCACCCCAGCCGAGAATCGAACCGGAGGACCTCTTGCTGTGAGGCAGCAATGCTAACCACTGCACCACCGTGGCCACCCCCCAAAACACTCTCAATGACATCCTGAAAAAATAAACTGGAGCCCACTGAAATTACTCCCTCTTAGCAAAGCTGTGGATTTCTTTAACTCCACATTCCGCAGGACTCTAAATAGTCTTGCTCCTCTCAGATTAAAAAGAGTCAAAGTTAAACATGCTTCCTGGCTAGCTAAGAACACAAAACAAGTCATGTCATCCAGAGGCAAAGCCTGGAAAACTTGGCAAAAAACAAAACCCCTACCAATCTCATGAAATATAAACAACTTCGGAATCAGGCTAAAAGCTTAGTTGTTAAAAGCAAAAAAAAAAATACATACAAACCTTCCAAGGCCAGCATACACAAAATCCACAAAAATTCTGGGGAGCAATTAACACCCTCCTCCACCCAGAAACAAATAGTACCCCATGCCCAAACCCAGAAAAAACTTCCTCTGAACTAGCCTCACTCTTCAACACATACTTTATAGATACCATCGCCAAACTTACAACTACCTTCCCTCTCACCAATACAGAACCATTAGGAACACCACCAAATCTTAACCCTTCAAATCCCCTAATGACATTCTCACTATCACCCATTCCCACATCCACCATTCAAAAGCTTCTTTATAAACTAAAACCCTGCACAAATTCCCCTGACAACTTACCTGAATATTTAAAAATGGCAGCCCCCTCCATCGCTTATCCAGTCAGCATTCTCCTAAACAGGTCCATTCAAGAATCATGTGTACCAGATATCTAGAAGAAAGCTTTTGTCATCCCTCTTCACAAAGGAGACAATAACCCTGACATCTCTAATTTCCACCCCATCGTCATTCTTTTCCCCATCTCTAAAATATTAGAGAAATGTATCCACTCCCACCTCTCAAGGCATCTAGTAAAACACCAATTGCTTTCCCGCACTCAACACAGTTTCAGACCTGGACACAGCGCAAACACAGCCCTCATATCCTTCTTAGACACAGTAAACAGAGCTTGTGATGCTGGCTCCTTAGTCTCTGCTCTCTTTCTGGATTTATCTAAGGCATTTGACACCATCTCCCACTCTCTTCTAATTACTAAACTCTCCAGCCTTAACCTATCTCCCTCCACCATACAGTGGTTTACCAACTATCTCAGCAACAGACAGCAATCCACTAGATGGCAGCACTACTCCTCCCCATTCATTAAATACTAAAACAGGAGTTCCTCAAGGCTCAATTCTGGGTCCCCACCTTTTCAGTATATTTGTCAATAACTTTCATAACAATCATGCAATATGCAGATGATTCTACCATCATCTGCTCCTCAAAATCTGTCACAGAACTACATCTTATCCAAGAAACATTTACCTCCACAGAACACTGGATGTCCCAGAATCACCTTGCCCTTAACCCCAATAAAACAAAACTATTACTATTTGCCCTACAAAATCTAGCCCTATTAACAAAACTCAATTCACCGTAAGTGCCGAAAATAACACTGTCATTGAAGTTGTCCCTAGCACCAAACTGCTAGGGGTCATCATTGATGACAAGTTAACTTTTGACCTTCACATCCACAATAACATCAAAAAAAGCACATCAATGACTGGATGCCTTATATAGGCACAACTATTTCCTCAGCCTCCCTGCAAAAAAAACCTTGGCCTCATCCTTCCAACTTCCTACCCATCTATATGGAGCCCCTATCCTCACCAACCTCCAATCCTCCTTAAAAAAGAAGTTAGACATTTGTTACAACAAAGTGGCTAAATTTGCTACCAGCGCAAACTATTCCAGCCACCACTGCTTATCTGTCCATAAACTAAACTGGCTTGAATCCTCTCACCACCTTAGTTACATACAATTAACTACAGCCCATAAGATAATCTTTCAACCTGAATCCTGCCCTTCCATCGCATCCATACTGACCACTTACCACCCAAATCGCCATCTCAGGTCTGAAAACAAAATGTTATTATCCATTCAGAAACCTAAACTCTCAGCCGGCCAAATGCTGTACTCTCATTCTGTCTCCAAGTTATGAAATAATCTCCCTCCCCCACTCAGATTAATCAGTAATCCTGCTTCCTTCAAAAAAATCTCTCAAACTACATTTTCCTCTCACTAGCTATGCCCCATATACCCCACCTAACAACCCCAACACCTGAATTCATTCTCTTACTATAATCACAGTTTAACTATTGAAAATCGCTAAGGATTTTTCTGTTTGTACTCTACCATAATTTCCCAGCACATAACTTCCTTCCCAAACTTTACACAGTTTAACTATCACAAATAGTAGGAATTTTTTTGTATGTAATTACTGCAATTACTATGTCCTTTTTTTACTCAAATTCTTTTTTAATAATGTAATTATTGCAAAGACAATGTCCTATTGTTTTTCTTCTCAAATTATCTTTTACTCATTCTGTGTATCAAGATTGTTTATTTTACTTATGTATGTATTCCTGTTAAATTGTAATTATATAATTCTGTGGAGCTTTTCTACCTGGGCCTCCATTGAAAATGTGCTCTTCTTGGCCCAGTGGACTTTCCTGGTCAACAAATGCAATAAATAAATAAATAAATACGTTGGCAGGAACATTTCTATAGAGGATTTAAATAAGGTTTTGCCAATGGTTAAGTTGGAGTGTGCCAGGGGAGGATGGGAAAGGATACAAGTTTTATAAGAATTTAAGGGATAATTTAAAACAGGTGTTTGTCTATTTTTTAATAGCTGGCTTAAGGAAAGAATACATGATGAAAGGGTGGTACATACTGTCAAAAGGTATTTTTTTGGAAAGAGGGTTAGAAGGGATTTGAAGAATGAGAGGCCAATTGCCTTGTATAATACTAATTATAAAATGCTAAATTTTGCAGGTAATGTTGAGGGAAAGAATGAGGGGTATATGAGCAGGGAAACAGATGAGGAAGTTACTGATTTTATTGAATTGGTGGATGAGATAAATTAACATAAAGGAAGGGGTGATTTTAGTTTGTGATATAGCAAAAAAACCTAAGACAGTTTGCTGTCTAAACATATACAGGAAGGCATAAAATGTTTGCTGAAAAAATGTGGGATGAATTAAAGTTGGTATATGAGCATTCTAATGGTTCTTTATTAATAAATGGTTGAATGAGAGAAGTATTAGGATGGGAAAGTGGGTTTGGCAGGGGTTTCTTCTGTTTGGAGTTACTTTTTTGCTTTGGTGTGAATGCAGTAATAGTCACAAGTGAAAAAAGTGCTTTTAGGAGGAAAAGGAGTTTGTAAGGGTGTAGAGATTCCAAGATACTTAGTAAATGCAGATGATTTAGCTTTCGTAGAAAAGAATATGCAGTGGATGGTATACTTATATAAAGAGATATAGAGGGTTTTAGAGAGGGTAGGAATTATAAAGAATAAAAAATGATAAGGGATTTAGAAAGTTAAAATAGGAGAATATATTGTATGTATAAGGAAGCAAGTACTTTAGGTATTATATTTGGGGATAAGCCATGTGTTGATGCAGTGGGAAGAAGTGATAGATAAAATAAAAGTAAAAGGGCCTTTGTGGAGGGCTTTTATATTTTCTTATCAGAAGAAGGTATGTTTAATAAATGGAGTATTGATGGAAATAGCAAGATCTAATGTTGTCTTTTCTGTCCCTCTCAATCTGCGGGTTATTGGATCTGACTCTAATTAGATGACAATACCTTCGGAATCTTCAGTCCTGGAGCAGTGCCTCCTCTTCCATAACTACCTACTCTATCTGACTCATCTTAGCTCCCATTTGTCACCATTTCCACTGCATCATAGCCTTGACAGCTTCTCACAATAAGTGACTTCTTTTCTTGTTTTCAATAATCTTATTACAGCCTCCTCTACCTTTCTTCATTGTTAATATAAATTTGTGTGTTAGGGTTTAGATTAGTGTTTACCTTGATATTTATTTAAGATAGGTGATTAGGTGCAGTATCTCTTTAGCAGTCCTACCACTCCCTTTTCTATCTTCTAAAAAACTAAACTTTTATCTACCTCTTATCTGCTTTTTGATTAATATTGTCAGCAGTGTTATTGCTGTGGCAAATTTTTGCTTAGTGCTTAATTTCTGATCACTGTATAATGTACAAGACAGCTTTGTGATTTAAAAAAATGTGTGACTTGCTGTCACAAATTGACCCCACCAGACACCCATGGTAAGTGTGGCTGTTGCTTGCATTTGGTGCACCTGGAAGTTGAGTGCTAGGCTTGCACTGCTTTTGGTGTCAGAGCCCTGTCTGAGAAGAGGGACATACTTATTTTTAATTTAATTTAATTATTTTTTTCATTTAATTTAATTAATTTAGTTTTATTCTGGTCAAGTTTTCATTTATGAAATATGAAATGTTTTGGGGAATTTATTCTATGGGATGTAAGAGTTTAAAATTTGAAAATTTGTAGAAGCTTAGGAGTGTCAGCATAGATTATTTTTATGGAAAGTTAATTAGGAAAGTTTAGAAGTAAGTGGGAGGGGGTTGTACGGGATTTTTTCTTTGTATGAAGATGGCTATCAAGGAAGAAATGAGTTGGAGTAAGAAGGGATAAAAGGAGAGCTACAGAGTTATATAAAGAAAAGCACAGGAAATGGGAAAATTTCACATGGAGGCTGCCCCTTGGAAAATTATCTATTACAGGTAATAAGAAATATAAGGATGGTGAAGATAGTGAAGAAAGGGATTGTAGCAATAGAAAGTGTAGTGTAGAAGATGATAAAGGTAATGTTTTCATGAAAGGTTCTAGAAGAAATAATTTTTCTAGAAAGGGAATGTAAATATTACCAATATGAAGAAAGTAAAGGGGTTATAACTGGAATGATTATATTAGGAAATTATGAGATAAATTGGGTCACAAACTGAAAGAATTTGTTTTTCCATTAGCATTTTTTTGTATCTAGGAAGATGTCATGAAGTATTACATAGTAAGGGAAAGAGTTTAAGGGAAATATTACAAAAAGCTGAGATTTTCCTTACAGCAGAAAGGGTGGGTGGTATGAAATTATTTTATGCATAGGGTGAGCCATTGTGTAGTCTCCCTTTTAAATTATTTAATACTTTCCCATTTTCTTGTTGTATTAGGCTATTTGTATCATGTGTAACTTTTGCTTTATTTTTAAAACCAATAGATAGCACCATTATTAAAGAATCCCCTACTCTTGTTAGTATTGGACATTGAATCCAAACACCTGGTATGGGAACAAAACCCAGAGATTTCTGATCTTCCAAACCCAAAGGCAAGAAATTCATGTTTAATAAAAGGTCATGCAACAGTGCTGTATGTGTCATAAAAGTTAGCTTTTATTCATACAAGTATATATAGTATTCCTATACACATATACATTTTAATAAGTGTATATTTTTAAGGCTCAAGAGATTTTGTAATTGGATCTTATTGATTTTAATTAACTAATTAGGCATGTATTTAAAGACTGGGTCGGGGTCATTCCTTTGTTCTGATGAAGTCCTGAGAAATTTGGGATGAAAGCACTTAACAGAGACATTTCATGTTTGTGAAGTTAGAAAAACAAAAAATGGAAGGAACCACCAACAGCACTGATCCACAACAATATAAACTGTTTATTGACATGTTAAGCGCTTTTGTCAGAATACAAGACTTCTTCAGAACTGCTTAACATGTCAATAACAGTTTATATCATTGTAGATCAGTGCTGTTGGTGCTTTGTTGGTGGTTCCTTCCATTTTTTTGTTTTTTTTTGGTTCAAGTTTGCTGGCATATTCCATGTTTGTGAAGTTGTAATAAAGGAAGTTTGGACTGCAGCCTGGGTTGATGTTTTTCCTTGATTATTTGGTCTATTTGTGAAGTATTGGCTAAAGGCAAGAATACTGTCTGATGACAATGATTTCTGATGATTCAGCAAACTATGTATATTTCTGCACTGGTAGCCTTCAGTCCATTACAGATAGAAGATATGCAGGTGCAGTTTAACAAACCTTTCTGCTTTGTGTATGTACATATATATATATATATATATATATATATATATATATATATATATATATATATATAAAGAGAGAGAGAGAGAGAGAACATTTGTTTATTGATCAAATTCTCCTTTGTTGACTAGGTTAGTGGCTTATCTTCAGGAGAGCTCCAAAGTGGTATTTACACTATGAGGAGAAATTTGGCTGGTATATCAGGGAACTTTATTTACTCTTTTTGATAAGTGCTATGGGAACTTTTACATACATTAAGCAGATTGGCCCTCAGTTTAATGTCTCTTCCAAATGATGACACAGTCAGGAGTGTAGCACCCTCCCTTATGCTACACTGCAGTGTCAGCAATCCATCTGTGTGAGACAGGAATAGAGCTCACAACCTTCTGCACAATAGGTGAGTGCATTACCTGTTGTGCTACTGACTCTACAGTAGAGAACTATGCAGGACATGATAAACAAGTTGCTACATATATTACTCCAGCTGACTTGCAATCAAAATGTCTAGTATATGTAACAATCTTGTCATTATTGCCAAAAGAAATATACTTTACATTAATACGTTTACATTGCTTACACAAACCAAATGTAAACATACCCACCATTCTTTCAATTAATAAACAGGTCTTTGCATCTTCAGATTTTCTCTTCATTATTTTGCCCCCTCCTTTAAATGAATTTTGGCTTACTTTCCTTTTTTACATCAGACCATGAGATTAAAAACATAACAGTAGTGATTCACTACATCTGTTAATCTAACATTATTAGTAGAAAACCCTAGGAACATAGCCTTTCTGTAATCACCCACCCCACACACACACATATATGTACACACACTATATATTTCTATTGCCTTTGTATTTCTTTCTTTCTTTCTTTTTTTTAAATTAAGGGCTTAAGTAATTGATTTCTGCTCCACTCTTTTCGTCTAAGTGTGGAACATCCAATCACCCCCTATATATTCAGGATCCCAAATTTCCATAAAACAGGTGGGCTCTCCCTTTGAGACCACTTATATCTACTGAGGGCATTAAGACCAAGTCACTGGCTATTTTCGTATATCAAAAATTAAAAGGGATTTTAGACTTTTTCTGATTTTTTTCTCCACAATACTCAAGAGATTCTTGACATATGCTAGATGTTTTGATTCAGGTTTGTTTTTTGTTATTGCTGATATTTGGGATTTATTTAAAACCAGGGGATTGGATTGGATTGGTTTACAGATGTTTTATTGGGTTTAAAGTGCATTTACTTCTCTGATCCATATTTCTTCTCTGGCTTTACCATAGAGAACAATTTTTGACATGCATACCTTGGAAGAGTAAGGGGACAGATAGCAGTTTTAAAAAGTTGTCAATGCCAAATGTTGGCTTGCAGTGGAGTTGAATTGCAGCATTAATGGTAAAAGATATGTGGTTAATAAAATGAGAAAGTAAGAGACAGTCATCAAATAGAAATTAAGACAGTAATGCTTCACTATACTCAGAATGCTTTGTTGCATAAGGTTTATATGTGGCAGGCAGTGCATTCTTCTGTTTTGATCAAATTCTTCATATTCTTGCCCGTGTGTGGTATTTACTAGTGCTGCTGAGTAAAGCCAGGCAGTGAACAGTGCATCACGTTCCACAAAGAAAATGCGTTAACTGTTTTGTTGATACAGTATTTTTGCACTAGAAACATTGTTTAATTCTGGATGAACAGTGCTTTGACAGTATCTAAGTCCATGCTGCCTAAACAGTGTTTATTTCCAATTTGTTTCACTATGGAAACATTGTCATGCTATTTCAGCTTACTGTTACCAGTATTATAATCTGTTCTGACTGGCATTAAAGGCAGTTATGCTGATTATGTATTAGCAGATGCCATTGTTTGTAGAAGGAGAATAGAATACTGTATGAGGCAATACATTATATTTTTAAAGATTAGTAATTTAAGCCTGATTGCACTTTAAAAACTTACATGATTCTTGTCCATTTTTGTCCGAAATGTTTCAAATTAAGTTTAATTTAGAGAAAATGTTCACATGTACATTGTAACATAACAGCTACTTTGCCAACTTGAACACTAGAAAAAGCCATAGAGACAGTAGGAAAGTCCTAACTGAATCCAGGGTGTACATTATATGGTGTGTTATTGACAGCTGATGCAAGCTTTTCAGTTAGGAAAAAGGAATTCACAAGAGGATCAAAACAGCTGCATCTTAGACCTGAGTTCAGTAAGCATGGCATGTATGTTCACTTCTAACCCTAGATGTGTTTCTAAGGAAGAGTCACCAGTACCTTCAAATGGAATATCTTATTAGCAGAGACTCAATATTCAACCAAGGTATGTCAAATGAAAACTGTTGTACCTGCACAGTTTGCTTTGCTTGCATGGAAAGTTGTTTAGAATCTTTCTTGCCAGTAGATTGAAATTACTATTCATGCTGTGAAAGTACTGAAGGGAAACTTGTGAGTCTTGGATGTATTTTGGGCCAGCTTGAGGAGACTATTGGAAGGGCTCTTGTTATATGGGAGTGAAGGCAGTCTGAAGTGTTGTCACAAATGTGTAAGTACTCTTTGAAAGACTGCATTTCATTTATATTTTCTGTTTGTATCTGTTTTGCCAAAGAGACTACAGTTTTAGTTTATCTCCCTTTCAAATAACCGTAGTCTGAATCTTGAAATACTGATGCTTAAGACTGATTTTGTGACTAATGTTGAGCTAAAATATGACATGTAGATCAGAAAAACAGTGTGCAATTTTTGTTCTCTACCAATGACTAATCAGGAGTTTGGAAAAGCTCTGTTGTAATATAAAACCTTGGAACTGTGCAGCTGAGGATATGCTACTGCAATCCTTTGCAACTCGGAATTTGTGCTGCTATGTTTATGTGTATCACTCTGCATGTGGACTACAGCTGCTGTGTTTGGCCATAAAATGGAGTAGGCTAGTAAAACTGTAGCAAGAGTCACCATAAATGCTGGAGACCAACTAAGACAAATGCTACCAGTACCAGTTAGCAGTCACATTGTCTTCAATAAATAAGTGATGGCAGGTATCTAGCTGTTGAGTCACAGTTGGTTAACTTACAACAAGTTATGCCAACACATCAGATATTTTCCATTATTAACCAAGTGAGGTTGGAAAACTAGTTGACCGTTGAATAAACTAGTAGTAGATAATGATATTGAGCACTACCTCATGGCCTTGGAGAGGTGTGACAAGAGAGAACTGACCCTCATCTCAGTGGATAACTTTTATCTGCATTGTTTACAGCAGACTTTTTATATAGTCTGTCTGTATGTGCATGGAAAATACAGATGCCCATGAGTACCAAAAAATGAAAGGGAAAAAACCTTTTAGTTAGTGCAGAAGCATCAGGGAAGGGAGAGACTGAGTTAATCACTGGACACTTACCATGGACAAACTGGTAAGGTCCTTGATAGCAGATATGAAATATACATCAAGACTAGAGATAGAACCTGATGTGAGTGATGTGCAGAAAAGACTCAACATTTTACCAGCTGGTAGACTCAAGAGGAAGTAAGTAACAATTTATGAAAATATGTTTTTCAAAATAATGTGTAAAAATTTGAACAATTAACAGCCAAGAAGACAAAGGACTCCAAATAGCTTTTAGGGATATGTGCACAAGCAGACTGAGTTTTATCTCTTCTGTAACTTGCACTCCTACTGGTGTGACTGAACCATAACTGTCATTCTGCCAAGCAACCAGACACCGAGTCAGTTAACCAGTTTCTTCCCCATCCCCATATATTATCAGCCTGTGATTTGGGGATCATGATGTCACCCACCAAACACTTGCTGTGCTCTTGCCAGGAAATGGAACCTGAATCTATCACTCAGTAACATACTGTTTTGCAAAAGGTTACAATGTGGGCATAGATGTGTCCACTCTTATCATATGATCATAAGATCATAGTAGGTTGCAAGGCTAATGACCCCAGGACGCTTACAAGCCTAGCCAAGTTCAACCCGTGTTCTCAAGGGTGTCTGGTTCAAGCAGACACTAAAATCAGCACCTATTGGCCCTGTCCAAGAGGGACACAGGTGGAACCCCCAGGGTGAATTTCTGATTACCCAGCCAATCATCTAAACTGCACTTAAATAGGGCCATTGAGGGGTTTGTTTAACATTAATAGGAAGCTTGTTCCAAGGATGAGGCAACCTCTGTGAAACAAATCTGTCTCTCCAGCAAGCTCTGTTGATGTCACATACCAGGTTAAGGTCCTCTGAGCGAGTGACCTGTGTGCCATTTGACCTGCGAATGTTCAGCACTTCCATAAAAGCTGGATCGGAGATTGCTCTATATGCAAGAGACAGGTTGCCTCTGAGGAGTCTGTACAACATAGAGTTAAGTGACAATGATTTCAGTCTATCCACATAAGACAGATCTTGAAGACCCTGAATTTTCTTTATAAGGAACCTTTGTGGTCTCTCCAATGATGCAGGTGTTTGGAAAGGAACATACCAAAGGGAGTGTTGAACTCTTATTGGCCTGATGAGGGAAGAGTACAGGGGGGTTATAACCTCTTTTCTGGTGTCAGCAATGCCCTTACTTATGAGACAAGCAATATAAAATGCCCTTCTTACCACTGTGAAGACATGGTGATCGAACTTAAGGTTGCTGTCAACCTGTGTGCCCAGATCTCTCACCACTGACTGTGTCCTTAAGGTATTGCTATTGATGTGGTAGTTTGCAGGAATATCACCTTTGCTGAAGGGGATGATAATGCATTTTTTGTATTAAGTTTAAATCCATGACTTTTGCACCAGTCATTAGTCTGTGTAAGACCATCAGTTAGCCTCCATTTAAATACAAAATTATTAAGATCAATTAATCAATTAAAATAAAATGTCTTAAATATTATGAGAAATATGAAGGCACCAATGGGTACTTACTCCTGTGGTCACTGCAATGTTTGTGCTTATACTGTTAGAACATTTAACTTTATAAATGGACATGCATTTTTTCCATTGGAAATGTTTAATTGTGAAACAGTTGGTGTTATTTATGCCCTTTAATGTTCTTGTAATCTGGTATATATTGGGGAAATTTAAACACAGGATGCAGGAACATGTTAGGAATGTTAAAAATAAAAAAGTGGACAGACCAGTGGTTAAACACTTTTTAGAATGCCATGACTCTAACTCAGGTGATTTAAAGGTTACCATTTGAGAAAAAGTACATAGAGGTTTTTGTTCAGATAGCTTGTATAAAAAGAAACTAATGCATAAAGAAAGTATTTACATCTTAAAATTTAACACTCTGTCCCCTTTAGGGCTTAATCTTGAATGTAATTGGAGGCTGCTTGTTTGATTTTAATTGATTAATTGATCTTAATAATTTTGTATTTAAATGTGGGCTCACTGATGGTTTTATGTACTCTTTGTAGGCTTTGCCGAGGTGCTAAGATATATTAAAACATTATACTTTTGCTGGCTGTTGTTTTGTGGATTGAAGTTTTATTTCTTTGTGGTTGCTGATTAGTCAGTGTAAGACCTTCTTGCATGATGTTGACATTGCTAGGGGTTTCAATGATCACCACTGGTTGCGGGTCTGCTGGAGGGGTCCCTTTTATATAATTGAAGATAGATCCACGGTGGTGCAGCAGTAGCATTGTTGCCTCACAGCAAGAAGTTCTCCCGTTTGATTCTCGGCTGGAGTGCGGGGAGTTCCTTCTGTGTGGAGTCTGCATGTCCTCCCCATGTTTGGGTGGGCATTCGAAAGACATGCGTAAATAGGCATGCCTTCGTTGAAGGTTGAACGTTGAACTGACACCTTGGCATTCGTGAAAATCTACTGCCAATTATTAGCAGACTGAAGTTCCGCTGTGGCGACCCCTAACCGGGAAAAGCTGAAAGACAACAGCAATCCTTTGAATGTGTTTTGATCAAACTTGAAAGCACGAAACAGCAAAATAGCAAAACAGCATATAAGCGATTTCTTTCCCTGGGGAAGAAATCGCTTGGCCGCCTCTGTTACTTTGCCGTTTTTGCCACTGTAGTGTGATCTTGGAGTTGGTATATTTAAGTAGGGGGGTGTGGAGGGCACAGCCCCCCACATCAGGGTGTGGGGGGGTGAAGCCCCCCACTTTATGTGATGTTTTGAAGTTTGTATTTATTTATTTTTTTTTGTGGAACAGCAATTTTTTTCCCTGGGAAAAAATCAGTGTTCCAAGTGTTTGGGATTGTAAGCTTTCACATACATAGGGTCAGTAAATCAGCATTTACTTTTTTAAATGTTTGCTGATTTAATATAGACCCTGCTGGAGGAGGTGGAGCACCTATTTTGACTGTATGAGTTCTATCAGTGAGCCAGTTAGCGACCCACATATTCCAGTAGTTTCCTCCACTCAATAGCTGCCATCCCTTTAAGCTAAATGGGCAGTGGTTAAGGGACAATTTGTCTGGGCAGCAAGGATGATTATGTTGGAGGAATCTTTTTTGGAGGAATGTAATTTACTTAAGCAAATGTTTACTAAATGGGGTTACCCCAGTAATTGAATCGATGAGTTGCCCGCTGCTCTAATTGCCTCTTTTTCTATGTGGGCAAAAAGGAGCATAAGCTGAAGAGTACTATTGGGGAACATCTGAGGAACATTCGAGATAAATATGAATTTAATGCTCTAGCTAAACATATTTTGTCATACCCTGAGCATAGTTTTAAATTCATTGTGTTGGATACTGTAAAACTAATGGAATGTGTGGGGGGGGGGGGGACCTGGCCATACTTATTAAAGAAACTGGAACTCTCCTGGCAACTTCAGCTGAATTCATTATATTGGCCAGGTTTGAATGATAATGTGTCTATTAGTAATCTATTAAAAATAAAGGCACTTGATAGACGCTAGCAGACTAATTTTGTCAACTATTATTATTTTTTTATATATAGTTTCTATCTATTTTAAATATATATTCTATCATTTATTAAATATTTATACAGTGCATGGTAAGATTTTATATACAGGTATTTATTCTATGGATTCATTTTGAAATCCATTTTATGCTTTTATACACATAGGACTGTTATATATTGATTGTTATTAATACCGATTCATGAATTGGATAGTATTATTATGCAATATGAGAAGGTTTAATTATTTATTATATACATTGTCAGGGTCCCTTTATATATAATTTTATAGTCATTTAATTTTGGACATTTACTATGACTGTTTTTTATGTGCTGCCACTTTAAGGTTTTAATTCCTGACTAGCAGGAGGAAATTAAGTCACTGCTCATCTCTGTTTTAAATGTAATTGTGCTGACAATACACTGTTTCTGATGAAGTCTCTTTTAAAGTTAATTTGAGACAAAAGCACTTATTTGTTGTTGTAAAATAAAGTTTTGGTGTCTCTGAAGAAGAACGAGTTTGTGTGGTGCCTTTCTCTGCAGTTCCTGCCACTTTTCATATAGTCCAGTGAGGTACGTCTCAAGTCATTCACACCAACATGGACTATGACAGAGTCATGACAGTGCCTGTTGTTGAGAGACTTGAGTGCATGTGTGATGTTACGGATCCTGGCACCTGACAGACAGCTGTCCGTGACCTTTTCCTTATCCATCCCGGTGAGAGGGACATCTGTGTATCTTACAATTGAATCACCTACAACTAAGATGGTTGTTTTTGTGTTATGCCTTTGGGGCTTGACTGGTGAGACACTGGTGTGTGATATATTATGTGTACTATGTTCTGCAGGGGATGTATTATGTGAAGCATGCTTGTGTTTGTGTTTGGGAGGTCTCTGATGTTTAGGTAAGCTTGTTGTAAGGACCTCCACATATGCAGGTTTAAATGTTATTGGTTTGGTAGGTACAGGAGGTGAGGTATGCATGCTGACAATTTGCTTTAATATCAGATGGACTGACTGGTGAGTGAGAGAGCCTGGATTCCTGGTCCTTGATATAGATGCATCTCTCACATAATGAATTTGTATGGACTAGAAGAAGTGGGCTGTCAGTGTATATGAGGCAATTGCTAGATTGCCTCAAGATGCCCATGTCAACCAGACCAGACTGGCTGGAGAAACTGTAGGACATTGTCTGTCCATAATACTAGGTAAGTTGATGTGGTCAGAAAACAGGAAGAGGACAGGAAAGAACAGGTAAAGTAGAGGAAAGGAGAAGTGGACAAAAAATACAAAGGACTAGTGGGTAGGATCTGTGTTGGTACCTCAGGAGCTTCACTGAATGTATCACTTGTCAGTGAGGGACCCTCACAAGAACTCACCAATGGGGCATCAGCAGAGTACTAAGGAACATTACTACATTGTTATACATTATTTTGCAGGCAATATGTAATATTTGCTGACTTAACCTATACATTTTAATGCACAAATCTGCCCAATTTAAGTGACATTACAATGCATACTTATGTTTCCATTATTTGTCATCTACTACTAAAAGACACTAACCATGCAGTAACCTGCTTAGATTCCCAGTCAAAACATGCTTGCTTGCAAATTGCTCTTAAAGCTGGCAGTCAACCCATGCAACTAGTGTTCATATCAAGGGCCACATAAATATTTTGTTGTTAAAACGTTCATATCAATCTGCACACACAAGTCACAATTCCTGTAATTTATGTAATTATCTACATTGACTAACTTTCTGTTTTTCCTTAAACAATAAATTAAATCTATATTTATTTTATTTTTATTTTACATTTGTTAACCGGGCTAGACCAACTGGATATATTTCCATTTTCCGCAGAGGCCCAGGGAGAAAAGCTCCACAGTAACATTTAAATGTTTATAATGTACAATTTTCTGAGAAAAAGGAAGCATGAAAGTGTAAGACAAACAGTACATGAGAGAACAGTAGTTCCAAAGTCAAAACTATCTAAGAAACAATACTATATAGAAATAGAAATATTTACGCCAATATAAAAGTAATACAATTGTTAGAAATCTGTAGAGAGCCTTAGCTACAGTAAAATAAGCTAATTAAGAAATACAGGAACTTTGAAAGGAATAAGATACTCCTACAATAATGTATGTGAGGTTGTTAACAAATATGTTCACAGATAGATCATCTCCTATTTTTAGGAAATAGTTTAAAGTAGTTTATGCTACTAAGGGGTAAGTAGTGATTGAAAAAGTAAAAGGGGAGGGAGGATATAGAAACATGGCAAAAAAAAAAGAATGCAGACAATTAGTCAGGGTAACAACAAGGGCATAACCAGTTCGTTATAAGATGTTTCTTCAGCCTTTGTTTAAAGAGTGGGAAGGAGGTAAGTGCAGTTAGATCTGATGGCAACATGTTCCAGAATTTCCCAGTGCTATTTGAAAACAAGGAGTCACCTGCCATGTTATTAGATTTGGTATTGCTAGCCAGTAGTTTAGTGGAGGAGCGTAAGGAGTTGAGGTTTACATAGGGGGTAACAAGGTTAGTGAGTATCGGTGTGTTCTTGGGCTGGTAAAATATCCTATGAATAATGGTAATTTGGGAAAGTATCAGAATGTTTTTTAGTTCAAGCCAGTTAAGTTGCTTTAAGTTCAGACAGTGATGGGTTCTAAATGGGTTCCCAGTGGCAAACCTTGCAATATTATTATAGGAGTTAGTTAGTTTAGTGAGATTACTTTTCTTCAGGTTGGTGTAAATGGGGGAAGCATAGAGAAGAGTGGAGATTAAATGTGAGTGGGCAATAGTAGCTCTGGCTGTTGGTGTTAAGAATGGTTTTATTCTATATAGGGAGCCTAATTTTCTATTTACGGATTTTATAGTGTTATTGATATGATTATCAAATGTAAGGTTATTGTCAATTAAGACTCCTAATAGTTTAGTGGTAGAGTCTGGGGTTATAATGGTACCATTATTTGATTTGATAGAGAAATTGATTGGGGGGGATTTACTGTTAGGTGTAAAGAGTAGTAGCTTGTTTTTTTTGGCATTCAAAAGGACGCAACGTTTAAGGAACCATGCCTCGACTGAGTTGAATACTGTCTGAGTTAGGGATTGTAGTTCAGATGTGGAGTTGGCAGAACATATAAGAGTGGAATCATCTGCATATTGTATGCAAGTAGCTTGAGGGATTGCTAAGTAAAGATCGTTGATGAACACTGAGAATAGAAGTGGGCCGAGAATGGAGCCCTGAGGTACTCCAAGGGAGACTGGTAGGTGGGAGGATAGTTTATTCTCCCAAAGGACTGCTTGTTTCCTATTGTTAAGGTAGGACTTAAACCAATGGACAACCTTGGTGTCAAGAGCAAGGGATTCAAGAGTTTTTAGGAGTAGTGGGTGGTTGACCATGTCAAAAGCTTTTGACAGATCAATAAAGAGTGCAGATGAGAGGAAGTTGTTGTTACGGTTTTTATTGATAGAGTCAGTGAAAGATAGGAGGGCTGTGGTGGTACTATGAAATGTCCTGAAACCATGCTACCAATTTGCTAATATATTATGTTGGTTGTTGATAAGTTGATGGTGAATACATTTTTCCATAACTTTTGCTAAGGGTGATAAGAGTGCTATTGGCCTATAGTTGGAATATTCATTGGAGTTTCCACCTTTATGTAGAGGGATAATGTGGGAAATTTTCCAGATATCTGGGATGGTTCCTTCATTTATGGTTCTGTTTATAAGGATGGATATAGGATATGCAACTGCTTTGGCTGCTTTTTGCAGGTATTCAGATGGTATTTGGTCTACAGAGGGAGTACATGGCTTTAGTTTATGTAAAAGTTTTTGGATATATGTAGTAACGATGGGTTGTAATTGGAATGTAGGGTGAGTATTAGGTAAAGAAGTTTGGAGATTAGAGTTGTTAGTGGACAGTTGGGAGGCTAGAGATTTTATGGTGTCAGTAAAGAAGGTATTAAAGGCATTGGCAGTTTGAAGGGAGGTATTGTTATCAGCCCCAAGAGGGGGTGGTGTACTGGAATGTCCTGGGTGTAGGAGTCTATTAACGCTGGACCAGAATTTTTGTGGGTTGTTTTGGTGAGATTGCTGTAGGTTACAATAGTAGTTTTTTTTGTCAGTCAGAATAGCTTTTTTAGTGGTATTCCTTAGCTGTCTGAATGTTTGTTGCTCTGAGGTATTTTTGGATGCTCTCCATTTGGCCCAAGATTTATTTTTAAGTAATATGAATTGTCTAGTTTCTTTAGAAAGCCAGGGGGCAGGTTTGGATTTCATTCTGATAGAACGTTTAGGAGCATGTTTGTCAAGGATAGTTAAGAATTTAGAATTAAAATATTTGACTGCCTGCTCAAGAGGGAGAGTTTTTAGTGGGTACCAATTACAGGCACTAAGTTCATTTTGGAATAACACAGGGTTAAAATGTTTGTTGGTTCGAGAGATCTTGTAAGTAGGGGTGTTAGGGATATCATTCTTTTGTCTTAAGATGTAAGTTAACATATGATCACTTAAGTCATCTGGTAGAGTTCCTGCCTTGTAAACATGTTGATGTTTATTAATGAGTATCCAATCTAGGATACTCTCTTTATTATTGGGTTTGTTGATTCTAGTGGTGGTGGTAATAGTTTGACTAAAGCCATGAAGATTGATATGTGATGAAGGATTCTCTGTGTTTACACGTTTCCAGTCAGTATTGAAATCGCCAAGTATAATGGTTTCTTGTGGGTAAGAAGTTGATACCCAGCTCAGAATGTCTTCAATTATAGAAATATTATTGCCAGGTGGTAGGTAGATGCAGATAATATATAGGGCTTTGGAAGCATTTAGTTGAAGTCGGGAGATCAAAACTTCAGCTTTACTATCCTGAGGTGGGTTGCAAGATAGGGAGGAGATCTGTAGAGTGGATTTATACAGTAGAGCTACTCCCCCACCCCTACGTTTAGTGCGGTCGAGTCTTAATATGTTGTAACCTGGGGGAATTATTTCATTATCTTTAGTTGCTGGTTTTAACCAGGTTTCAGTAAGGCAGAGTATATGAAAGGAATGAGTATCAAGAAGGGCATGGAGATAAGGAATTTTATTGTTTATACTGCGGATATTAAGATGACCTAGACGTAAAGAATTTGAGAGACAGGTGTGGGTAGTAATTGTGGGGGAAGTGGAAGAAGGAGTTGTACAAGATGAGAAGCTTGTGGGGCCTGGGTTGGGATGGATGCCACCATCTTTTAAGGTAGGAGTTTTTAGGGCAGAAAACTGGTGGTTGAGGAAGCTGGTTAGGTATTTTAGTTTCCTTAGAGTTGTGTTATTGAATTTAATATGAGTAAGTTGATGATACTTGGCTAGCAGGTAGCAGGGTGTGGTTGTGGTGTTTATTTGAAAATGGGTAAAGATGTATTTATCACTAGCTGTTTGTTTAGGAGAGTAGTTGAAGTAGTTAAAATTGACTTTGTTAATGCGGGTGAAGAGATAGGCAGAGGTGAGAATAGATATGAGAGTAAATAGTATTAAACATTTAGTTAGGATAGGTTTAGTTATTGAAGACATATTTTAAAGAGTTGATTATGTAGTTATAGCAGGAAAATAGGGTAAGAAAGACAAAGGAAAAATAAGGGTTTAATGCAGTTGTTAGTGTGGGAGTGGTGATAGGTAGTGAGATAGCTTTAAGAGGGTTATTTGGAGGAGGTACAGGATGTTGGGGAGGAAAATGTGAAAATGGGTGGAGTATGGTTAAAATAATTAAGTTAGTAGAAGTATTTGATTGGATGGTTGGGATAGGGGGTGTGGCTTATGGAAGTATAAGTGTAGGACCCCTGGGGGTGGGTGGGAATTGGGGGTAGGGTAGGGGAGCGGAGTGAGCCCGCAGGGCGAACGGAGCGGGCAGACAAGATAAGTAAGAAGCTGAGTGAGAACAATCAGTGGAAGTCTGACTGTTATCGGTGAGTGTGGGTGTAGATAAGCAAAGAGAGAAATAAATGTGGTTGTAATAGTGGAGGGAGTAGTAAATTGTGTAACAGAGACTTGGGAGGGGTAGAGTGGGACTGCACAATAGCAAAAAAAGTAATATTTCAGAGCTAAGGTCTAGGGCATAAGGAGCAGTATAAAGGAAGGTGAAACGAGGTGAGGGCACTATCTAGAAGACAGACCCTATATTGCAGCAGTAGCTCCTGAAAGTAGAATAGCAGTCAGGGACTGGGGGGACAAACTTGGAGATAATTAAGGGGAAATGCAGGAAGGAAAATAGTGGGGACTAGAGAGTACAAAGGGGTAAGGCTGCTGGCTATCCAGGCAAGAAGGTGTGCTAAGACACAAGGTATTAGGTTAAACTATATAGCTGTTACAGGCACTTTATAGCAGAACACATACTTTCTGGTCCTTTGAGGAATTGAGGTTCAGGGAGATCTTTAGGTCCTATTTCTGGTGTTATGGATGAGACAGCTGGAAATTTGATATGGGTTATGGTTCGAGGTCAGCAAGCAGGGCACACAACTCCCACTCAGGTACAGGGATCTCAGGATGGAGAGCTGGGTTCATAGAGTAAGAGACAAAAAGAAAAAAGACACAGTGTGATTACAGGAAAAAATTAAAACAGTATATGAATAAGTGTGCAGCTAAATTTGGTGCTCTGCAGATTAGAAATGTGAGTAAATGCAAATTTAAAATCAGATTAGCATTCCTAGGAAGTATTGAACTTAATAAGTCTATTAATCTATATTATCGGCTAGTGTTTACACCATTTGAGCAGACAGAGTTAATAGTAGAACAGCACAAGCACACAGTGGTGTAATAGTTCTCTAGGTAGGGGTAAACAGTATTATAATGCTATCTTACAGATAATCAGCCATACCATAGTTAAAATGTAGCAATAAGGACTCTTAACTGGGTAGAGTTACAGTTCAAGGTGGGGAACACAAGTACATAAGCCAGGTATGCTGAGAGTTTTACAAGGAAAAGCAAGAAAAAATCATTTAAGCAAACTGGGTAACAAATAGATGTTTAAACAGTACAGATAAAGCCAGGTAGATGCAGCGTTAATACAGTACTCAGAGGGCCATACACTATAACTACTGCCAGCTTATGGGCTGCTCATTAAAATGCTAATATTGTAGGGCTAGTGAGGAGCTTATCATTTAGTTTTCCAAACAAAGAAAAGGCTACAGATAAGCTCTTTCGTACAATTGCTGAAACTGGGTACGAAAACTTAGGGAGGGAAAGTGCTCTAGACACCTATCGAGTTGTTACAGATTGTTTAACAGAAAGGCGGGAAAAGAAACAATAAAAAATTATAACAGCAAAGTTAATTCAAAAGATGCATGTTATCTAACATAGCTGTTTCCTTACTAGTTAACCACAAATCAGCATGTAAGTAGCGTGTGTGCTTTCCGTATTTAACACGCTACCCACCACTGGCGAATCCATTTTAAAAACATCCAGTTCTGCCTATACCACAGTGTAAACACACTCGGTGACTCAGCGCTGATCTACTATGGCTTTATCTGTTCACAGAAACCAAATAGACATCCCATTCATCATAGGGAAACCTTCTTGTTTTTTATTTATTAAGTTGCATCAGTAAGAAGTGTATAGATTTAGCGCTAAGCTGATTTGGCTAATTAAGTACAGACCAGGTTGGTGGACACTATATATAGAAAGCACTTGATCGAAAACATAAATATAAAATAATGCTAGCTTTGCCACAAAATCTTAAACTGCATGGTAAGGAAAGTCAGAGTATGTAATTTTTATATTTTTATGTGATTTATCGTAGGCTTGTTTTAATCATTTTGAGCTATGTGTTAGAGTTTGTTTCTCACTTGAAGCTTTGGTTAAAACAAAGCTTTTCATTGCTAATAAGATTGCCATTGTAGGTGGGAACTGAGGTGAAAATGTATTCTTTCACCTTGGTGGTGCGGTGAAAAGAAATGAAAATTACCCCATTCTCCCTGATAAGACTGAAGACAGATGTTATACATGTCTAAAAGATTCCCTTACTATGAATACTTACTCCTGAAAGGATTGTAATTTGACTGCATGAGAAGTGGTACAAAAGCCATTATTTATGGGGTATGGCTTTGTGGGTGGTGAGTTACAGTATGTTTTGAATTTTCTACAGGACTTCTACCTCAGTTGAGAACCCACAATCAGAGTGAAAAGTAGGAATGAAGTGCAATCCCTTTATATTACTACTTTTTAAACAATGGGCTGTGTGAGTTTTAGGAAAGGGGTAATGACCCTTTTGAGAGAAGTGCAAGGGATAATGGCCATGTTTTGTTATATGTTTGCTGGACAGGTTTCTGAGAAGATTGTTTAAAAGACAATGTTTACCAAAGATTGAGTGAAGCTGATACCTTCCTGATATTTGATGGATATTACAAGTAAGTGTAGCTGTTTTATTTTTGAAAAAAACTGTCAAACCGAATTGCATCACTGACTTCAGCTGCTGAACTGTGTGTACAATTTGTTAAACAGATGGGTATTATTATGCATTTGGCATACTTTTGTTGAAATGTTTTATGAATATGGAATGTAATGTTTTATTAATTTGTTCTTATATATTAGTTTACAAGCTTCTTATTTTAACTGTGATGTAGGGAGGCAATGGGATGGGATTTGCCATCTTCTGGCTTATTTTGATTTCATTTTTATTGGAATATGCTAGAATAAATCAGTTTGCTTTTCTAATAGATGGAACTTAGCTGAGCATTAATCATATGTTTGTATGTAAATACAAAAAAAAATCTTTCTACAAACATTTATACATGATTGTGTGTGTATGTGTATCTGTGTGTGTGTGTGTGTGTGTGTGTGTGTGTGTGTGTGTGTGTGTGTGTGTGTGTATGTGTGTGTGTGTCTGTCTGTCTACATTCTCAGATCAGTCCTGTCTTGTATGAGAGTAGATGCAAGTTATATGGCAATTATTTAATATTCAGAGACAGTTTAGCCACTTTATAGATAAATTAAAGGTAAGTTAGTATAATACAAGCAGGAACTGCAATGTGAAGTGTCAGAAAAACATGTTTATGGTATATTTAGACAGCAAGCCAAGGAAGAGAAATTGACAGCTGTATGGAAGTGAGAGAAGAAGGGAGAGTAGGAAGTGCTAGGTATGAACAGGCATTTGTTCACATTTAGGGGTATAGTTTATGCTGGTGTTGAGCAAGAACAGAGACAGATTTTGGCTAGAAGTGTTTCAGAATGGTTTTGAAGAATGGAGGAAGGATATTGACCTGGTGGATACACGTAAGGAGTTCAGCGGCATGGTACGAGTATAGACAATGCCAAGTAGATTTGATGGGGTTGTGTACAGACAGGAAATTTTGGTCACTGGATCATAATTTTGAGTTGGTTTCCATTACAGTGAGAGTATCAGGCTTATGTAGGATAAACCAGACATGTAGTTCAGCAGTTTTATTTCTTATGCTTCTCACATTTGTGGCAGTATAAGTTATAGTACCAGGGTTGGGGGTTGACCATTGCGGGAATAGAGTAGTGTGTGGAAGAGAATTGTCTTAATGTTCATTGTGGTAGGTCAGGTCACAATCAGGCTAAATGCCTCCATCTAGAAGGATTTTAGTATATTGGGGAATTATTGACACATATTGTGATTCCCCACCATGGGAATCGTAATCAAGCAGCCACAATTCTCACCATTATTAACAGTGGGGACATACATTGGGAGGATGACAAGTTGCACACACAGTATTTCCAGATGCAGCTCTCTTTATCAAGTGCAATTTTCCTTAAGAGCACACAGAGACCACCTTTCTCCAGTTCCCCAGTAAGACTCCCCACTGGCACAGCTATAGAGTTGAGTCCTTAGCCAGGGTTCCAAGCCAAGTCCTCCAACACTCTCTCTGTCCAACCAGTGCTCCGTGTCCCTGCCCAGGTAGCTGACACACACACACACACACACACACACACACACACACACACACACACACACACACACACACACACACACACACACACACACACACACACACACACACACACACTCTTGGAGATTTGATTTGCACACACACACATGCACCTGGGAAAGGCTGGCACAGATTTACTAGCTATGCCCCCTTCTGCCCAGACTATAAGGTAGTTATCACTGCCACCAGCCACTCCTTATCAGCTACTTTAAGGCCCTTAACAAAGGTTGTCCAATCTTACTGTGTAATGTTAATACAAATGGTAGTTTGACAAAGAACAAGGCTATTAGGAGTGGCCCACAGTGTCACCAAATAAATATGCAAGTTCTCTCAGAACTTAAATATCTCTAGACAGACCAGCCACAATGAAAGGTTTAAACATATTTAATAGTAAATATTAAAAGAACAAGAAAATACTCCAGTATATATTTATAGTGACATCAGAGTTCAAAATCACAGGAAATATTTAAAACAACATTACAACATTACAGGACAGTCACAATAAATAAAGAAAAATATCTAAAGTAAGTGTTGCTATATTCCTGACTATATCTAAAAGAATTATACTTCTCCCTAGACTTACTTACTCAGAGCAAGGCAGATGTGGTGAATGGATACTCTAGCTGATGTTGTCAGGTCAATGACAGAATACAGAATGCTGTCTCTCTCTAAGTGTTCTTAAATTAATATCTCAAATATTACTGCTGAGATTTCCCTGGGAAAGAATTCACTTAAAAGCCACTTCACTATTTTGCCTTTTTGTTGTTTTAAGTTCGACCAAGATGCATTCGATAGAATGCATCTTTGGTCATCTAATAGGAACCCTGCTGAAAGCTAGCAGTATTTAACATCCACCTGTGAAAATACATAGACAATGGTTTTCCTCAGTTCACTGGCAAATGTTGGAAGTCATAAAACAATAAAACACTTCCAAGACAATGTAGAAAGGTCCTTAGTTTTAGACATTGTGTCTCCTTGCTGCACTGAAACTGAAAGACAGTATCTTTTTTATGGCCTAGCCTTAAAGTAATTTAATTTCAGCTATTTTTCTGAAGTTTTGCAAGTTAACCTACAGTATTCCGGTTTCCCATGTTAAAACATATACATTTAAACAGTTACAATATTGTATGTACATTTATGTTCTATTCCAGTAGGGTACACTGTGGATACATTTCAAACAGCACTTTGAAAAATACGTCTGCAGCATACATGTCTGTACAAACCATCTTATATGATATACAGCTCTAATATTTTTGTAACACAAACATCTTATATGAATCATGTTGATATTCACAAATGACATATAATTATTTACAAAATTCCAGATAGCTGGGCTGGCAGCACCTAAATTCATGGCATTTCTCCCCCCCTCGAAGACTCAAGCTAGTTTTTCAAGTGACCCTTGAGAAATGTTGCTTGAGGGGGATAAGCCTATCTGGGAATATGTTACTCCATTCCCTGTCTTAAGATTCCAGCTGCCTTTGCATTGCTGACCTCATTTCAGTGTTGCACTGTCATATCATATGCCTGCAACCCTAGGTTCCACCTTAGTAACTTGAGATTTTGCTGGTGGCCTCCCTGTAGCCATATATCCCCTCAGACTCCTCCTCTCTTCTACTCCAAATACTTATCACAAGGGCATCTCTATCATGGTAAGGTTTTGTGGTGTCAACATGGTACAGATTGTGCCCCTGCCTCCTGCCTAGCAGTTCTACCATGTAGTTAACATCACAGACCTTCCTTACTACCTTGAAGTGTCCTTCCCAAGCTGCCTGCAGCTTGTTGTGTCTGACAGAAATGAGAACCATAACCTGCTGCCCCACAGCATACTCTCTAGCTTGAGCATCCCTGTCATACCAGACCTTTTTCTACTGTTGGGCTTCTGCCAGGTTCTAATAAGCAGAAACAAAGCACCCTGAACCACTGCTAGGTAGGCACACAAATTTATTAAGCCGAACAGTTCACTCGAAAAAATAACGCTGAATCAAATCAACAACTTCATCAGATTACACTAATACATTCAGTTAACTGCTTTTATACTCATCCAAATTTTAAAAACAGCCAGTAAAAACAATCATTGTACATAAAAATGCATTGAGTTACTGCCTCTACTGACAAGGAGGATTATTACACATTAATGCAAGTGAGATCAAATTTACTGGCCTCCAACCACCACTTGCCAGTATAATTCCTGTATTCAAAAAAGTCTCCCACATACTCCTTTGGCACAACCTCTAATATAAAAAAAATCAGCTCAGGACAAAGTTTTTTTTGTGTGTGTACAGAGAAAATTTTTCACCATTTTATACGAATATCATAGGTGTGCTCATAAATTCACTCTTGCCAATGTAAAAGCATTACATTTTTACATAACCCAACCCAACAATAATTTTCCTGTTACAACACATAAAAAGTTTAAAAGTTAAAATTTTGTTATTTCTGGCAGTAATGGTATCCCCAGTAATCAAATAAGAACAATAATTACAAGCACCACATTTAAATACACCAGCTTTTTGTTTGTACCTGCTAACCTTGAATTCCCTTTACTACCTCTTTCAAAATATCCTTCAAATATGTTTTATTTCACCCTGGAAAATGTGATTTAAGTCAGAAACTTTAGAAAAGTTAATCCACTCTTTGTCAAAATTCTTTTGATCATCACACAGCTTGTCCATCATATGTGGTAATGATACTGATAATTCATTATTTAACCCATCTACTCTCTTGTTTTTGTTTTTGTTGAGTTGCAACATCTTTCAATTTACCAATATAGGGGCAAACCTTCCCTTCCTCCCTCTATCAATGAGCTCTTCCGGGTAGCCTCTATTCAGGAACATGTTTCTCAGTTTTACATTTATAACACTCCTTTTCTGGGTATTTCAATTCATCAGACCATTTAGGTATTCCACAAAGCTACCAAATTCATCTTGAGTGCCCTTTTGTTTCATTGAATCTTTTAAAAACATTGTTTGTCACAAACAAGCTTTTTATCTTCTGACATGCAAATATTTAAAAGTACTCATGTCAATAACTCCATCCATTAATAAGTCATTTAAAAATTTCATTCAAGGATATTCTGGTGTATTTGGTATTGTCATTTAATATGTCAATTTCAACTCTGGGTCTGTTAAATTAGTGCAATTCTACATTGTTCATGTTGACACCATTTCCTTTAAAATATAATTCTAAGTTTTCTAATAAATAATTTAATATCAATTAAAAGTTTAAAAATATTTGTTTCCTTTTGTCAATAGTTCAAAAAATATTAAAATCATTATAACTGTATTTAAAACCACAGCTCCCAGCAGGTGATTCCATCCCAAAGTTACTAGTAACCAAAACATTCAGTTTTCTGCCAGGTTCTCCTGGGCCAAGCTCATGAGTTGCCTGAGCCTTGTCCTGAGATTTAGGACATATGAAACAGCAGACTCCTTGTGGGATTCACACTCACCCTCCCACTCATCACAAATCAAATCTAGCAGTCCCCTCACCCTATGCCCATACAGCAACTCAAAGGGTGAACAAAACTGTGGACTCCTGGGGCACCTCCCTGAAAGCCAACACCAGATGGGGCAAATATTTGTCCCACTCCCTGTTAGACTGGTCTGCAAATGCCCATAGCATGGCATTTTGGGCAGAGTCTACCAGACCATTAGTCTGGGGATGGTAGATGGTGGTCTTTAGGGGCTTCACCCCACAGCTCCTCCAAAGACATGCCAGCATGTCTGACATGAAATTGGCACCTCTGTCAGTCAGTATTTCTTTTGGGGAAACCTACCTTTCTGAAAATCTCTAACAAAGCATTCACCACCTTTTCTGCCTCAATGGAGGACAGTACCACTGCCTCAGGGTATCTGGTAGCATAATCTACTACCACTAGGATATACTTCTTCCCTGTGGAACATGGGGTATTCAGACACCCCACAGTATCCATAGCTGCCCTCTGAATTGGCTCCATAATCACAGGCAAAGGCATAAAAGGAGCCTTGACCTTGTCTCCTGCCTTGCCTACCTTTTGACACTGCTCACATTTCCTGCAGTACCCTGTTTCATCCCAGAAATACCATGGGCTATGGCTAGAAGTGCCAGATGGTAGGCTATTGGCACTACCAACTGCTTTACTCTCTCAACCTTTATCCCTCCCTCAGGGGTCCATTCTCTATACAGTAACCCTTTATCACAGTATACAGATTCCCACTTTCCTTGAGAATCAGGTGCCTTTCTGGTTACCTCCCTCAAGCCCTGTAATGTAGGGTATCAGAGCTGAGCCTGTCTCAACTCTCTCTTTGTGACCCTTCCCAGCTCCCTTCCACAGGAAGTCTGGTATTCTCTGACAGCGGTGCCTCACTGTCAGCCTGGGAACTAATACCACTGCCCTTGCAGTCACTCTTTCCAAGGGAACATCAGTACCCAAAGGCATCTGTGGCTCACCTTCAGTCTCACTGCTACAGGGTAGTTCCATCTCTGAAGTAACCACCTCACTAATCCTAGCTTCAAGCGTGAAGTCAGTCTGGGTCTACCCAGACTACCAGACCTACACGCTGCATTGTCAAAATTATTCCCTATCAGGACATCTGCAGGAATATCCTGAAGCACACCTATTTGCATGCTTCCTTTTCCACCCTCCCAGTCAAGGTGAACCCGAGCCAAAGGTATTTGGAATGGGGTCCCTCCTAAAGCTCTGACTGGAGTAGACTGCCCAAGCAAGTAGTGCTACTCTTTAACCATTGCAGGCTTCACAATGGTTAGGTCAGAAGCTGTGTCTCTCTTAGCAATGACCTGTTTCCCATCTACTAAGATAGGATGTAAACTCTTGGGGTTGTTTGGTACCCTTCTTGTCTCCAGAGAACTTACTGCTGGCATTCTGTCATTCCCACTTACTGACTCTCCTGCCTTTTGTTCCCCACCTTGATTTCATGGACATTTATATGCTACATGGCCCCACAGCTATCATTTATAGGTTCATAGGTTCATAGGTTCATACTAGGCTATCTGCCCGAGGGCATTTACAAGCCTAGCCCATAGTTTTGTGGCTTACGCCACCCCTTTAGTATGGGGAACTATACCCATTATTTTGCTGTGCCTCTGTCGAGCAGTGACACTGAGGTAACCCTTGGTCTTGGCCATGTACCTGAACTAGTGGCTTTCCCTGCTACTGGCAGACTCTGTTAGGACAGTCTGCTGCCCAACATGGGTTCCTTTAGACCCATGTGCAGCACTGGGTATCCCTTTCCTGTGCAGTGATGCCCTGCTTCCTAGATATAGGTGTCCCTTTTCCACAACTCATCTGCAGTCCTGCATTGCCTATCTGCCAACCAGACTATTATTTCCTGAGGAAAAGTACTAAGGGCATGTTCTCTCCCCTTAACTCAGCAATATATTCACTCACATTTTCATCTGCCTTGCGTCTATGATTATGTAACTTTTTTCTATAAACTTTAGGTGTTAACTTAAAATATTCTAATAAACAAATTTTAACAGTATTATAATTTAAGCAGTCATTATCAGACAATTTAGAAATGGCAGTTACAGCTATACCATGGAGTAAGGGGGTCAGGGACCATACCCAGAGCCCTTGGTCAACATTATACTGTTTACATACCCTTTCAAATACATAAATAAAACTATCACATTTATCGCCCTCTGTAAATTGTGGAAGAAATTTACTGACCTTTATTGCTTCTGGGGTTCGGTTACTTCCTTCCTCATTACCTCCATGACCCTGGCAAAAAGTCATCTCCTTTTCACGTTGCCTCTGCCTCTCATTGTCTTCAGCTTCCAGTTGCCTCAGTCTCTCTGCTGCTTCTATTTCCAACCATTTGGCCTCCAGTTCAAGTCTCTTTAATGCCAGACAGATTTTTAAGTCCTTTGTAGAAAAGGTAGCACTGTCCATTTTTTGTGAGTTGTACATCCCCAAGGCCAATCTGGTTGTCCTCCTTAATGCTGGTCTTTGATGCAGCTGTGACTCAGGCTGCAATCATCTCTGCTTTAGTCAGGTTGGCATGCCCCAGCCCCTTGCCTTTCCACATCTCAGCCAATTGGCTCCTTGTCAGCTTGCCATACTCCTCTGCTGACATCCTTGCCTGCTCACCCTGACTAACTAAGCTAACAAAAAATAAAACTATTGTGATATGAAACTCTGGGGTCTATATCACATAGTCAAAATATGACAACCTTGAACTTTATATGGTCGAGACCATATATTCGAAGTTGTCATACTTCGAATGCAAAAAAAAATGAAATAATTTACCTGACACACAGGTAGCAGCTCTGCATCAAGTGCAATTTACCTTCAGAGCACACATAGACCACAGTCAATATGGGGCTGGTTTCTCCCTCTTTCTCCAAATCCCCAATAAGACTCCCCACTGGCATAACACTCTCTCTGTCCAACCAGTGCTTTGTGTCCCTGCCCAAGTACTTAAAACATACACTTCTTGATGTTTGTTTTATACACACATGCACATGAGAAAGGCTAGCACAGGTTTACTGGCTATGGCCCCTTCTGCCCAGACTATAAGGTAATTATCACTACCACCAGCCACTCCTTATCAGCTACTTTAAGTCCTTTAATAAAGGGTGTCCAATCTTACTGTGTAATGCTACTATTAATACAAATGGTAGTTTCACCAAGAGAAAGGCTATTAGGAGTGGCCCACAGTGTCACTAAATAAATATGAAAGTACTTTCAGATCTTAAATATCTCTAGACAGATCAGTCACAATGAAAGGTTTAAATATCATTAATAATAAATATTAAAAGAACAAGAAAATGCTCAGTATATATTTACAACGACGTCAGAGTTCAAAATCACAGGAACTATTTAAAGCAACATTGCAGGACAGTCACAAATAAATAAAGAAAAAATGTCTAAACTAAGTATTGCTATATTCCTGACTATATCTAAAATAATTATACTGTTCCCTAGACTTACTCAGAGCAAGGCAGATGTGGTGAATGGATCCTCTAGCTGATTTTGTCAGGTCAAAGACAGAATACAGAATGCTCTCTCTCTCTCTCTCTCTCTCTCTCTCTCTCTAAGTTCTTAAATTAATGTCTCAAATATTACTGCTGGGATAACTTGCAGAATGACATAATTTCTTGTCATCTGGTGAAACCCCCACTGCTGAAAGCTAGCAGTATTTATCATCCATCTGTGAAACTACATAGACAAGGGCTTTTCCTCTGATCTTTGACAAATGGTGGAAGTTATAAAACAATAAAACACTTCCAAGACAATACAGAATGCTCTTTCGTTTTAGACATTGTGTCTCCTTTGTGCACTGAAAATGAAATACATCTTTTTTATGGCCTAGCCATAAAGTAATTTAATTTCAGCTATTTTTCTGAAGTTTTGCAAGTTAACCTTATGTATTCCAGCTTCCCCTATTAAAATATATACATTTAAACAGTTACAGTAGTGTATGTACATTTCTGTTCTATTTCAGTAGGGTACACTGTGGATATATTTCAAACAGCACTTTGTAAGATACCTCTTCAGCACACATTTGTACAAACCATCTTATATGACATACAGCTTTAATACATTTGTAACATAGACATCTTATATGAATCATGTTGATATTCACAGATGACATATAATTATTTACAAAATTCCAGATAGCTGGTCTGGCAGTATCTCCTTTCATGACATGTGTATTTTGGAGAGTATCTGTCCACTTATTTTTGTTTTGGTTTGAGTTAAAAAAGAGTTAATCTGTCTATATTTAGTGTAAAAGTGAGGTGAGTAATTAACTAGGCTTGTTGCGATGCAAGGAGAGTGTTGGGAGGAAGTCTGAAAACATGGTTGGAACAGATTTAGAGAGATGCTGAGAGTTATTATAGAATCATAGTAGGATGAGAGATGGCAGAGTAGAAGGAGAAGAATTGAGGATACTCCGAAGAATAACATGATTGGGTAGAGAGATCTGTATTTTATTGACACATAACGTGTGCTGGTAATTGGGCAATGTTAGAGAAGTATGCTCCTGTGTAAACTTGAGGGGCCATAGCATAAGATGGTTTTGCTTACTTTTGATCCAAGCCTCCTGTTGAATTAATTTGAACAGAAGTCTAATGGTTCATTTTCTTTATAAGAACTTTGAATGCCATGTTGACTCACAATATGATTTTTTTAGATATAGTTTATATCCACAAATTGTTTTTCAGTTAAACCCAGGTAATCAGAACTACTTGGTCAAGCAGGCAAATTTGTGTATTTATGTAATATCTAAAAAAAGAAGCACCATGTTCATTTTTCTCACAGGTTTGGGTGTGGTATCATTGACTGGCAGTCCCAAGCAACAGATACATGCAGTAGTACTTCTGAATTATATCTCTACTACACTGTGCACTGTGACAACAGGAGGTACTGCCAGCACAACTAGCTGAAATTTTGTAAATAATGATATGTCATTTGTGAATATCAAACTGATCTTTACAAGATGTCTGCTGATGTATTAGAACTGCATGTCATGTGTATATCAAACTGGTTTGTAGAGATGTTTGTTTTGAAAAGGTATTTGTAAAGTGCTTGTCTTTGAAATGGATCTACAGTGTGCCCTACTGGACAGAACAGAAATGTACATGCACTATTGTAACTCTTTAAATGTATACGTTTTAACAGAAGAAATTAGAAGGTTAACCTCAGTCCAGCAAACTTTAAAATATATCTGAAACTCAACCACTTTACATGCTAGGCCATAAAGATGCTATCTCACAGGTTTCAATGCAGCTAGAGACACAAAGTCTGTACTAGGAAGCATTCTGTATTATCTATGGGGCGAACTAATTACTACTCTGGAAGTATGGAGGTATAAAATTGTTTTATGACTTCCAGTACCTTCCACAGATCTGAGCAAAACCCTTGTGTGTGTATTTTTACAGGTAGATGCTAAATCCTGCCAGCTTACAGTAATTGGGGTTTGCATGGGAACTAGAAGTCAGATGGCCAGAAGTGATGTTTTTCTGTTATTCTATCTGAGAAGTAATATTTTAGATATTATTTTGAGAAGTCTCTTAGTGACAAAGATCATTTTGTATTATGTCTTGGGTCTGACAGCAAGAAGGATCATTCACCACATCATCTGCCTTGCTGTATTAAATAAGTTATTAGGGAATAGTATCATTTTCTTAGATTCAGTCAGGAATATAATGAAACTTAGTTTAGATATTATTTTTCTTTATTTGTCTGGATCTGACCTTGATTGTTATTTTAAACATTTTCTGTGATTTTGAACTCTGATGCCACTTTGAATAAATATTTAGTATGGCCTTGTTCTTTTATTATTTATTATTAAATATATTTAAAACTTTCATTGTGGATGATCTTTGGAGAATACTGTGTCTTTGTAGAGATATTTAAGTTCTGAGAGTACTTCCTTATTTATTTGGTGTCACTGTAAGGGCCACTCCTAATAGCATTGCTCTTGGTCATATTGCCATGTGTATTAATATTAATTTCACTCAGTATATTGGGTACCCTTGGAAGACCCTTATGGTAGCTGGCAGGAGTGTCTGGTGGCAGTCATAACTACCTTATAATCTGTGTAGAAGGGGGCATAGCTAGTAAATATGTGCCAGCCTTTCGTGTGTGTGTGTGTGTGTGTGTGTGTGTGTGTGTGTGTGTGTGTGTGTGTGTGTGTGTGTGTGTGTCTGTGTGTGTGTGAATAAAATCTCAAAGAGTGTGTCTGGGACACAAAGCACTGGTTGGACAGAGAGAGTGTTGAAGGCCTTGGATTGGACAATCAGCTGAGATCTCAATTCTATAGCTGTGCCAGTGGGGAGTCTTATTGGTGATCTGAAGAAAGACGGAGAAATAAACCCTGGACTGACTGTGGTCTCTGTGTGCTCTTAAGTAAATTGCACTTGATGCAGGCAGAAGCATTTGGAAATATCATGAATGTACCTGTTATCCTCCCAATGAATGTTCCCCAATGGTGCCATTGGTGAGGATTGAGGCTCCTTGATTATTGGCCAGAGGTGGGGTGTCACATGCACTAATAATGTTCAATACACTGCTGTCATAACAAAGAGATAAAGCACAAAGCAATCTTAAAAGGAAAATCCTCAGAACTTCAGTCATACAAAATTCAGAAAAAATAAAGTGGGGGGTTAAGGGGGAAGCCCCCCTTGCATGCATTCCCCCTTACTATGGTCAACTTCAGTACAGTAGTGATTTTGAATGAATTCCATAATCACAGATGTACTATGTAAAAGAAAAAAAATAGTAATGTTATCACATGACTTTATTTCTTCAGCTATGTGAATAATTAGATAATAGGCACACAGTAAGTGCATTCACTAATAACTGAAGAATGGTGAAATATTAAGCTCGAGGGCGGCCACGGTGGTGCAGTGGTTAGCATTGCCACCTCACAGCAAGAGGTTCTCCGGTTCGATCCTCAGCTGGGGTGCCTTCTGTGCAGAGTCTGCATGTCCTCCCTGTGGTCGCGTGGGTTTCCTCCGAGTGCTCCGGTTTCCTCCCACATCCCAAAGACATGCTGCAGGTGGATTGGATACTCTAAATTGGCCCTAGGTGTGCATGTGAGTGTGCCTTCTGTGGAAGGTTGGGTGCCGGGCTGGCAACTCGACACCGTAAAACTCCACTGCCATTCAATGTGCGGACAAGGTGATCCGCTGTGGCGACCCCTAACCAGGAAAAGCTGAAAGAAGAAGAAGAAGAAGGTGAAATATTAAGCTGGAAAGTTTTGTTGTGGACTATTTATTTATTTACTTATATTTGATAACCGGGTAGTGTCGGACTGGTCCAGAAGCCCGTTTTCAGCAGAGACCCGGGGAAAAAGCTCCAAGGAAGATTACATAATTATACATTTGTACATATGGCAATTACAATAGGAGTTCAAACTCAAGTTCCTTGACATTGCATCTAAAGGCATATAACAATGGTATTACAATAAGCTTATACTATTCATAGAGACAAAAAAAAAAAAAATATATATATATACATATATATATATATATATATATATATATATATATATATATATATATATATATCTATATATATATATATATATATATATATATGTATATATATATGTGTGTGTTTTTTTTTTTCAGGATAAAAATATTACAAACTGAAGCTAAAAAGGCTCAATTGCCAAGAAATATTGATAATGGGTGGTGGAGAGAAGGAAGTTAGAGAGTAAGGAGTTAAATTAGTTAGCTTGGTGGAGAACATAAGCAAACCCTATGTTTGGGGAAATATTCCTTTAAGGACAGTTTAAATGAATGTGTTGCATTGATGGACAGAATATGCTGAGGTAGAGAATTCCAGTGTTTGGCAATGATATGTGATTATAAGGAGACGCCGTGAGCGTTTTGGGTTTTGTTAACCTTCGACAATACTTTATCAGCAGACCTAAGAGATTTTAGGTTAGTATAGGGTTAGGCAAGGTTAGATAGAGTTGGGCAGTTGTCAGGTTTGTATAAGATGGTATGGGCAGTTAGTAGCTGAGTCAGAGTAAGCAGGTGAGGGAGCTCTAACCAGTTAAGCTGGAGAAGAGCAGTGCAGTGCTGAGATCTTTGAGACTGATTAGTGGCAAATTTGTCTATTTTGTTATAGCAAGATTCAAGGTTATTCAGTTCAGATTTGCGAAGACTAGTAAATATTTGTGAACAGTAAAGCAGGGAAGATAAGAGATGGGCTCTGGCTGTTGCGAGTCTGGCATGGTCAGTAAGATACAATTTAGCCCTCTAGAGAGAACTCAGTTTTACATGAATCTTTTTAATTGTTAGTGCAAGGTGTTTGTCAAACTTAAGTCCATTATCAATTGTGTCACGAAGAAGTTTTGTATGTTCAACGGGTTCTATTTCTGTGCCATTGGAGGAGGAAATAGAGATAGGTGGTTGGTTGGTTGGTTGTTGTTGAGGTATAATAGAAGACCATAAGCTTGGTTTTCTTGGGGTTAAGTATAAGTTGATAAGCTGTTAAGTAGTTTTCAATATTGTGGAGGGCTGCCTGAGTTTTTCTTGGAGTTCCTTGATAGAGGGGGCAGAGCAGATTAGGGAAGGATTGTCAGCATATTGTATGGTTGAGGCTGGATTTGGTGAGGAGTTTAGGTCATTGGTACAAATTGTGAATATAAGTGGGCCAAGGATAGATCCTTGTGGGACTCCTACACATATAGGGAGCTAGGGGGAGAGTTTATTGTCCCATAAAGTGGCTTGTTTCATATCTGAGAGGTAGCTATGAAACCAGATTAGGGCTTCAGAGCTGCAGTGGTAAAAAGACAGTTTATTGAGAAATATTTGATGAGATACAGTGTCAAATGCTTTTAAGATATCTAGGAAGGTAGCGGAGACTAGTTGTTTTTGTTTTTGAGTTGATTTATGGTATTAGTAAAGCTAATTAAAGTTGTACTGGTGCTATGCGTAGGTCAAATATCATGTTGTGTATTAGGTCGTAGGCTGACAGAAAGTGGTCTAAGATCTGTTTGTGTATATGTTCTTCCATGATTTTGGCAAGTGGTGACAAAATGGCTATGGGTCTGCAGTTTGATACATCAGTAGAGGGTCTGCCTTTATGTAAGGGTATGACATGAGACATTTTCCAGAGGAGTGGTACATACTGTTCAGAGATAGAACAGTTAATGAAAATAGATATAAGGTAAGTGATGGAAGTAGCAGCTAGTTGTAGAAAGTCACCAGGTAGCTGGTCTGCACCTAGTGTACAAGGTTTTAGTTTAGAAAGGAGATTTTTAACATAACTTGTTTGGATAAGTTTGAGATAGAGGAGGGTAGAATTGTTGGAGGTTTGAGGTATGGATAGAGGCATATTAGGAGTTCTGTTTAGTAGAGAGGTTATTGAGTTAATAAAATGGGATTTAAATTGAGTGGCTATGCAATCATTTGGGTTGGTCAGAGTTGGGGCTGGGGTAGTGGGTTTTCCTGGGTTGAGAAGGAAGTTGATTGTTTACAAGAATCTTTCGGGATTTTTCTGGTATTTTATAATTATCACTTTCCCCTTAATGTTAGATTAAACTGGTGGCATTGAAAATAAGTATATGTACTGCTGAAGGGGCAGCTCACCCTTATATGTATGTACATTTAAGTGCCTGTAAGGCTGGTCTACTACCCCATTAAATCCCTCTCCACTTAATTCATAGTAAATGTCTGCATTTAAACATGTTAATATTTCATTTATTTACATTGAGCTATTCTCTTGATGTTGCTGGCATTTGATGGAATGGTTCTGGAATGTCAGCCTTGCAAAGTATTCCTGGGATGGGCAGTTTAGTGGTGGGGTTTGTTCCTGTGCATCTAATGTGGTGCTTCTTTGATATATAGCCTTACTTTTGATTGCTTAATTTTTATGAGGAAGCAAGCCCCCCCCCCACACCTAATGTAATGGGATATGCGCCCAGCAAATCTAACCAGTATAAACAATTGTAAGGTTGCACAGACCTATGTCATGCTAAGAATTGTTTCAGCTGAATGGTTCACTGAAAGTCATAACCTTTTTATTTACAAAAGCATAAAAACCTATGCATACATTAGAATGTTTATGGTTACAGCAATCAAGAACCTTATTCAGGTCTGATATGTTATTAAATTCTACCACATCTTTGTCTCTAGCCTCTTTTCAGGCAAGTAATAACATTTGTAAGTAGTCCACTATCCATGAATCATATACCAACCACATTTGTTGTGAATTAGTGGTTCCTTGTAACCCCCACACCACAAGATGCATGCCTTATATCTTTGGACTGTGCTGTTATTTGCATGAATCTCTGTATTTTGCCTTGGAGTACTAACAAATATGCCCTACCAACCTCAACCTCTTTCTTCAACACTATACATATTAATTGCTTTTTAGTCTGCCTTCATTTTGGTTTCTGATAGAAAATATGTGTGATGTATTTCCTGTACCAGAACTACCTATTACCTGTTAATGATATTAATCTGATGTCTTCTGAAGTGCAAACATTTAAAGGTGATGCTTATAAAGTGTTTATATATATAGGATTAAACATTTCACATTCTCTCTGGCAAAATCGTCTGCCTATATCTTTCATTATCCTACTTATTTTCTTTGCTGTTTTTGGACAGCCATCATTCACTTTTAGAGCACCAGATAATTTTATCCCAGATCCATCTTATCTGATGTTGTCTGTCACCAAACAGCTGTGTAATAATTTGATGAGTTTTTACTTTGCAGAAAGCATCGTTGCATATTACAATTTTTAAAGCGACATTGGAGGGACTATAGACTAAGTGGTGAAACCAGTGATCAGATCATTCCTATAACAGAGTTTTATGCAATGACTTCCTATATTGGGTTGAAATTTTACTTGAAATAATCTGGATTGCAATTTCTGGTAAAGCTCTTAAACTGCACTTTTGAAAGTACAGTTGAAAGTCCTTATTTGTTCTTCTTTATCTAAGCAATCATTTTATAATAGTTATTCTGAGTTTCTTAATGTGCACCTATTTATAGTGATTGTGATATTGTAAGTTAGCAAGCATTTTAAGCCCCATTTGGTTTTAGTTTTTTTTGTCTTATTATTTAATAGGTTTTATTCATAGGGAGGCAGTAATGGAGAAGGGTTTTGCCCATATTACATAACAGACTATATACATTCAATGCCTATATTATATAACAGACTATATACATTCAAAACAGTGTAGTTATTGCAGCTGAGTGGTTAAATTCCATTACTCTTTTTGACAAGTGCTTAAGATCCCTGACATCCATCTGCTAACACCCTCTTTGGCAAATGGGACCTCAGTTTAACATATCATCTGAAAGGTGGTAGATTCAGGAGTGTATAATTCCCTTCTGCTGTACTGCAGTACCATTAATGGGAAATTAACCCAAGTATCTTGGAGAGTGAACCCACAACTTTTACATTGTAGATAAGCCTGAAGAGCATACAGAGGGGTTTTAAAGTAAAAGTAATGAGACCTTTAAGAGATGTCTGCAAAATATAAGATTTTTCCCAGCAGAGAAAAAAGAATCCAATGGATGAGGTTATGGATACAAGTAGCTGACATGATTTTGCTTCATGTAGCATATCTAGACACTCACAACAGTAGACATGCAGAATTTTGTGATTGATCTCAAAATACAGCTGTTTCACTTTGACATGAATGACTTAATTTGTTTGGAGCAGAGTGCCAGGATGCCATCCCAATATGTAATTCACTTTATTGGAGTGACACTCTCAGGGTGGCCATGGTGGTTCTGTGGTTAGCATTGTTGCCTCACAGCAAGAGGGTCTCCAGTTCGATCCTCAGCTGGGGTGCCTTCTGTGCGGAGTCTGCATGTCCTCCCTGTAGTCACGTGGGTTTCCTCCGGGTGCTCCGGTTTCCTCCCACATCCCAAAGACATGCTGCAGGTGGATTGGACACTCTAAATTGGCCCTAGGTGTGAGTGTGTGTGTGTGTGCCTTCTGTGGAAGGTTGGGTGCTGGGCTGGCAACTCGACACTGTAAAACTCCACTGCCAATCAGGAGCAGACATGTGATCCGCTGTGGTGA
This sequence comes from Protopterus annectens, assembly GCF_019279795.1. Lineage (NCBI taxonomy): Eukaryota > Metazoa > Chordata > Ceratodontiformes > Protopteridae > Protopterus > Protopterus annectens. Next base: position 1,099,601,417 of record NC_056725.1, on the reverse strand, counting down.
CCCCTAACCGGGAAAAGCCAGAAGAAGGAGTGACACTCTCAGATTACTTAAAGGTGTCCTTGTGGCAGACACCCTAGAAATGCCAAGAAGCTTCACAGTTTGGGTTGAAAACTTTTAATTGACATGTGACAGCGTGGGTTATCTTTTTCATCATGCCAAAGCAAAGACAAGTAGCTTTGGCTTATAAATGGATGTATAGTGGTCTTGATAGCTATTGGGCATTGTGACAAAGGCAGGTACTGCCAGCACAGCTATCTGGAATTTTGTAAATAATTATATGTCATTTGTGAATATCAACATGATTTATATAAGATGGTTGTGTTACAACTGTATTAGAATGGTATGTTATGTGTATATCAAACTTGTTTGTGCAGACATGTGTGTTAAAAAGGGTATTTGCAAAATGTGTGTGCTTAAAATGTAACCACAGTGTGCCCTAATGGAATAAAACAAAAATGTACATGCACTATTGTAACTTCTTCTTCTTTCGGCTTTTTCCTGGTTAGGGGTCACCACAGTGGATCACCTGTCTGCTCATGACTGGCAGTGGAGTTTTACAGTGTCAAGTTGCTAGCCCAGCACCCAACCTTCCACCAAAGGCACACACATGCACGCACTCCTAGGGCCAATTTTATTGTGTCTAATCCACCTACAGCATGTCTTTGGGATGTGGGAGGAAACTGGAGCACCTGGAGGAAATTCACACGACCACAGGGAGGACATGCAGACTCTGCACAGAAGGCACCCCAGCTGAGGATTGAACCGGAGAACCTTTTGCTGTGAGGTGACAACGCTAACCGCTGCACCACCATGGCCACCCACATGCACTATTGTAACTATTTGAATATATCTATTTTAACAGTGGAAACTGGAACACAGGAGGTTAACTTCAGAAAAATAGCTCAAATTAAATTACTTTATGGCAGCTAGAGACAGAATGTCTGTACTAGGCAGTTTTCTGCATTGTCTTTAAGGTGGAAATAATTACTAGTTTTGAAATGTGAAGTAATGCAATTGTTTTATGACGTCCAGCATCTGCCAAAGATCTGAGGTATATGTATTTTCATAGGTAGATGCTAAACACTGATAGCTTCCAGAAGTGGGGGTTTCACCTGGGATAGTGTCAGATAACAAGACATGATGTCATTCTGCAAGCTATCCCAGCAGTAATATTTGAGATATTAATTTAAAAATACTCTTAGAGAGACAGACCATTCTGTATTCTGTCTTTGACCTGACAACTACAAGATCCATTCACCATATCTGCCTTGCTCTGTAAGTAAGTTAACTAGAGTATAGTAACTGTTAGATTCAGTCAGAAATATAATGAAACTTAGTTTAGATATTTTTCTTTATTTATTTGAGACTGTCCTGTCCTGCAATGTTGTTTTAAATATTTCCTGTGATTTTGATCTCTGATGTCACTGTGAATATATACTGAGTATCTTCTTGTTCTTTTATTATTTATTATTAAATATATTTAAGCTTTCATTGTGGCTGATCTTTGTGAGACATATTTAAGTTTTGAGAGTACTTCCATATTTATTTGGTGACACTGTGTGGGCCACACCTAATAGCCTTGCTCTTGATCAAACTACATTTGTGTTAATATTAACAGTACACAGTAAGATTGGGCACCCATTGTTAAGGGCCTTAAAGTAGCTCATAAGGAGTTGGGTGGTGTCAGTGATAACAACCTTATAGTCTGACCAAAAGGAGGCATAGCTAGTAAACCTGTGCCAGCCTTTGCCAGGTGTGTGTGTGTGTGTGTGTGTGTGTGTGTGTGTGTGTGTGTGTGTGTGTGTGTGTGTGTGTGTGTGTGTGTGTGTGTGTGTGTGTGTGTGTGTGTGTGTGTGTATGTGTGTGTGTGTGTGTGTGTGTGTGTGTGTGTGTGTGTGTGTGTGTGTGTGTGTGTGTGTGTGTCTGTGGGTGTGTATAAATCAAATCTTAAAGAGTGTGTGTGTCAGTTACTTGGGCAGGGACATGAAGCACTGCTTGAACAGACAGGATGCTAGAGGTTTTGGCTTGGCCAGTCAGCTGAGATCTCAACTCTATAGCTGTGCCAGTGAGGATTCTTACTGGAGATCTGGAGAAAGAGGGAGAAACCAGCCCTGGACTGACTGTGGTCCTTGTGTGCTCTTAAGGGAAATTGCACTTGATGCAGAGAGCTGCATCTGGGAATACTGTGTGTGTACCTGTCATCCTTTCAGTGTACATCCCCCACTGTTGCCGGTGGTGAGGATTGAGGCTCATTGATTACTGGTCCGGTGGTGGGTCATCACAGGCATACCCTAAAAAAAGAAAAAAAAATCAGTGCTAGACATTGCTTAAAAGCCGATGAAGCACATGGCAATTCTTTTGTAGCAGAGAGTGACAATCAAAAGGAAGAAAAGCACAACATAGTATGACCAGGAATGGCATGCATATTACAGCATAGCTGCACTGTTTCAAGTACATTTATTATTTATTTATGCATTTATTGGCATTTGAATAAAAGCATATAACATTGTGGGGTCTATATTATATAAACAAACATTTGAAAGTTCGACTGTCATATGGTCGACACCATATGATCAAACTTTCAAATGTTCGAATATCTAATAAAAAAAAAAATAAACTACACCAAACACCTACCTTAACATTTTAAGCAGGTGGGCAAGCCCCCCTGCACCCGCCATGTGGGGGGGCCCCCCGATCTTTAAATATACCAACTCTGAGATCACAATACAGTGCAGAAAAGGGAAATCTTCCCATTCCGCACTGTACGGAGATCTCCGTTACAATGTTCAAACATTCAAAAATCCGATCATATGGTGTCGACCCACATTGTATAATCCCAGTAAGACAACCAAAAGACAGATGGCAGTATCCCTGTGTTTAACATCCTGCTATAACAAAGTGAGAATGTAAGACTTGTACTGAAAAGAGAATTGTGATCTAGACCTAATGACAGGAAGTACAGTATTAAGGATAATGCAGTACTGACCATCATTATTTTATAGAACAGGTTTCTAATGTGTACTATGTATCTTCAGTAATGTCAGTAGCATAGGGTTATCACATGCCTCATTTTATGCAGTGCAGCCCCTGCCTGGGCAGTTGTGTCCTGTGAAAAAACATCAAAAATAGCAAATGTCTGAGACTTTAGGACAAAAATGTTTCCTATGTTTCCTTCAACACATGCATAAAACCATTATTGTATATGTTAAAAACTTAAATATTATATGAAACAACGTATGCAAATCAAATTCTAAACAAAATGAGCTCTTATTGTGGCAGTAAACTGATGTCCAATCCTTTGCAATAGTTGAAGGTGTGGCTTATCCTACAAAATCTCACATTTTCATAAATAGTCCCACTTGGAGATATGGTAACCCTACAGTGACACTGTATATCACTGTGCAAAAGCAGTATATGAAGTCAGGAGACAACAGACATACAGGGAGAATTATTTATCTTTTGTACAATGCATTAGAGAATATGAGGTACTAAACAAGGTAGGATGCTAGTTGTGTCACTGCTCTGACATTGCCATCATGTGAGTAAGTTGGAATGGCAACAGTAGTTTGAAATGTGTCATGTAGGACTATGGGTTGTCAGACAGGGAATCGGCCACTCATCACGCATTACAGACAGAATGATAACAACAAATCCACGCTGTATCATTTCAGTAACTTGTCTACTGTTAACAACAGTGGAATCAGATACAAATGCATACAGTTGTAAGATAGCCAAAGAAAACTGCTTAAAAGCATATCGGACAATGCAGACAGCAAGTTACCAACATGCAGTATGTATAGTAAGAAATGCATGAGGACACCATAAAATAAAATATGAAATTAATAGAATGGATGAGTGTGTCTGTCATACCTCTCAACTGTCCATATTTTTGCAGAATGTCCAGATTTTCATCTCACATTTTTGGTCTGTTCCTCATAAAATTAGTGGGAGCCACTAAATACTAACATACATTTGAGTTCAGACTTTTTATCCTTCAGACAATGCATGCTACTACAAACTGTGTTATTCTAGCAGCTTTCTCAATTTATATAAGCAATGTAGGTTAGAAAACGAAAGGAACTGAAGACTGTGTCTACTAATGTTTGAACCTTGTATCACACATGTGCTTTTTTACAGATCTACTAGTAGGTCAGAAAACCATCACAAATACTTAGTATTCAGGGATCAGAAACTATGGCGCATGATAAAAGAGACAAGACTGTTATTTCTACTGCTTGAAGCTTGCATCATTTAGATGCTTTCTACAGAAGCTAGAGCATTTCTGTCATAAACTGGTACTTAGCTAGCATTCAGAAATCTGCACAAAAAAATATTAAATGAAATTCACAGAACACTGTTTACCAGGGTTTTAACTTTTGCATTGCTCATATGCTTTTCTGATTGGTAGTAGCAAGAGAGGTCATAAAATTCCAGAAAGACAAGTTTTCTCTGAGGATAAACAGCACAAGTGAAACTAATGAATGCCTCATTGAGAGCTGTTGTGAATACAACTGCAATTTGAAATGGAATCCGGCTAACACCTCTAAAGCTTCCTGTAAGCACCTTCCCCAAACCCCAAAGTTGGGACATGCCCAGAAAGCCAGACTGAAAATGTAAACAAAGACCAGCATCAAAACAAAAAAATCCCTGGGACTGTCCATTTAAGAATGAAACCTAATAAACACTGCTCAGAATGATAAAACAAGGTAAGTTTTGCCTGTCACATTTGCATGTTGCTTACCTTCACACAAACATGGTCTAATGGCCCAAGATCTAATGGCCCACACAAGAAGCAGACAAAACACATGTAGACAGGAAGCAGACAGTAGTCAGTTTTAAAATGGATACATTGTTGAATTTTTTGCTTACCATCACACAAACCTACTAAGTGGCATTGTGCGACAGTCAGCAATCTTTCACAACACCTGCAGGTCTAGAGCACCTGCAGACAGGAAGCAGACAATAGACAATTTCAAAACAGATGCATTGTATCCTGTATTGTTTGCCACCATGCAAACATGCTAAGTGGCTTTGTGTGGCGGTTAGCACCCATACTTAACAATGCATATGAAAATATGCAGCTGGTCCTTATCTGTTCCTTTGGCAGCAAGTGTAAGTGTAGAGCTGCAACACATGTGAACCTGGGTTCTAATCTAGCACACTCCCATTTTTATTATTGCTTGTTCACTCAATTTTAAAAAACAAATAAAAAACTGAAAAGTTATTATAAATAATATGTGCATCTAGCAGTAGAGCTGATATTAATTATATATGTGACAAAGATTATACTGAATATTATGTTTCTATAATCATAACTGTATTCTCTGGCCTTGGATGGCCTTCAGACCTCAATTATATTCATACACACATGAATGTATGACCTTGTCAGGTCACACATGCATATACGGTTAACCCCTCCCTTGTCATGTGTAATTATATATAATTAATGAGCACATTCAACAAGCACTTCTTCTGTGGCAAGGATGAACACTCACTTATTGGAAGAATATGTTTTGTCTCTAATGCTTAGGTTTGAATCCCACATTGCACAAAGTAATTTATCAGTGTATAAAGCCAAAAAAATGTGTCAGGCCATATAAATGATACCAATACATGTCTGCAAAATTAAATCAACTAACAGGTAAAGCAGCAGTGAAACCAAAAACTAATGTCAATTGTCACATTGCCCTTCTTAGTTCATAAAGTGCTTTCATCTCTGTTTGGCACTATTGCTCTCTGCTTAATGTCATGCAGACTTGGTTGGCATGGTTGGGCTTGCGCAGTAGTAGTAAAAGGGATGACATGAATTGGTGGGAAATCACTGTTAACTATTGCTGTTTTCTCTGACTGGACATGTCTGGAGGTAGAAGGGAAGGTGGCTAATTTTAGGTTCAAAAGTAGGTTGTTGAGGAGTCTAGAACCTTTACTGGAGATAAAGTGCCACAGCTGAATGCTCTTGCAGAGGGATTATATTGGCTCTCAGTAGAAGTCTAAGGTATGGAATAGTCTGGCCAAGGCTGTCTTCAGTGCGACTGGCATTCTGCACACTAGAGAATAATGCAGGCACCATTTTAATGACCTCAAAATGTGCAAGCAGGATACATTGAACCAATGGCTGGCTGAGTTTAGGACTGGTAATTTCCCACAGGTGTGTAAATATACAAATAAAGACAATTTAAGCTATACAGACAGCTGCATATAATCAAGACTGGTATGCATAATGCTCTTCTGTTGTTTTCTTCTTTTTATTCTACAGCCAACCAGGAAATAATGGCAAATAAAGAGGCCCATGCTGAGTATTTGGAAAGACTGATGGAAGTAAGCAGTATGTATGCAGCACAACTTAACTATTATTTTATCTAAAGTATTGCCGTTCTATACAATAGTAGCAAATTAAGCATGCATATCCTAACTGTAAAATCAAACATACATGTTTCAGTCAGTAGCACAAGCCAACTGTACAAGTCAGTTCTAATACTGCAGTCAGACATTGTGGGATCAAATGCCACAAGTAACAATTATATAGTCAAATAATTTAAAAATATTATATAACAATTTCAACAGAAGTGGCATAAATGTCCCACCATTAACTTAAGCTGTATTATTTGACTAAGCATATGTGCAATATATGCGCATTGTATGGATTAATTTGAGCAATCATCAGTTATAGTTTGTAGTTGTTAAGAAATATACTTAAATGTAAAATTAGAAATAAATCCTTTATGTTGTAATGATTCATAGTATGTCATGTATGATGGCACTAATTATCTCTTTTTTCCCTCCCACTCCAACCCATCTCTCTCTTTTTTTATATGTGTGGTCATGATGTTTTGATGTCATCAATTTCTGACAAATTACAAAATGCTTTACAGCACAAGGAGGTAGACCAACCATTGTGGCTTAGCCTGCCCCCACTCCATTAGCTCTGGCACTGATACCCAGCACAGGGATCCAACCTGGTAATACTGTTTCTGTTGCCCCTGCACTATCTGGGCCTTCCACATCAGGTGGCATTACCCTGGCAGCTGGTGCAGTGATACTTTCTGGGAGTAGTGGTGGAGGTGGGGATTTTGTCATCAACTAGGAGATGCCAGACTTGGTGCGTAGCATTGCCAGATAGAGAGGATGCTCTCTATTATGATATTTCAACAAAGACTTCAAGCATTCAAACAGCCAGTGCAGTAAGGGGACAGTAATGACAGTTTTGATTGTGAAGACCTGATTCTCATTGTCCCCATGTTTGATGAGCATGTGCATCTGATTTCCCCTCCCTGTCCCCAGTCATGGTGTCCCCCAACTTGTTGTGCCCCTCATCATCCCTGTGTCTTATCTTGTTTGTCCTGTTTTTCTGCATCTCCTTCCTCACCTACTCTATTTATCTGACCCTAAAAGACTTATGTCCCTTACCCAACATTCCTGTCTTAATGAAGTAAAAAATAAAAATGGGCACCTGTCCCACAAAAAAAAATCATCCCATATGTATTTCTCCACTTTGCATAGGTATGTTTTCAACAAACTTGATTCAGTTCAATTGGCTATACAACATGATTGCATTGTTGTCACATCTCTTTGTCAAGGTGACAGTCCAAATTCAGGTAATATTTTATACATATTTTCCTTTTACACTGTTGAAGAAGTGGATAGCAATGGTTCTTTCCTACCTAATTCCTGCACATTCATCTGTTGCTTTCCCTTTGTTCTTCCACCTGCTTGCCCCCATTTCACCACTTTCATATCTGCCTAATTTTAATACGTTTAAAATGGTCAAAAATAGAATCACACACCACTCGCATAAGTGAAAGCAACCCAATGAAGCCCTTCACTTTTTTGTCCTCTGTATTTGTGTGGATTTTGGCATTGTGCACCAATGCTGAGCAACTGTGAATAGCCCTTCAATGGTGCAGTTATGTCTATGCAATGCTGCTTAAAATTTCTGTACTAAGGTAACACACAGTGAAAATAGAATAAAGACTTATTCCATTGCTTTATAAATACATATTTAAAGTATTAGACACATTTGGATTTGAACCCTGTATCATCTGGGCTCAAAAGAAATATCTCAATCCACTTTGCACTTACATCTGCTGCCATAGAGTCAGCTAAGCAACATGTGTTTCTTACAGTCAGTACTCTCCAAAGTGCTGAGTGCCATGCCTCCCTGCTTAATGTGCATGTGAGGAGGTAAGCAAACCAATAGAAGTATCATAATTTTATCTAGGAAGCAGAGGCTCATGTTTGCTCATCACTTAACTATGCGCAAATGGGAAAAGCAGTATAAATGTGTATCTCACATGTGCAAACACTTTGCCATCGATCACGTAAACCAGCTGTGCAGTGGTGTATTATCAAAAGTGCACATTAGCATGTATTATTTATGTTTACTGGACAGTTAGTTTTCATTCCAGTAAAATCCATATAAAAACACAACCAAAGGGAAGGCACTTTTTAATGGCAGAACATATATTTACACTGTAGTCATGTGTTACTTGCACTCATGCATTTGAAACTTGGTCTTGCAGTACTTGTTCCCAAATATATCAAATATACTACAGAAATAAATGGAAAAAATGCTTTCCTATATACCATGTATATGTTTATACTGACAATACACATTCAGATTTTCCAATAATTGTAGTAATGTGGACAGCTGTTTGCATAAAGTTTGTAAAGCTTCCTCTTAAAATATATCTGCACATTGGAAACACAAGAGCAAATACTACACTTTGCATACTCATCAATCTGTTAACATGCAGAAGTTTAATATCTTGACAGTTATACATAGCTAGCCATCCATTTGATACAGGCCTCCAAATATCTTCTCTGAAACATCCAGTGATGATGTCATCCAATATAAATTGTATGACAGCAATGTAAAAGCCAGACTTGTGCTGTGGTGTTTGTGTTAAGTACTGAATTCTCTAGTTGATGTACGTGAAATAAGAATTTGAAGGATCATTTGTTTTCCAAATATATAGTAAAACAGTATATAAAATGTGTTTACAGTTTATTAAATAAAATGTGCCTTGTACTTCAATATACTAGATACTGAAATCCATTCATTTATTCCTGGTGTTCTTGTTGCATCTAATCTAAGTTATTGGAATAATTATAATAATAATTATTATTATTTTATTATTACTGCTGTATTATTAATTTATTGTTATTTATTATGTTATAGTACATGGTACTTTACTGCCAGCTTTAAACTTTAAAACTTATTAAAAAATAAAGTAAAACTTTATTACCAGTAGATGGATTTGGGTAAAAGCACTTAGCTGATTTTAAATGTATTTTATGGTGAATAAAGATTGATAAAGACTAAATGGAAGAATTATTTTTGCCGGCTCGTGGAATTGTATATTACTAGTTTGAACTGTTTGTTTCTTTGGCTGGATTTGTTTTGAATACTAAGGCTAGTACTGGGAATTACTTCCATCTGGTCTTAAGAAGATGGATTGTTTGTTTACACAATATCTAGACATTTCGCAACAAATTATCAGCTACATGCGTGAGAATGGAAAAGGAGATGCAGCCGATAGCATCAGTGTCTCTTTATCGTCTATGCAAGCCAAACTTTTAACCTTACATACACCACTAAGTTCGAGTGGTGAACAAGTGTCTCTAAATGGTAGTATAAGAGTGAATGGAAGTACTACTATCAATGGGAGTGACATTAGAATTGCCCTAGGAAATAATGCGGGTAATAGCCATAATGCTCGAAGTTCCAGGGTGAATGAATCCACCAATGATTTGCGTTCTTACTTGGCCACATGGTTAGTACCTCTGCAATTGAACGTACTGCCAGTGGTTGACAACAGAACCGGCCCTGGTTCCTTAAATAACCAAATGCATGGGTTTGAAAAACTTTAGGAGCATTATAAGTCTCTCCAAATGGATAATGTGTTTTTGGAGTGGTCCATTGAGTTGCACCAAGTCCCTAGAGGCCTGAGGATTTTTAAGCTTCCTATGGGTATCACCGAGGATTCAGAAGCATTCCAGGACTTGACTGTTCTTTTCAATCATACAGGTATGGACTTGATGCACATTATTATTCTTAATAACAACTTTAAGCTTTCCAAATTAAAAAGAGGAGATTACTGCCTTACACACTAGTATCACCAGTGATTTGCTATTTGAATTCAACAGAGCCCATTTTGACAAAATACGAGCGGACATAGATAAATTTGTTAGAATTGGGCTGGAGAAAAAACAGGGCAAGATTGCTAGAGGCACTAAAGAGTATGCAAAAAAAGGGCATACACATTGAATAATAACAAGAACAGAAATCCTGTAAGTAGGGTTGAGCCTGACAACAATAGGGTGCAAAGAGAAAAGAATGGAGAAGAAGAAATAATACCAGCAACTGAACATGTAGATGAGCATTTTTTACCCCCACCCCCGAGACTATCAGATTGTCTAAGGAACCGGTACCAAAATCAGTACCAAAATCAAGATTAGCAGACTCACAACTGAACCCCGGTAAGGGGGGAACCAAATTAATGGAGGGGAGGGGAAGGGATCAATGCAATATGAGAAACAATCAACATCCCAATCATTTTTACAATTAAAAGAAAATTTTGTGATGAACTGTGGACCTGTAGATTACACTGTTACTTATGAACTATTTGCTGATACTATGACTGAAGAAAATGGATATGCAAATCAAGTAATAGATGTTAATAATGAAATATTTTATGATGGTAAAGACAAAATATTACATGAGTGTGATAGCAGTTATGTGTACAAAAATGCAAACATGTTTATGTTGATGTTTTTTCTATCTACAATTTTACTGCTTTGGATATGTCAGACAACTAATTTTCACTTTTTAAAAAAAGGTGTTTCATTTGTTCCAATGTTCCATTGTGAGATTGGTAGTTTGTTAAACAATCCTAGATTATTTACTAGACAATTGAATTTAAAAGTATTCTTGATTAACACCCCCAGCCCACATGTACATTTGGTTTTGAGTCTTAAAAGAAGTAGTACATTTATTCCACCTAGTAACCCTGTTGTTATGGTGTTTGAACAACTTTGTGAAAATCAAATAAGGAGATGTGTAAAAACAGAGGGTAGGAAAATGGAAAATCTAACTACAGGTGAAAACTTTTGTTTGAAACAACTGTACACTCAGCACAGAGTGATGAAACCGGACAAGGGTGGGAGGGGGTTGTTATTATGAATAACATTGATTATATACGTAAAATGCAAAGAATGTTAAATGATGATGAAACATATCAAAGAGTATCCAGATATGATGTGTATCGAGCATATGCCAAGATAGATTGGCAGTTATATGAATTCTTGGCTGAGGGGATTATTAATGAGGTAGAATATAAATATTTGATGGTTGATATGCCTACTATACCATCGATTTTTGGTATCCCCAAAATACACAAGAATATGCAAGAACCACCATTCAGGCCAATAGAAGCAGCAGCTGGCTCCAAGACAGAGACTCTAGCTTCCTAAATAGATGCATTTTGTAAAGAGGTTGTTGACAAGGTGCCACATGTACTAAGGGACTCCTGGCACTGTCTTGATATTATAAGGAATACTAAATGTAGTGAAGAATTTTTATTTATAACTATTGATGTTACAAATCTTTTTTTCAGTTATTCCTCACAATACAGGACTGGAATAGTTTGGTAACAGTTTAGTAAAATACAGTACAACACACACGGTTAAGAGAGGGTTGTTATTAGATTTAATAGAGATGGTGTTATTCAACAGTTACATATTGTTTGATGGAGAATTTTTTAAGCAGACCAAGGGAGTGGCAATGGGTGCCAGATGTGTACCCATTTATGCCAACCTTGTACTGGCTGAGTGGGAAACAAAATATGCATTCTCTTCCAATTATAGGTCCAAAATTGGTTTATACTTACCTTTTAAGGACGATATATTAATTTTTTGGAAGGGAGATAAAAATGAGGTACATTCATTTGTTGAATATCTAGACAACACCACAACTTTTTTAAAATTTACGTGTGAAGTAAACAGTAATTTTTGTGAATTTTTGGATATTTTACTATATAAAAAGGATGGAGTAGTTTGTTTTAATATATTTCGTAAAAAAAACTTACTCCAATTCCTTTTTGCATTTCGAGAGTTGTCACCCATTTTTCCAAAAGAAAAATATTATGAAAGGGCAGATGGTGAGGCTATCGAGACTTGTTAGTGAGGATGACAGATTTGAAATAGAAATGTGTAAATTAATTGACATGTTTAGGGATAGGGGTTATCCCCAAGAGGTACTTACAAAAATCTACAAGGAGGTAACAAACAAGAGAAACAAAGGATTTCAACCTATTTTAAAAGGAGGGTTGATGACACCTGTGAATAGTGAAATAAGTTATTCCCAAAGTGTAACAAGTAAAATAGCTCCCAACATTAAAAACATTATTCAAACAACTTGGGATAGTGTGTTTAGTGGAGATTTGAAAGTGCTGTTGGGGGTGTACCTAATTTTACATACAGTACAGGTGCAAACCTGAAAATTTTCTTTGAAAGAAGAATGGTGAGAAATAACTCTAGTAGCTCGAAGATAAGTAAGTGTGGATTCTGCAGTACATGCAAATACATCAACGATGTTCCTTATGTCAGTATTAACAACTACACAAGGTCATTAAAGTGTCCTGGACATTGTAATTGTAATACAGACATGGTCGTTTATGTGGCCACTTGTTTGAGCTGTCCCACTTTTTATGTAGGCAAGACCATTCGTAAGTTAAGGCTCCATATATTGGAGCATGTGAGAGATATAAAGAATAAAAGAGAGACTAATGCACTTTACACACATGGTAAGTCATGCCAAAATTTTAAAAAGTTTTTATTTTTTGTTATAGACAGGGTACCAGGAGAAGAAAAAGGCAGTGATGCTAAAACTTTATTGGAAGTAAGAGAGTTTTTATGGCAACTTAGGTTAGATGCAACAAGAACACCAGGAATAAATAAATGTATTTCATTTACTATACATTTGGAAAACAAACGATCCTTCAACTCTTTATTTCATTTTATTATTATTATTATTTTATTATTACTATTGTATTATTAATTTATTGTTATTTATTATATTATAGTACATGGTACTTTACTGCACTGAATTGTCATTAATTTAAGAACTTGATTGACAGGGACAAGCCATTGGCTTAAACTTAATTGGTTCATGACATTTTTAATGACATTTTTGGTGTTTAAAAGAAGGCAATGTATGGTTTAATCAATTCTGATGAAGCCCAGTAGATGGATTTGGGAGAAAGCGCTTAGCTGATTTTAAATGGATTTTATGGTGAATAAAGATTGATAAAGACTAAATGAAAGAATTATTTTTGCTGGTTTGTGTAATTGTATATTACTAGTTTGATCTGTAATGTGTCCTGATATGACATTAGGCCTCTCAAACACAGCTTGCCCATGAAACACACATAAACATATGTTGTACAAGTGATGTAAGTATGTGACATTGGTACACTTGTATGACTGTGTGCATAGCAACAGTGTGTGGAATGTGATGAATAACCAAGGTTGTATTTGGAGGTCTTTCCACAAAGCCATTATTCCAATACATATGTAATGTTAGGTAGAATGCACATCTGTGTGTGGATGCCACCAGACGTACCCAAGTGGAGGTAACAGACAATCCACTAGCTGACAGTTTGTCTCACATGTCACCCTTCTGTCGCCGCTGGCCATCAGCCAAAGTATACATGTAAACATTACTCAGTTTTTATTCTCAGGGAGGCAGCTCATCTGTGTGCTTTCTACTGCTAATAGCACAGAATAAATGGTCCCTGACAACATCACAGGTTGCCTACAGTGTGACTTAAAACCTGACCTACCAGACACAGTTTGATCTGTACTTCAAGACAGCCTCCAGACAGCCTATGTTCCCATAGAAGGATGTAGAGCAACATGCATCCCTTTGACTGGGGGAACCATCACCTAATGCATGGAGATATAGATCCATCCTGACTCTCATCATCTGTGAGGTAGTCCAAGGAGTCATAATTGACCTTCTCTAAAAGGACACAGGTATATCCCAACTGTGTACTAAACCCATGTTTGATTTGTTAAGGCTACATCATGTCCATTACATCCATTTGCTGTCTTCAAGAAGGCTACCAAGGGTATGCATGATGACAACACTATCATCCTGTGTAGCCTGACCTGGCCAGGACATTTGACACAAATCCACAGTCAGGAATTACAGAGAAACTGCCTCAAGTGGCTATAAGCACCTATGTCACCTAATGGGAAGGAAGACAACTTGATCACATATGTGACAGATAAATATGTTGCAGTGTGTGAAGCCACATCTATCTAGAGTCAAATTACTAGGTCTGTACCTCAGGGCTCTGTACTCAGCCCTTTCCTGTCCATTATTTAAGTCTCAGACATCAAAACTAACTTACACACCCTTTCTCCAACCAACTTTGTGGAGGATTGCAAATTATGGGCAGTCATTGAATCCAATTGTGGTACTGGTATAATACAGACAGTGTCATCACACACAAAGGATTACTGTCACAGCCATAGGGACACAGTAGATGAAGAAAAATCATGGGGGAATTAGTTCCATTATGAAAGCAAATACACTAGATAATTACAATATAGACAGCACACCCGTATGAGCACACCAAGTGGTACATGACCTGTGTACTCAGGCAGATGGTATGGAATATGTCCACCAGCATGTGCCCACAGTGGTGACCACTCCCTTGTATGTAGCAGAGCTCCTAAGTATGTGTGGGGTATCACATCAAAGGGTATTATAGTTCCATTGTTCTCAGCCATCATTACACCAAAAACTAAGTACAATGCATCATTTTGCATGTACCTCCCAACACATCTTCCAGGGATGAGTTACTTAAGTGTACAAGTTTTGCCACAGTCAGCTCCCATACATCATATCAGCCATACCTAAGTATTCTTTTCAGTGCATATTTATTAGGGTATAACAGTGCAGAAATCCCTTTATGGTGTTATACAAGATGCATGTGTAATACATGTTCCTCTGATGAACGCAGTAAATACATAGCTGATAGACATCATTGATGGTATGAGTTACATTCGTGAAAGTATGGATTTTGGCATATATATTCCATGCACACATGTCAACTAGCCAGGATTGCTTGTAATTTCAAATACAGGTGTAACAGTGTCCACCCTAACACCTCCAGCAGATGTTACATTTGGAGGAAGGTGTGTTTAATTCCCCTCAGAGATTGCTGACAAATCATAATAGTTGTACAAGTGTGTTCTTGCAGAACCATCTATGATCACTCACAATCCCATATGCTATGTTAAAGATATGGGATTACTGATGGAATTCTTCTGATATTGTCCATGATTATGTGTGCTTCTGTCTACTGCTGCCCATGAGCCTGTTACTATGTGTCCCACTTGGTTGAGACCTATGCTGACATTACATTCATATTCAGGCAACTCACTTTGCACAGCTTCACAATATGTAAATCACCCCTATTATATATACCATCCCTGATATATGTCCTGCCCATAGTTAATGTCAGGATGCCTATATCAAAAATAATCTTCTCAACTGATATGTCACCTAGTGTGGCAGTTACATAATATACATTCACTGTGCAGTCCATACTGTATCATGTTGATATGTAATTAGTGTTCATGCTACAGCTGTCTTCATTGACATGCCCTCATCTGCTGTGCATTACCATGTTTAACCTGTCCTCTTCCTATGTGTTCATTCCTACAATTCATCTGTGTGTCCCTTTTCAATACACACACTTCCCCTATTTAATTATAATGCAGTCTATGTACCCTTACAGATCATTTACACATAACTTTGATTCAGTATGCCTGAAACAGGTTTCCACAATACTCTGTACTGTATACACTTTCATGTAATGTATTGGAACTATATATATATATATATATATATATATATATATATATATATATATATATATATATATATATATATATATATATATATATATATATATATATATATATATATATATATATATATATTGCTGTATTAATAACTCTGGTAGTCACTGTAGCTTTCAGTGCAATCCTGCAGACCTAGTTTGCCCTTAGTGCTCTGTACAGGTGCACATGTCTGCAGGTGTTTCTTTACATGGTTTCCTGGCAGGCAACACTGTTGCTGGCCATGAAACTGTACTTGTTTATGTTCAAATGCATTGTGAAAAACGCATATGCAATTAGTGCTGATGCTCACCGCACAAACACATAAACTCTGCGTAAGCTTAGTCTGAAGCCTACATAGGGTTTATTGAATCCTCAGGCTAATCTACTTTCCAAACTAGACTTGAAAATTAGAATGGGAGACTGAAAATTCCTTGCCCAGTGTATGTGAATTTAATCTTCTATTAAGGGGCTAACAAACATTATCTCAGTATCAGAGGGTGTCATGGCTAAGCCACTGATGGCCTGTCAGCTGAAAGTTTAACAAGAACCTGTCAACTTATGACGTAGAAAATGAGTAACCATCTTTTAGGAGGTCATGATTGCTTTTCATGATGAGAGATCTTTACTGAAGAAAGTAAAAAGTAACACAAACAGACAACAGCTAAGCTGGAAAAATAACATATATGTAAGGGCTTTCGTATGGTGATGCACACCAAACTTTGTCATCACGCTCTGATGAAGTCTGTTGTGCATCAACACATAAAAATATATACAACAAAAAGGAATGCACTAATGTTGCGAGTCCAAAGCACCTCTTTATTTCCACTATAATACAGAAAAAATTAAGCGCTTTCATCAATGTAGTTTGACTTCATCAATTAATTCTGATGAAGTCAAACTACATTGACGAAAGCACTTAAATTTTTATGTATTATAGTGGAAATAAAGAGGTGCTTTGGACTCGCAACATTAGTGCATTCCTTTTTGTTGTATATGTTTCCGAGCACTAATTTACCACCATTCATCCTGGCATAAAAATATATAAATACATGTTATTTTTCTGGCTTGACTTTTGTCTACTGGCATTCTTTATTAGTAGTATTTTCATTTTTCACTGACTTGGTACTTTTTCTTTTTTAAAGTAAGAAGTAAGACAAGGCTATCACTGAAAATGTCAGTCATATCTTGGCCATAGAAGGTGGGGGAGAAGAAGTGTGCAAGGAGCAATGCTGAATGGAATTTGCACAAACTCAAAAATGACTACAGCATTTATACCTGTGTATACTTTTCAAGGTTCTTCATTTGGTTAACTTTTGTGGCTTTTGAAGCAAGTTGTCCACTAGTTCTGAATATGCGATAGCAGTCCTTGTCTTTTTGATATTCCTGAGAGATGAGTTTGTGTCCTTAATGGTTATAAAATGAGTCAGAGATGAAACCTAGGAGTGTCAACTTGAGTGTAATTAATTAGGGGGGACAAGCTTGCCCATGCTTGAAGCTTTGTGGCTGCTGGGACAAATGTATCTCTGAGGGGACCAGCAAGGACCTTTGAAGCATGACTGTGTGTGTGTGTGTGTGTGTGTGTGTGTGTGTGTGTGTGTGTGTGTGTGTGTGTGTGTGTGTGTGTGTGGAGGGGGGGTGGTGCATGCACATTTCTGGTACTACACATTTACTTTATCAGGAGTACACATGCCTTGGTATTATCATAATTTCTTGCTAAAACTAGGCATTGTATGACACCTATCCAGTGCTAAAATATACTCTAATAATATGTTAGACTGTTCACTGCAAAATAACATACCAGTACATACTAATTAAAGACCACTCTTGAACTCAGCTAGCCTAACACCCGCTGATACATGACCATGATACACTACACAAGTAGATTTTCTGAACATTAGAAGAAAGATTAGTGAAGTACAACCAAAACATTTTGCTCTGTATAACGTTGTTAGGTTGTGTCACAAAGTATAAACTAGATTCATTGCAAGCAAGTGTTTGCCTGAAATAACTGCTCAGCTTGGCATGGCATTAGTAGTCATGTCACAATTATGCACCAGTGCTTTGCATGATTTCTATAATTAATGTTATGGAGTTAGAAAAAAAGCTGCTCGCTGAAAAGCAGTGGTACTTAAATGTATTAAGTGATGTTATATTTGCACTGCATAATCAATTCAAGCAGTTCTCTGAAGTGACAAATATAGACTACTTCATGATATACTGTTAAATTACTTCTAATCAAACATCAACAAAAGTGATAATTTAGTTAAGTCTTGAGATAATCCATTTTCCTAGTAAGAAGTCAGCATTTCAGCTTCTTTCGCTTTGTTATATCTTTTCTCCTTGTTCCTTTTAACTTTACACTAAAATACACATTTTATATTTTGTTTCCATAGATGAACAATATCCAAGGGCAGGGACCTGAGACATAGAATGTATAGAACCGAAGCTGTAATTTACAAAACTGAACAACTATGCACACTTTCACATACATCTCTGGGGCTTTAAGGGGGTTAGCTGTAATGCTCTGAATTGTATTCTTTCCACAATGATATTTTGTAATTCCATTCTATTACCCTTGCTTAACATTAATGAGAGAAAAAAGAACACATTATGGTGACTGATGTTCTTCAAATTAAATGCATGTTCCATGTACAAAGCTGCTTGCTGATTTAAAAAACATAGCATGTAACACAAAATCATGACCACGGTCATCACTCAGCTGTGAGCAGATAGCATTTTTATCTATTCATTGGATTTAACAAGGCAGAAGATGGAAATCGAATACAAAGTGTGTCTAGATTATCTTCTGAAAACCTTGCGGACACTTCTTGGCAGTCTGTAAGTGAAAGCCCAGGCTTTGTGTTGCCATGGCAATAAACCTCAAGGTCAAAGGGCCACATGGAAGGTCAGGCAAAGACAAAGGCACATCTGAGAGGCCATCTGGATGAGTGACCTGACATAATTAGTCACTAATCCCACTCTTGGGGACAATAGAAGTAGACAAAAATGAATTTGGTCTGGGATCGTGGTCAGAAGGCTCTCATGGGTAAAATGGGAAAAGCTCCACTTGGCAACTAAGAAGATTACCTTGGCATGTTGTTAAGTAGGAAAAAGTGGGCAGGAGAGGCCAGTGAAATATGCATTCACCATATGAGACTTGGTATTCTCCCTTTAGTCACCATTGGTGATGTGAAGCCAGTTGGTCTCTGGATTAACTCAGAGTAGCAGTTTTCACAGATTATAATAAAAATGTGTAAGAGTCCCAAACTGCAGTGATTTAAATTCTCAAGGCAACAGATGGGAAGATAGCTGTTAAGCCAAAATCATCAGTGAGCTTGGTTTACAGGTGTCAATATTTACCAAGTAGAATCTGCCAGAATGCCTTTTGGGAATAGAAAGTGTAAGAGATGCAGTTAGAGAGGAGAGAGAGAGAGAGAGAGAGAGAGATAAAAGGAGACAGAGAAGCTGCCTTTTAAGGAAACAATAGCAATCAGATATACTGCGGCATGAGTCATTGGATATAATGCTGCAGCATAAGGAAGGGCCAATCATGAGCATCTGTCTCTCTTTTCTAAAGCGTTCCATCTCTTGCTTCACATGCAGATTGCAGGCACACTCTTGTTCAAGGGGGTCTGCACTGGTGTTAAGTTATTATAAAGTTGTATCATCATAAACAGCTGGTAATTGGAAACAGAGCCTACTTTCTCAGAATAATAGATAAGTTAATGTTGTGAGGGTCGTACATTTTGTCGTGTGATGCCTCTGTTACAGTTTTAAAGCCCTGTGAATTTAGTAAGGAACAGCAGCAGTGACATGTAAAAGAAAAATTAAAAAAATAAATAAATAAAATAAAACAATAAACAGTTCTTCAAATAAATCCAAGGAAATATGACAAAATGCTATTCAGCTCTGTGCTTAAAAGAAACAGCTGTGCAGCTAACAAAAATGAATGCCCACATGTAACTTACTAATACATAAACATTAAGAAAAACATAATTTCTTTTCCTTGAATAAAGGAAAAATGAATCTCAGAACAACTAAAAAATGCTATAATATTCATTGTGCTTTAACAATGTGCTGGAAACATGAATCCCTTCCTTGCCTATTACCTTTCTGTTACATTTCTGGATATCTTCATCTAGGTCTATTATACTATAATTTTCCATATTTTGGACCATGTTTCTATCTTAATTTCTAATCAATACATTGATTCTCTGATTTATTCATGATAGTTTTGTAATCTAACTGAGCACTATAACCTTTTTTATGTAACAGGTAAGTCAGTGAGGCACACTGGATTCATTTCAAGGGTAACTTGCCAGTCATCTCTAGTAAAGCCATTGTCCAGAACTGTACAGCAAGCATATGTAGGCTGTGGGAATCGAGCCTAGAACAAAAGGTGAAGCTGGTTAATAACACAGTCTTAATCGTCTGCACTAAACTGTAGTCATTCTACCTTTACCATTCTGTTTTTTTTTCCTAGGAAGATTAATTAGTGCATTATGTAAATAAAATGCAGAAGAGTCATTAACAAAAGCACTGTTCTAAATGGAATGGATCATATGGACGCAGGGAATTATTTATTGCAAATACTAATACTTAGATTACAATCTTTTAAGCAGCAAAGCAGCACAGACTGCAAAAATATTTCTTTCTCATATACATTTTTAAGCCGGGCAGTCCATAATGTTGGCCACTGCAAGTCATGTAATTGCAGTGAAATTAAGAAGGTAAGACACAACATTGCGTAATTGTGGGTTTACCTACAAGAATGTGAAGCACTGTTTTTTAGCTCACAGTTCATCGCAAATTACATGCTAAAAGTGGTAAGCTGAAAAAATGTAAAAAGCACAAAGAAATATTTTTGTGCAGGGGGACAAGCTACCCTACACCCCTCCAAAGAGGAAAGCAAGCCCCACACTGCCTCATGTGTGTATGTGTGTGTGTGTGTGTGTATATATATATATATATATATATATATATATATATATATATATATATATATATATATATATACATACATACCAAACCCACAGTAATACCACAGTAAAGAAAAGGGGAAAACCCCCAGAAAAGTGTACCGCTAACTCACAGAATGCAATATGTTATATTGAAACTCACAGTGACATTACATTTTTACTGTAAAGCTGCACAGGGAAAGTGGTAGTGAAACTGTGTAACCATACTATTGTGTATGTATTTATAACAGAGCAGTGTTTTATTTGTATTAAAGTAGTTGTCTGCAGTATTTACATGGACAATAAAAAAATACATATTTTTTTTCTTTCTAAAATGTGAAAACAATTTCCTTTTATATTCTTCTCAGCAAGACATGTTTGACAAAACCAGAACTATACTCAGAAAAACATGCCAAGTGGTAACTTGAATATTATGATAAAGCAGATACTAACCACAGAGCTGCAACGGATGATCACACTGGCACACTGTGTGCACCACTGTTTTTCCTGAATTATTTGTGTATTTATGTGTTTTATAGATGGGGTCAGTGCCCTTAAGCCAGTGGCCTCTTTTCAGGGGAGACCCAAAGTGATATCCATACTGACTATGGGAAATTTGGCCAGGGCATTGATGATGTCCCTTACTCTTTTTGATAAGTACTATGGTATCGTCTACATCTACCTGTGCTGCAACCAACTCAGGTAGATGAGGCCTTGGTTTCATGTCTCATCTGAAGGAAAGCACACTCATCAGTGTAGCACATCTGTATGGTTCACTGCAGTTTCCATACTTAACAATTAACTGAAGTTACTGGAGTGGGAATATAACCCACAACTTTTTGATTTTCCATCCCCAGAGGGGAGCATGTTATCTGTTGGGACACTAATGCAGCTCAGTAATTATCTGGTTTACAAAGAAAAGAAAATTAATTAATTTAATTTAAGAGAAGTAGTTACATGTATGACTGATAATGTTTACCAGCAGGCTGGAATCTGACAAAGCTAAAGGAACATGGGCAATTTCTTGTTACTTCTCATAAACAGGAGCATGGTTATCATAATGTAGCATTGGCAACATACACCACTGTATGTTCATATCCTTGGGTCACAAAAGGTATAACATGCTTACACTGAATATCTTGAAAGTATGTCACTGTATCTTATATTACTTTTCAAATAGCTATGATGCATTATTTCATCAGTGCATCAGTGCAGGAAGCTTAGCAGCTGAATAAAAAAAGATAGGAATATTCCTTGAACTCCATGGAATGTTGCATGGCAGGATCTGCACCAGCCTGTTAATCAAAACATTATGAAAAATCTATACAACTGAAACCATGGAATGAGTTAAAATGATAACTATAACAATATCCTTCACTGTTTATACTTGACACACACGTACTTACTTCAGGAGTTTCGGTAGTCTGTTCAGAAAATAAGTACCAAAGTAAATACTTAATCAAGATTAATTTTTCTTCTGTGTTATAAAATAATCTGTTTTATGTAATGAATAATACTGTGGGTGGGGGATGGGAATTAAAAACACACATTACCAAACTATCAGGAATGAGATTGCATGTCCTTAATATTCCATGCTTGGCTACATTGCTGTGTCAGCACCCTCACTTCAGTTTTTTTTTCTTTTCTTGTCTTTTTTTTTTTTTGTCATTGTGAGAACAAGGAAGAACTACACCTTGAATCTTATCTGAGATTTCTGGAATATAAAAGCTGATGCTTTATGGTGTCTAGTTCAGGCAGATGCAACATTTTCAACAAATTCCTTCAGTAAGTGATCAACTACTGTACAGTTTTAAGGAATGACTTAATAGTGATCAATAGGTGAGAATAATATGCCCACAATGACCTGTGTTGCCTCAGAATAGGTATTATATATCCAAATATAAATTAACACATACATAAATAATGACAAGGCATCTTGGCCAGTCATTTTTACCATTATGATACATTGGTTGGAAACATTGATTTATTTAATCTCATAAAGTTGAATTTACTATTTATAGTTATATTGGACCACTGCATGTGTAAGAGACTTCACTTTATGAATCAAAATTCATCACTCTACTTAATTAACTAATTAATTAATTCAGTAACAAATGTGTATTTAACAAAAGGGTAGGTACACTGATCACTGGTTTGTTTCTTTTTCAAAGGAGAACTGTAATGCATTCTTAAGTAGAAGATTTGCATTTCTATATACAATTATGGGGTCAAAGCAGAAGGAGCAGAAAACATCTGGCAGAAGTAATTAAGCAGAACTGGTGTATGAGTTTCCAAACCTCCCCTCTGAGTACCCACTGATGATGCTTAGCTCATCAAACTTTTGTAGTGATTTATTATTCTTTTCGTGCTCGATGTTTAGGCAAGTTTTCTGAACATTGAACATACGTTTCAATTGCAAACCAGAAGTTTTCATACAAGGAAGTGTAAAAAAGATTAGACATAAACAGCATTCAGAGCTATGGAAAAAACACAGCAAGAAACAGTAAGAAAGAGTAATACCCTGTGTGCATCAGTGCCATAGAGTACATAGTAATTATGTAACAATGGTCATGTACATGAGCCTGTCATGTGTGACATGTCTTCTCCAGCTTCAAGTTGCCTGAATATACTGGAACTGTAAAGAATTTTGTATTTTGAAATAGGGAAAATTGTAGTTCATGCCCTACTTGCACAAGTTGTTTCAGAAATAACTTTTTGACATACATAACACATACCCCACCAAATATGCCAGCTTCGCCACCTGCATGCTCTAATTATTTTTACCATTGATACACCACTTTTTCATGGTAAGAATATTTATTCTGTTGATTCATAGAAAATATGTTAAACATTGTGGTTTTTGTGGTTCTGAGATTTGCTGTGGTTAATGTAGGGAATGTGAAAGACAGATGGCTGAGGTTTATGTGGATATACTGTTTGGAATCCTGAGCTCATTGGTCATGAACATGAGATAACTGAACACAGAACAAAAAAGCCACCAACACTGGTACGGCCACACTAAAACCAGAAGGACTTTATTAAATATAACTAATACACTGAGCTCTTTCACCTTGCAACCTCAGGGCTTCAGAGTATCATATTGTATCTGCTGTCTTGTTAAATACAGTAAAACAATCACATGATCACATCAGTTAACAAGTCAAACCTAGAATGAAAGTATTTTTAAAAAAACAGGTTTCTAATATAATTTATGTATGATAGTCTTTTGCTTTAAAAATAATAATAATAAGTAAATGCTGATACATTCTTACAATGGATTTAAATCTGCCTAGCTCTTATTTTTAGCACTGAGCTTATAGAAATGTTTTCATTAATGCCAGGGCACACTGTGGCATTTGTTCTATAATGCCATTCCATTTCAAGTTTCTCTAAGTACAACTTTAAGTCCCCACCTCTACCATGGTCGATCACTCTGTCAATAATAAAAAACAGAAACTTGTTGAAGCTCAAACACTTTTCAGAATTTATAAAAAGGGCACTTTCTTTTTGTTTTTATTTTTATTTTGTTTTTATTTTTGTTTTTAGAGCACGTTAGGGACATTAAAAACAAAAAGAAAGAAAGTGCCCTTTTTATACCTTCTGAAAAGTGTTTGAGCTTCAACAAGTTTCTGTTTTTTATTATTGACAGAGTGATCGACCATGGTAGAGGTGGGGACTTAACGTTGTACTTGGAGAAATTTGAAATGGAATGGCAATATAGAACAAATACCACATTGTACCCTGGCATCAATGAAAACATTTCTATAAGCTCAGTGCTAAAATAAGAGCTAGGCCAATTTAAATCCATTGTAAGAATGCATCAGCATTTACTTATTATTATTATTTTTAAAGCAAAAGACTATCATACATAAATTGTATTAGAACCTGTTTTTTAAAAAAATACTTTCATTTGAGGTTTGACTTGTTAATTGATGTGATCATGTGTTTGTTTTATTATATTTAACAAGACAGCAGACACAGTAAGATACTTTGAAGAAGCCCTGAGGTTGCAAGGGGAAAGCACTCATTGCATTAGTTATATTTAATAAAGTTGTTCTGGTTTTAGTGTGGCTGTACCAGTGTTGGTGGCGTTTTTTATTTTTCTGTGTTTAGTTACATCTGTTCACTCTTTTGGGCAGTTTTCTATGTTTTAATGAACATGAGATTAGCCTGGTAAGATATGTGAAAGCCAAACTCTACATATGCCTGTATACCTAGGCTGGCTTGTCAGATTAACGTTTAAGATCACTGCATACTATTCTTGAGATACAGCAGATTCAGCCTTTGTTATACTTAAATGGGGGCACATGGGAAGGTGGAGTGTTTTGTCCCTCAACACTCATAGTAGAAACACTTTTGTTAATATTTTTATGTTATTTATTTGTTTACATGCTTACTAACTTATTGGAAAAAATTACACTTAGCTATCTGGTTTCAACCCAATGATGTCTGCAAAAAAATCGATCAGTGAATCATACTAGATCCCATAAAGTGCTGTAGCACTGATCTTCAGTGGTGACAGTGGTGGTTCTAGTTAACCATTCTACAAAGACTTGGAGATAGCACACACGTGATAGATGTAATGCATTCATTCTTTAGATAAGTTGTTAAACCAAGATCCCATCTCCTTAAGTTGGTGGTAGCTCAGGTGAAATGATCAATAATAATATGGGAAGCCTCCAGACACTGGACCCAACCAGTTTGGTTTCATCAAGGGCAGGTCATGCTTACTCAACCTGGTGGACTTCTTTGAGGAAGTCAACAAAGCAATGGATGAGGGTAAAAATGGTTCACATTGCCTACTTTGACCTGGCTATGGCATTTGACACAATCTTCCACCCCCAGTAACTATCATTTTGCCAGACAGCACACCCAAAACAATTGACCCAGTAGTCATGGATTTGGAGGCACGGATAGAAAGTAACCTAATCTTTAACTATCATGTGTCTATAACTGTAAGGAAATCATTCTATATTCTGTAACTTATAGACAAAGGAATGGCAGCTAGGTCCAAGGAGGTCATAATTCCACTGTCTTCGGCATTCATCAGACCTGTCATTGAGTACAATGCCCCCTTTGGTATGTACCTAAGCAGGCATATCTAACAACTGGAACGTCCACATAGATTCCTCAATAAAAGAATACAGGGCATAAGTAACATGTACTATACAGATGGACTCAAAGCCCTACCCCTGTATTCAGTCTCCTACAGGCTGGCATGCAAGGCTTTGTCAGACTCCACCTTGATGGACATCCTGCATATCTTTAAAATAAACTGCACTAGAATTACCCATTGTAAAGACTGAAACCATGCCAATGATATAAATAGTACCTGTTGGACAGACACATATGTATCCCATAGACTACCCCTTCTCTGGAACAGGCTCTCCATCCTTTTGAAGTAGAATTCCCCCATAACCCAATTTAAGTGTAACTTGGACAATTGGATGGGGAACAGAATATTCTTCCCTGGTGTGACACCTGTGCTTCTAAAAGACACAGGCAACCTCCAAAGGGTTTATCTCCCAGGACTCTGCTTAAACCTATCAAGAGTACCAGAACATGTCAGAGATTTGGGATGCATGGCTACACTTAAAAAGGCCCCACGTGGTCGTTAGACTAGTACACAACTATGAACCTATCCTAGTGGGATTAACACAGTCAACAAAGGACAAATTAAATAAATAAATTACATGTGCAATCTTGTTTGCAGATTTGGTAGAAATAGAATGAAACCATGACGTAGGTAGCAACTCAAAGGATAAATCGAGTGTCATTGTACATTCATGCGACAGTGTCCTAAAACATTCTTTTTTTAGAGGAAACTTGCATTCATCCTATAGTGCCTTGATAAAGGGAGGTTTGCAATATCTTTCTGTATAAGGTTCTGTATATTGCAGGTAATTTTCTAGCTGAGTCCTATAAATGTCTCCTTGAAACATGTTTCTTGATTGTTTCTGCCAGCCCAAGTGTCAATACACCAGAGGTTTCTACTTTATTTGAAAGCTGCAGAATATTAATCAAATTTTGCACATACAATAAGCTGATGAGACTGTAATAAAGTTATCCATAGTTGATATAGCCTGGCTTGTTTGCTCGAGTACATTATTAAATTCCTATTCATTATAGTGTATTCATGAGCCAATATGCTGAGACATTATTTTTGTAGAGAAGAGTGCATATTTTCCATGACATCTTAGTAATGTAAATTTTGCAAGCATATTAGTACATGCTTTTAGCTACAAAAAGTAATTAAAGTGGAGAAAAAAGTCACTGGTTAATTCTTTGAAATCCTAAAAGGGGATGTATGAGCAGCAAAGTTTAATGGATCTGAGTTCAACCATGATTTGTGACTAGCACTGCCATTTTCTGAGATGGCTCAAATAGTCTATTTCTTACTGAACTGTGAGGTTTTGCAGGATAAGCTATACACTTGCCAAAGCAATAAAAGCTTTTTTTCACTTTATTGCCAAAATAATAGCTTACAGGTTGCTTTTAAGGCCCTATATTATATTAACATATTTTGGATATAATATCACATTTTTTCTATAGCATTTCTATGAAAACTAGATTTTTTTCTATCTTTTAAAATGTCAGAGCACTTATCTTTTTTATTTTTTATTTGGTTTTAAAACAATAGATAAACAAATAAGTTCTAAAATAAGCAAATAATTATTTAGATAATCCACAGCTGATAAATACATCAAAGTTATGTATATCAACACTTATTTTTTTTCAAGCAAGTTTAAGCCAAGATTTATATGAATGTGTAATATTAGAAGTTCTCATCTTTATAGTACATAATTCACTACTGCAAACAATGTTTGCCATACTAATACATTCAACAGTAGAGGGGATACCTTTACGTTTCCAGTTTTTAGTAATTACTTTTCTGGCTATAGCAATAATAGAACAAAGAAGATGCACTTGGGTTTTTAGAATAATCTCAGGAATTGGAGTATTAAATAAAACTAACAATTTAGAAATATTACATCTATCTGACCATAGAGCTTGAATTAAGTTATTAATTTCTTTCAAAAAGGGGAGATGATTTCACATTTATATACCATATGCATTCAATCAGCTATTATTTCAGAATGACATCTCCAGCATTTAATTCTATTTGATTTATACATAATTATAATTTTGTTAAGAGTGACAAGAACTCTGTGTAAGAATTTTCAAGTGAAAATTCACCAGTATAAATGAAGATGTGGTTATATCTGTAGATGTTAACATTAATTTTTTTGTAGTCTTCATAGAAGTCTTCATTATTCATTTTTGAGGAATAGTTCCAATAAGAACTGTCTAAATATGTGAAAACTACCTTAGGAATTTTATCAATTTGTGACAAATATGATTTATTTTTCATTGCATTATTATTGATATTTATTAAGAATTTCAATAATTTGGGGAACAATTTCTTATCTAGGTTAATATTTTACTTATATGTGTGTTCACAAAGTTTCTGAATATTTGTAAAATTAATCAATTTCTGAATATTTGTAAAATTAACCAATTCTTAGAATTTTGATTATAATTGGACCTTAAATTTTCAACAGTATATACATATCAGTACCATTTAAGAATTGCTGCAGATAAATTAAGTTGCTTTGTTGTTTCAATACTAGCATTTTGTTGAAGTTATGAGGTTCTAAGAAGTCATTTGTACATGCAATTGGAAACATAGAACAATTAAGTTTTTAATACAATGGTTAGAATATGTGAACTTTTGGAAAGAGGAAATTATGTTATTTAAATATGGAATTTGAGGAGAGGGTGCAATTCCATTTACACAAAAATCTTTTAATCACCAGATAAAACTATTAGGGACTATTAAAACTATTAGGTTTATAACTGGCTGTGATATATTTATTATTTACTAATAACATTTCCTGATGTATTTGTTTCCATTTTGAATCACAAGACGAGTTTATCCATAATGCTATAACCTTTACAATTGTTGAAGTAGCATATAATTGAATATCAGGGAATCCTATTCCCACCATTACCCAACACTTTCTGTGCCAATCAGAGGAAACTCTTGGTTTATTAGGATGCCAAAAAAGTTAAGTAGAATATTATTTATCTTCTTTATCATTTATTTTTGCTGGAGCTAGTACTAAAGATTATAAGACAAACAATATTTTAGGGAGAATTACCATCTTAATAAGCATTAATAATTCTTCCATGGTAACGAAGAATTTGTTCCAGTTTGTGACTGAACTTAAAATTTTATCAACAACATACTGAACATGTGTTTGTATCATTTCTTTACAATTAGACATAATGGTTATACCAAGGTATTGCATTTGATTGCTATCCCAATCAAAGTTAATATTTTTGTATGAATTTATTTTTTACTAATTGATAATGTACTTGTTTTATTATCATTAAATCTTAAGTTCAAGATTTCTTCAAGCTGACTCACCAAACTAATTATATGTTTCAAAGAATTTTCTATATTTCCTATTGTTAGTAAAATATCATCAGCAAGAGTTGAATAATTAGTTCAAAATCTTGTTTTATTTTGATATGATTAATGTTCTTATTGGATCTAATACTATTAGCAAAGGGTTCTATAGCTAATGGAACATGTAAAGGTGATAGTGGATACTCTTGCTTTGTGCCTTTTCATAATTTAAAGGAATCAGAAAGAAAAGAACCCATTTTAACATAAGCTCAAGTGTTATTGTATAACTTAGAAATTAACGCAATTAGCTCAGGTGAGAAATTATACACTTTAAGTGTTTTAAACTTGTACGACCGATTAACTGAGTCAAAAGCCTTATCTGAACTGAGAGTAATGATGAAAAGTTCTTTTTATTTTATTTGCATAGTCTATTAATGTATGGATTCTTATTATATTATCCTGTACTTGTCTGTTTAAAATAAACCCAGTTTCATCATTGTTAATTAGTTTAGTATAAGTAGATTAATTCCGTTAGCTAAAATGGACATGAACATCTTATAGCCACATTTGATATATATATATATGATACCCTTTAATCTAGTACTACTGTTAGAACCAGTCCTATTTTTCCTTTAATCTTAAGTCTAATAGTATCTGAACAAACATCTGAAAAATCTTCCCATTCAAGATTCAAACATTCCATAATAAATAGTTCTGATATATTAAGTTTTGTTATCATTAAAAGGAGACAATAACAGAGAAACGCAATTCTATTTTTTATATCAAGAGTCATTCTATAGGCTAGCATATAAACTATCCTCTTGGTATACTGCAAGCATCAAGAGCTATTTAATAATTAACAATGGTTTAGAATGCAAGTCACTGTCTTTTGCTTATTATCTAACTTGTATTCATTGACATTTTAGCATATGATTCAAAATATTATGATTATTTACTTTTAGACAGGAAGAAGTAACCTGGACAGTTCTTAGAATTTTCAGAACTCCCGCAGCATCACACAAGTGCTCATGACTAATTAAACTGCTTCAAGCTGGTCCTCATGACAAGGGCTTGCAAATGAACAGTTTGTCAGCTACATTTCACACAGAAAACATGCACGAGTGAATCCAAACCACGTCTACCTTATACATCAATCCCTCAAACCCTTCCAAACCACTAAAAAAACAACAAAAACAATTTGAAAGTTGTTAACCACTAAAAAAGCTATTATATTTAAAGAAATAGCATTTAGTGATTCAGTAAGCACTATTTGTTTGAGATGTTTAATGTAAAGCAGACTATCATTTTAAAGGAGACATAGCATATAAAATAGCATTAAAAGAATGACAGTTATCTGTGATCTAGGTTTAACTTGTAAAAGTATGAATGTTACTCTAATTATTTGATAACATTCCAGTAATAACTTTTTTATATGTAAGAAACTATATTTTTTAAACTTTGCTTCTAACATAACATAACTTTCCCGGGTGCTATTGCATGTCAAGTATACTATCAGTAGCAAGCATTCAAAGCTATGTAATAATTGACAATGGTTTAGAATGCAATTCATTCTCTTTTGGTTATTGTCTCAATTTGTATTCTTTGACATTTAGCATATGATTCAAAATATTTGATTATTTACTTTTAGACAGGAAGAAGTTACCTGTATAATTCTAAAAATTTCCAAATTCCCGCAGCAGCACAAAAGTGCTCATGATTATTATGTTGTTTTAAGTTGAATTTTATGATACGGGCTTGAAAATGAACAGCCCATCAGTTCAATTCACAAAAAAAAACCCTCACATGTGAATGCAAGCCACCTCCACAACACACACCAATCCATGAAACCCATCCAAACCACCAAAAACAGAACATAAACCATCTCAAAGTATCCCAACTACTAAAAAGTAATTTCACTCAAAGAAATAACATTGAATGATTCAGCATACACTATTTGTATGAGATGTTTAATATAAAGCAGACTGTCATTTTTAAAGGAGACATAGCATATAAACTTACATTAAAAGAATGGCAGTTATGTGTGATCGAGGTTTAACTTGTAAAAGTGTGAATGTTGCTCAAGTTATTTGAAATCATTCCAAAAATAACTTTTAAATATGTAAAACTCTATATTTTTATAATTTATTTATAACATTGCATGTCTTTCTTGGATACTATTGCATGCCAAGCATACTATCAGTAGCACACTACCGGACCATTTAAAAAAACCCAGAATGCAATGTAACATGCCTTTTTAGTTGTCATTTGTTGCATCTTGTATTATATTTAATAGTACATTACTCAACTATGCCAAGGTATCAGGAAGTGTGCCACCTAACATAAGTTTCATCATAATAATGATTAACTTTAAATAAAATGAATAGTTTAACCTTTTAAACTATAAATAAAAATAAGTGTCTTTAACTTCATATATAGCTAAAAGAACCAAAGATCTAACATTTTAAAAAGTGAGTAAGTAACCATTTCAAGTAGGGAAATAAATAAACGATTTGCCTTGTAAAAATAATATTTAGAACCCGCTCACTAGTATTCAAGCACTTCTTTAATTTAATAAGATTTCATAATCATGAAATACATTGATTTTCATTTTTTTACTGTTTTTGCCTTTTATTGATATGAAGGCTAGAATTTTGCAAATAATCCTATATCATTTGTAAATATTAATATGATCCACAGACTTGCACTACAAATGTAAGAGAACTATATGTTATGTGTGTGTTAAACTATGTTTTATGCTGAGCTTCAAAAATGTAACCACAGTGCACTCTGCTGGAGAAGAGCAGAAATGTATATGGACTATATGCCAGTGCAAATGTATATTTTCTTAATAGAAGTTGGGACGTACAGAGGTAACTTGAAACTCTAAGGAAATAAGTAAAGAGTTTTTATGAGTGTGTTTACCACAACTAGAAGACAGAATGTCTACAGCTGGAAATTCTTTCTATTGTCTTGAGACAGAGATAATTATAGGTTTCAAGAGTAAAAGTATTTAACAGTTTTATGATTTCCAGTTCCAGGCAAGCTTCTAAGAGATAAGTATTTTTGACACTGAGCTATTAACTTTTAGGCTTCTGTTGGCCTGGAAACTAAGGCAGGGGTGACAAGAATGATGTAATCTAGGATGACCCAGCAGAAATGTTGGACAGTAATTTAAGAACTATCTCAGAGAGAATGTTTGTGTATTTTGTATTTTGTCTTGGATCTGTAAACATTCATTCAGCACTTGCATCTGCCTGGCTCTGTAAGTAAGATTTAGATTGTAGTATTTCTCTTAGAAATAGATAGGAAAATAGTAAGATCAGTCTAGATGCTTTCTGTATTTATGTGATACTGTCCTGCATTGTTGTTTTAAAGTATTTCCTGTGATTCTGAACTCTGTAGTCACTGTGTTGAGTGAATGATTATTTCTTGTGCTTTTATTATTTATTATTAAATATATGTAAACCTTTTAACTGTGGCTGGTTTTCTTTAGAGAAATTTAAGCTCTTAGCGTACTTACATGTATTTGGTAACACCATAACGGTCACTCCTGAATACCTAAATAGCCTTCAAGTTTTGGACACACTTACCATTTGGATAATAGTAACACTGCACTGTAGAATTGGTCACCCTTTGTAAGGGCCTTATGGTAGCTGATAAGTACTGCTTGGTGGCAGGTGGTACTACTGTATAGTCTGGGGAGAAGGAGGCATTGCTAGTGATCCTGTGTCAGCCTTCCCCAGGAGTGTCTGTGTGTTTGTATGTAAATCAAATCTCAAAGTATGTGTGTGTCAGTTACTTGGGCAGGGACTTGAAGCACTGGTTGGACAAAGAGGGTGCTGGAGGTTTTGGCTTGACCACTCGGCTGAGATCTTAACCCTATAGCTGTGCTAGTTGGGAGTCTTATTGAGGATTTGGAGAGAGAGGGAGAAACCAGCTCCAGACTGACTGTGATCTCTGTGTGCTCTTAAGGGAAATTGTACTTTACTGTATGTGTATTTGTCATCCTCCCAATGTGCACATCCCTCACTGTTGTTAGTAGTGAGGATTTAGGCTCCTTGATTACTGGACCAGGGTAGGGGCATCACATATTAATTGCTTGGCAGTGGTGGGATAGCCACATCACATATTAATTGGTTGACAATGGTGAGCTAGCCACATCACATAATTATTGGCTTGTAGTGGTGTGGATATTGAATTCCTGTAGCTTGTGTACAGTGATCACTGAAGGTGTTTTTGTACTCTAAATCAATCATGCAGTGAACATTCAGAGTTCATATCACAATTGTTTTATTTCTTTTGTTAGCTTAGTTAGTCAGGGAGAGCAGGCAAGCATGTCAGCAGAGGACTATGGCAAGCTGACAAGGAGCCAGTTGGCTGAGATGTGCCATGCTAAAGGACTGCTGCATGCCAACCTGATTAAAGCAGACATGACTGCAGTTTTAGTCACAGCTGCATCAGAAAATAGCAACCAGGAGGACAATCAGACTGGCTGTGGAGCTATACAACTCTCAGAGAATGGACAGCCGACCCTTTCCACAAAGGACTTAAAATAATCCATCTGGAGTTGAAGAGATTTGAGTTGGAGGCCAACTATTTGGAAATAGAAGCAGCAGAGAGACTGAGACATCTGTAGGCTGTGTAGAATGAGAAACTGCTATGCCTGAAAGCTGAGGATAATGAGAGGCAGAGGTAACATGAAAAGGAGATGCTGACTCTTTGCAAGAGTCATGGAGGTAATGGGGAAGGGAGAAAACAAACTCCAGCAGCAACAAAGGTCAGTAAAATTCTTCCACAATTTACAGAGGGG
Organism: Protopterus annectens; assembly: GCF_019279795.1. Classification (NCBI taxonomy): domain Eukaryota; kingdom Metazoa; phylum Chordata; order Ceratodontiformes; family Protopteridae; genus Protopterus; species Protopterus annectens. Next base: position 1,099,567,321 of record NC_056725.1, on the reverse strand, counting down.
GATAATTTTGATAGTTTCATTCATATGTTTGAAAGGGTATGTAAACAGTATAATGTTGACCACGGGCTCTAGGTATGGTTCCTGACCTCCTTATTCTATGGTAAAGCTGTAACTTTTCTGCTAAAACTGTCTGATAGTGACTGTCTAAATTGTTGTAAAGAATTGTTTGCTAGAATTTTTAAAGCTAAAACCTGAAGCTTATAGGAAAAGGTTTTGTGAGCATAGACACAAGGCAGATGAAAGTGTGTGTGAATATGTTGCTGAACTAAGTACTTATTTTCATAGATGGGTGAGTGGATGACAGGTCACCACTTTTGAAGGGACGGAAGATGTATTGGTGGGGGAACAAGCCCTTACCACTTTGCCTGAGGACATGAAAATCTGGTTAGCTGATAGACAATGCCTTACTGTAGATGAGTTGGGGAAGAAGGGACACCTATACCTAGCAAGCAAGGCACCCCTGCACAGTAAAGGGACACCCAGTTCTGCTCATAAGTCTAAGGGAACCCATAGTGGGCAGCCCGGACTGCCCCAACAGAATCTGCCAGTAGCAGGGGAAGCCACGAGTCCAGGTACATGCCCAGGACTGAGGGTTAAATGTTTTAAATGCAACCAGTAGGGCCATGTAGCACATAGATGTCAATGGAGGCAAGGTGGGGAACAAAAGGTGGGAGAGCCAGTAAGTGGGAATGACAAAATGCTAACAGTAAATTGTCTCAAGACAACAAGGGTACCAAGCTACCACAAGAGGTTATTTCCATCTTAGTGAATGGCAAAGAGACCATTACTAAGAGTCACAGCCTCAGACATAGCCATTGTGAAGCCTGTAATGGTTGCAAAGGGCACTACTTGCCTGGGCAGTCTACTCCATTCAGAGCTTTAGGAAGGACCCCATTCCAAATATATTTGGCTAGGGTTCACCTTGACTGGGAGGGTGGAAAAGGAAGCTAGCAAGTAAGTATGTTTGAGAATATCCCTGCCAATGTCCTGATAGGGAAAGATTTTGATAATGCAGTACCATGTGTTGACGCAGTTACATGCAGTCAGGCTTGGAGACAAGCATGTGGGTCTGGTAGCCTGGGGGAGACCCAGACAGACTGCACATTTGCACCCAAGACTGTTGAGGTGATTACTTCAGGGAAGAAGCTACCCTATAGCAGTGAGACTGAAAGTGAGCCACAGCTGTGTGTGGGTACTGATGTTCCCTTGGACAGACTGACTGCAAGGGCAGAGGTGAGTAGTAGTATGCAGGCTGACAGTGAGGCACTGCTGTCAGAGGATACCAGACTTCTTGTGGAAGGAGAGCTGGAAAGGGTTACTAACAGAGAGTTGAGACAGGCTCAGCTCTCAGACCCTACATTACAAGGCCTGAGAGAGGTAGATATTGAGGCATCTAAATCTCAAGAGAAGGGGAAATCTGTATACTGGGACAAAGGGTTACTGTCCAGAGAGTGTACCCCTGAGGGAGGGCTAGAGTGTGAGAGAATACAGCAGTTGATAGTGCCCAGAGTCTACCATCTGGCACTTCTTGTCATAGCTCATGATATTCCCTTTGCAGGTCATATGGGCATAAAACATACAGAGAGACATATTATGCAGAACTTCTATTGGCCTGGGATTTCCAGAGATGTAACAGGGTACTGCAGGACCTGTGAGCAGTGCCAAAAGGTAGGCAGGAGACAAGGTGAAAGCTCCTTTGATGCTTTTGCCTGTGATTGAGGAGCCATTTCAGAGGGTAGCTATGCATATTGTGGGGCCACTGAGTAATCCAAGTTCCACAGGGAAAAATTATATCTGTGTGGTAGTAGATTATGCTACCAGATACCCCAAAGTATTGGCTCTGTCCTCCATTAAGGCAGAAAAGGTGGCAAATGCTTTGTTACATAATTTCAGCAAGGTAGGTTTCCCAAACGAAATACTGACTGATAGATGTGCCAATTTCATGTCAGAACTGCTGGCTTGTCTGTGTAAGTACTGTGGAGTGAAGCACCTAAAGACCACCCCCAGACTAATGGTCTTGTTGAGAGGTTAAACTCTACACTCAAGACCATGCTATGGGCATTTGCAGACCAGTTTAAGAGGGAGTGGGACAAATATTTCCCCCATCTGTTGTTTGCTTACAGAGAGAATCCCCAGGAATCCACAGGTTTTCACCCTTTGAGTTGTTGTATGGGCATAGAGGACCTCTAGATTTAATTTGAGATGAGTGGGAGAGTGAGTGTGAATTCCACAAGGAGTCTGTTGTGGCATATGTCCTAAACCTCAGGACAAGGCTCAGGGAACACATGGGCTTGGCCCAGGGGAACCTGGCAGAAGCCAACAGCAGGAAAAAGGTCTGGTATGACAGGAGTGCTCAAGCTAGAGAGTATGCTGTAGGGCAGCAGGTAATGGTTCTCATTCCTGTCAGACACAGCAAGCTGCAGGCAGCATGGGAGGTACCCTACAAGGTGGTAAGGAAGGTCAGGAGTAGGGGACACAAATTGTGCCATGTTAGCATGATGAAACCTTACTATGATAGGGAGGCCCTTGTGCTGAGTATTTGCAGTGGATTGCAGGAGGAGTCTGATGGAGATCTGGTGAATGATCTCTCAGTCACCTTCAAACTGAAACTTCAGTGGAAGGGGTTGCAATGTCCCATCAGTTATCCCCTACCCAGGTTCAAGAAATGCGAGCAGTGTTACAGGTGTTTGGGGACATGTTCACTGGGAAACCAGGGTGCACCCACCTGGTGCAGCACCAGGTGGATACAGTACCCCAAAGGCCTATTAGGCAGGCCCCTAACAGGGTGCCTGAGATAGTCAAACAGAATCTGTGGGAGGAGATACAGAAAATGTTGGAACTAGGGGTAATTCAGGAGTCCAGCGTTCCCAGGGCCTCCCCAGTGGTGCTGTTACCAAAGAAGGATGGCAGCACCAAGCTCTGTGTGGATTACAGGAAATGAGACACACAAAGTCAGATGCTTACCCTATGCCTAGGACAGATAAAGCCCTAGACAGCTGGGTAGGGCTAAGTATATTACCACCATTGATCTTACTAAGGGTTACTGGCAGGTGCCCCTGACTCCCACTGCTAGAGAGAGGTCAGCCTTTTTGACTCCTTTTGGTTTGTATGATTTCACAAAGATGCCCTTTGGGATGAAAAATTCCCCAGCGACTTTCCAGAGGCTGGTAGATCATATCTTAGCAGGAGCAGGAGATTTTTACCTTACTTACCTAGATGATATTGGTATCTACAGCCATTCTTGGCACCATCACCTTCAGCATGTCAGGGAGGTGCTGAGCAGACTACAGAAGGTAGGGTTGACTATTAAGCCCAGCAAATGTTAGGTGAGTATGGCTGTGGTCTCCTACATGGAACATAGAGTGGGAAGTAAGATCAAGCCAGAACCGACTAAAGTGGAAGCCATTCAGGCATGGCCTGCACCTGTTACCAAAAAGCAGGTGAGGGCATTTTTAGGGTCAGCAGGGTACTACAGAAAGTTTGTCCCCAGTTATAGTACCTTAGCTGCTCCTCTCACAGATCTGACAAGAAAAAACAGGCCAGATAAAGTGGTGTGGACCCCAGCATGTAAACAGGCATTCCAGAAGCTTAAAGGAGATTTGGGAAGACCCCCTGTATTAGCCAATCCAGATTACAGCAAAGAATTTATTGTGCAGGTGGATGCTTCAAGTCATGGGGTGGGGGCTGTACTTAGCCAGATTTCTTCAGAGGGAGAAGAGCACCCAGTGGTTTATCTCAGTTGTAGGCTAAAACCCAGAGAGGAATGCTATGCAGCTGTAGAAAAAGGATGTCTAGCCATAGTGTGGGCACTGCTGAAACTTCAGCCTTATCTGTATGGAAGAAAATTCACTGTAGTTACAGACCACAATCCCCTAACATCATTACATTGAGCCAGCCAACAAAATGCCAAGTTGCTAAGCTGAAGCTTAGGGTTGCAAGCATATGATATGACAGTGCAGCACCAGAGTGGGGGTTAACAATGCCAATGCAGATGGGCTCTCAAGACAGGGAATGGGGCAAGGTATTCCTAGATAGGCTCAACCCTCTCAAGCAATGTTTCTCAAGAGTCACTTGAAAAACTAGCTTGAGTTCTTGAGGGGAGGGGGATTGTGAAGGCTGCCAGCCCAGCTAGCTAGCATTTTGTAAATAATCTTATGTCATTTGTAAATATTAATATCATCCACAGGCTTTTCTTACAAATGTAAGATAACTATATGTTATATGAGTGTTAAACTATGTTATGTGCTGAGCTTCAAATATGTAACCACACTGCACTCAGCTGGAGAAGAGCAGAAATGTATATGGCGTATATGCCTGTACAAATGTACATTTTCATTGTAGATGCTGGGACATACAGAGTTAACTTTCAAGCTCTAAGGAAATAAGTAAAGTGTTTTTAGGAGTGTGTTTACCACAGCTAGAAGACAGAATGTCTGCAGATCGAAATTCTTTATATTGTCTTGAGACAGAGATTATTACAGGCTTCAAGGGTAAACGTATTTAACAGTTTTATGATTTCCATTTCCATGTACGCTTCTAAGTAATAAGTGTCAGCTTCTAAGACATAAGTATTCTTGACACTGGGGTGCTAACTTTTAGGCTTCTGTTGGCCTGGAAACTAAGGCAGAGGTGACAAGATTGATGTAATCTGGGATGACCCAGCAAAAATGTTTCATAGTAATTTAAGAACTATCTCAGAGAGAACATCTGTGCATTTTGTACCTTGTCTTGGGCCTGTAAACATTCATTCAGCACTTGTATCTGCCTGACTCTGTAAGTAAGACTTAGATCATAGTATTTCTCTTAGAGATAGATAGGAAAATAGTAAGATCAGGCTATATGTTTTCTGTATTTATGTGAGACTGTCCTGCAATGTTGGTTTAAAGTATTTTCTGTGATTCTGAACTTTGTTGTCACTGTGTTGAGTTAAACAGTATTGTCTTGTGCTTTTATTATTTATTATTAAATATATTTAAACCTTTTAATTGTGGCTGGTTTTGTTTAGAGATATTTAAGCTCTTAGAGTACTTGCATGTATTTGGTAACACTGTACTGGCCATTCCTAAATAGCCTTCAAGTCTTGGACACACTTACCATTTGGATAACAGTAACATTGTGCAGTAGAATTGGTCATTCTTTGTAAGGGACTTATGGTAGGTGATAAGCAGTGGTTGGTGGCAGGTGGTACTACAGTATAGTCTGGACACTAGGATGCATAGCTAGTGATCTTGTGCCAGCTTTCCCCAGGATTGTCTGTGTGTTTGTATATAAATTAAATCTCAAAGTGTACAAGTAGAAACAAAGGCAGCAACCACTACAGGATAAAGTCCAAAATTTTAATCAAACTATAAAACAATGATTAACATTTTGGACTTTATCCTGTGGTGGTTGCTGCGTTTGTTTCTACATATACTCATTTTGTGTGGGCAATACAACCTTCAGTGAGGTCACATTTGTGTTTGTTTGGAAATCTCAAAGTGTGTGTATGTCAGCTACTTGGACAGGGACATGAAGCACTGGTTGGACAGAGAGGGTGCTGGAGGTTGTCACTTGACCACTTGGCTGAGATCTTAACTCTATAGCTGTGCCAATGGAGAGTCTTATTGGGGATCTGAAGAGAGAGGGAGAAAACAGTCCCAGATTGACTGTGATCTCTGTGTGTTCTTAAGGGAACTTGTACTTTACTTTGTGTGTACTTGTCATCCTCCCAATGTGCACATCCCTCACTGGTGTTAGTAATGAGGATTGAGGTTCCTTGATTACTGGGCCAGGGCAGGGGCACCACAATTAACCAATCATCTTTTGTTGTATTTCTCTTCAAAGAAGTTAATTCAATCCTTTTCTTTTGTTTATTTTAGGATTTTATTTTTCTGTATAAAGTCCATTGCATCTTGCAAGGTGTTAAAAATCTTCTCTCCATCTGGAAGGTGGATCGTTATTTTTGCTGGAAACAAAATTTGTCCTTTAATATTGTTTTCTTTAAGCTTTTAACAAGTGGCACACATGTTTTTTTTTTTCTTTGACATCACTAATGTTGAATAGTCATTGTCTAAACTGATAGTATGTTCTTTCATTTTAACTTGATAAAGTCCATGCAGCTTTCAAGACCAAATCTTTATCTTGAATTGAGAAAAATCATACAGTCACTGACCTTGGTAAAGGTGTTTTTTTAAAGATGAGTTAGAAAGTGATCTATGTGCCCTTTTGATGCCAAAGGAAAAAACTTCAGCAAGGTTCAAAGTTTTAGGCAGCCAGGTATTTAAGGAAATGAACCATACTTTCTCCCTCAGCTTTTTCAGGAGTCATGTAAATCCTGATGTTATTCTTCTATATCTGTTCTCTAAATCTTGTATTTTTTCCTGGAATAAGTTGTTTTGTTTCAGAAGAAATTCAGTGTTATTCTCATTTTTGAGTAATTTCCATTATAATCAGACATTGCCTCTTGCATACTTGAGATTTGTGATGATTGTTGTTTATGAGATTCACTCAGCACTTCAACTTGTTTTTTAGGTTCTTCTTTAAAATTGTCCATTTTGATTTCCAATTTAGCCATCTTTGCAGATAACTCACTAATGTTACTTAGTATAGCCTGTATGTATGATTTTTTAGAACTGTCCTGTACACGGAGCTTAAAGTGGTTCATTCTGAGACGATTTTGTCTAGTGTTCTTGACAGGAAAAAGCAATTAAAAGAGCTTCAAACTTGTTATTTTTTGCAGTAAAATCTTTCAGCAAATGTTCAACTATAACTCCATCAAGTTTTGAAACTTTGTATTAGTTTTTTTAGTAAAAATCCTGTTAGAGATATTAAAATGAAGCAGAACTAAAAGCAATGCTGCTAACTGCTCACCATCTTGGCCATGCCCCCAACACTTACCTTTTCTGTGTGTATTTTCATGAGACACAACTGTCCTAATCAGAACAGGTGATAACCCTTTTGATGACAACTCAGATCCAAGCCTTTTTTCCTCCAGTCAGTCTTGCTTGGTACAAATATCACCAGCAATAAATGCCTGGCTGGATTTCTGTTGAAAACACACAATACTAATGACCAAAGTACAAATATGTGCAAAGTAGAATATAACATTTTGGCTGAATAAGTTAACATGAATCAGTTATAACCATATATCCTTACTTTCATAAACAGTAAAACCACACTGGCCACTAGTAACAGCAGGAATAGGCACCAACACACAGTATTAGCGTACTAATAACTTTAATCAAAGTTTTCATCCAAACACAGACTTCATCAGAGTAACAACTTAACAACAATGGTAACATACACAATACTTTAAATATTCTAAAACATCAATCAAAAAGACTCTCCATTAGTTAGGTCATTAACACTTAAATGAACATTAATTAAAAAAAAACATGAATATAAAAATGAATATACATATGTATAATCCTTACTTATTTCCTAATAAATAATCTCCTATCCCTCAAAAAACATTTAATACTGATCATATAACTGAGTCCTGGATGTTTATCAGCTCCCAATTTAACTTGCCATAAGGTCTCTCTTTGTTCTAAGACGTTTTTAAAATCGTCACCCATGAGATCTAACATGCATTGTTCTAATATGATAAACTGAAAGTTTTTATAATTCTCACAACCAATACTATGTTTAAAAGAACATTTCTTTTATCTTTCTTATTAATATTGTACAGATGCTCTTTAATTCTATCTTTTAAGGTTCTAGTAGTCATACCTACATAAAATGCACATTAACGTGAACGCACATTCACATATACTACTCCTTTCATCTTACAATTAAACCTACCTGGTACTTCTATGGTATACAGAGCAGAATGTAAATCACCTCCCTGGACTACATGAAAAGAGACATGGAAGAGCTCTCTGATCATGTAGCCCAGGCTGGTATGACCCTGACCCTGAGTAGCATCCTGCCCTCATCAAGAATGATACCTCAGTATAAAGAAAAAATGATCAATTTCAACAACTGGCTAAGCTTCTGGTGTCATTCAAAGGAGATCCGGTGTCTGTCAGCCTGGGATGACATGCTTGACAAGCCGAGTTGCTTACCAAGAGATGGCTTGCACCTGTCACCCATAGGCTTTCGAATACTGGCCAAGGCTCTTGCTGCCCCCATAGTGCCTTTTTTAGGCAAGGCTCAAAAGTCAAACCCACCTCAGTAAACAGCACAATTAACAAAAAAACTGAGGGTTATGCTACTCAATGCCAGGAGTTTAAATCTCAAAATGCACGTGCTCGAAGCACTCCTCAGTATGGAGAACGTCATCTGTGCAGTAACTGAAACCTGGTTCAAGGCTCCAGAAAGCACCCCAGCACTACCGGGCTACAACTCATACCACACGTTTCAGCCACAGAACACAGACCAGAACAAAAAAGGAGGGGGTATATCCATATTCATCAAGGATACCTATACCTCCAGGTTAGTGGCAGAGCACGATACCTCTGAGATCATCCATGTGCATCTAACATCGGGCAAATCTGCAATGCAAATTGTGGCCTGCTACAGATCACCCTCCATGACCCAGGACCACCACTCCACCTTTCTGGAGACACTGGAAAACATGAAGGTCCTACAAAACACCCTGATATTGGACGATTTCAATTACCCTACCATGCACTGGCAAAACTACTCGAGTACAAATTCCCAGGCCCAGAGCTTCCTGGAATTCATCAACTCAAACTCCCTGGATCAGCTGGTAAACTCCCCTACCAGAGGTGAAAACATACTGGACCTGGTCATCACCAACATGGGTGACAGGTGTTCCACACTGGAGGTCAACCCATCACTGGTTAGATCAGACCATAAACTAATCACTCTGGATGTCCACACCCCACCACCACCCCCAACTAAGTAAACCACAGTAAAAAACTTTTCTAAAGCAAACTTCACCTTACTTAAGACAGAGGTGGTAAGTTTCACAGCCCCCATGCTAAAGGATAATGCTGCCCAAGATGCAGAAACCTTTACAAATGCACTCTATGCACACCTACAAGGATGCATGGATCATGCCATCCCTAGCAAAACCAAGACTCACTCCTCTAAGAGAAGGAAACCAGTTTGGTGGACCCCTGCAATAAACAGGCTATACAATTGAAGGAGGAAACTAGGTCAGAAAAAAAGCAAATCCCAAGAAGGAAAGACAGCCCTGATTAGTATCAGTAAGAAACTGAGGTCCCTCATGAAATCATCCAAGGCTAACTTTGAAAGAAAAATGGCCAAGGATTCAAAAGATAACCACAAAGCCTTCTTTAGCTATGTTAAGAATCTAAGTGGCAACTCGCAGATATGCACTAAACTAGTGCAAAATAGCACAAAATATACTGAACCTACTGATATTGCCAACATCCTGGCAGATAGATTCAGTGCAAACTTCACCCCCCCCCACCTCCAAAAGGGCCCACAACAATACCAGAAAAGTGTAGTGTCCCAAAAATTACACACGCACAGGTGAAAACAGCCCTTTCAAAAGCCAAAAACACAGCGTCAGTGGGACCAGATGGTGTCCCAGGCTGCGTCTTGCACAAACTACAGAATGAACTAACCCCCCACCTAAATACGCTGTTCAACCTCAGCCTCTCCACAGGCTACATGCCCATAGAATGGCGCACAGCAACGGTTATTCCTCTCCACAAAGGAGAGGCCAAAACTGACCCTGGTAACTATCACCCCATAAGCCTGACTAGCCTGGTCTGCAAGGCTGTGGAGCGCATCATCATGGAACTCATTAACAAAGACATTGGGAACCTCCAAACACTTTGTCCCAACCCAGTTTGGCTTTGTTAAGGGCAGATCATGCCTACTAAACCTGGTTGACTTCTTCGAGACAGTCACCAAGGCCATAGATGAGGGAAAGGTGGTTCACACAGCCTACCTTGACCTTGCTAAGGCTTTCGACACCATTCCCCACTTGGGTATTACAGAAAAACTCACCAGCCTGAACATAAACCTCTACATCATGAGATGGGTTGTCAACTGGCTTACAGACAGAAATCACACTGTAAGAATAGCGGGCTCCAGGTCTGACTCTAAACCAGTCACAAATGGTGTCCCGCAAGGCTCAGTCCTGGGACCCCTACTGTTCGGCATATACTTCTCAGAAGTACAGACAAACACAGGAGGACTCTGGTTAACCAAGTTCGCCGATAACTGCAAACTGGGAGCCATAACTGACTCTCCGGCTGACACAGACATCCTCCAAAAGGGCCTTACTGAGACGGACAGCTGGTGTCAAAGTCATGGCCTCAAACTAAATGCCAAAAAATGCATAGTCATCCCGTTTGGGAAAAACAAAACACCCACAAATTACCACATAGGTGGCAGCCCCCTTAATACAGAAGAGGTAATAAAAGATCTGGGGACCCAGGTAGATAGTAATCTCTCCTTTGACAATCATATTGGCAAAGTAGTTAGGAAATCCTTCTATGTGGCCCATCTATTTACTAAAGGGTTTGCATCTAGAAATAAAGAGGTTATAGTGCCCCTCTACTCGTCACTCATTAGACCCATCATAGAGTACAATGCCCCATTTAGGATGTACCTCACAAGACACTTCCAAAAGCTGGTAAGACCACAAAAGTACCTCACCAAGAGGATTACTGGTCTCAAACATATGTCCTATGCAGACCGACTGAAAAAACTCTGGCTGTACTCAGTGGCATATCGCTTACTCAGAGGTGATCTCTGCCTGACTTACAAAGCCATGTCCAATTCAGACTTGATGGACATGCTCCACCTAAAGAAATCCAAGTCACTATGAGCCACGCACTCTAGTGAGCTAAACCTCGCCACAACAATAAATAGAACATGCTGGAAGGATAGATTCCTGTCACAGAGACTCCCCATGCTTTGGAACAGAATTCCAAATTACATCAGCCAGAGCCCCTCACTAACACTCTTCAAGAGAAACCTTGAAAGTGGATGGGCAACAGAAAATACACCCCTGGGATCACTTCATTGGCTCTGCTTGACAGAGGATCAGTTAATTAATCAATGGGGCAGCGAAAGCCGACACACTCTGGTTAGGCTTATAAATGCCCTCGGGCAGATAGCCTAGTGCCTACCTATGAACCTATGAACCCATGAACATATGGTCTTTTCAAAATATTAATGACATACATTGCAATCACCACATTTAAACATTCCTTTACTTTTATTACTATTAATATTATCCCTAATGTTTGTATTATCATTAAATAACAAGGTTTTAAAATTAACCCTATTAGTATATACAAACCCAGGTATATTTCCTACTGCTTTAATTAATTTGAATTCCTTCATGTTCCTATTATTCTGTATAATTAGACAGATATAACTGTCCACAGTCATGTCTAAATTACATACCAAACTTTTGTCATTAATCCCTTTATTTCTTCTATTGGTAATAAGGGGTAATGTCAATATAGGGGGAATATATCTTCTCTTTTGGACATGACTTCTTTCTCTATACACAGTAAAAATTCTCTTTTGTACCCCCTAGCCACAAATAGCTCAGTAATAAGGGACATTTCCTGTTTTAACTTAACATTATTATTAGTCATTCTACATGCCCTTATATATTGACCCCCTGGTAGATTCTTTTCCATAAAAACAGGGTAATTGCTGGTGTAATACAGATAACTATTTGTATAAGTCTCTTTCCTAAAAATACTACTTTAAAAATTACCAGTATCCTGATTCCATTCCAAACAAACATCTAAAAAATTCACCTTTCTTCTTATCTCGCCATTGGAGAGAGTAGCCTGACAATCATATAACAAACTTTACTGGTTGGTATAAGCCTGTAATATAACATTACAAGATGCATTCTTGTAACATGAGTCAGGCAGTATAAAAGCTGGGTGAAATGTAAATGCAGTGTATTAAAATAAAAGAAAAGAGTATACAAACACAGTCACTCTTATCAAACTGCATCACTCATTCATTTGTACCATTGATAGCAGCAATGGTGCACACTGTGCACAGCCATCTCTAGCACAAAACATTGAGTGATATCCATAAACAGCAGTGTGTCCATGGAGGTACATCACTGTAGAATGCACAGTAGCCTCATACAGAACTCCTTCAGGATAACAGTGCCTTATAAGGATAAGATAAGATTAGATAAGGATGCCTTATGCAATGGTCACTCAGGGGTTCCACAATGCCTACTTCAAGGTGTATGCTGACATAATATAAGACAGTTTGAACACTTTGATGAATAAGGGGGGATGCAACATTGCCTTGCTACTCTCACTCTGCATTTTTGTTTGTTTGTATATTTTTCATTTAATGTGTTTTGTTACCAGGGTAAACTCTTTTGGGACAAGTGCATACACTGAGGGTGCCCAGTTTGGGTGGCACCTTTAGCCCTAGCAAGTTTACAGCTGGAAGTTAATCAATACAGGATATGGTTCATGATTAGCTTATAGCCTACACCTACTGAATTAAATGGTGTACATATTTTATGCCTTGCCTAGCCCCCTTACTGCCATGTACTGGTATGGGTGCATACATCACACTGTGGTTTGGCACTTGTTGTGCACCTTTGTGATTATAACCACTGACAGTGCCATGACACATGTAGGCTACATGCCCTGCAGTACTATGTATTCTCTTCAGCTACCATCCCCTGTAACATCCCACTGGGCCCCTGGTTTTAATAAATTATACAACAAAAGAAAGAAAGAAAGAAAAGCCTAAAACGGAATATGCACAACAGAGCACAAAGTCTCTCATAAGTCTAAACAAGTGAACCAGGAAACTAGTCAAGTCTCTGAAAGCAGATTTTGAGGTAAAATAGCCTCTAAAGCTAAGGATAACCAAAAGGCATTTTCAGTTATGTCCACAGTCTTAAGGTCAACACCCAACAATGTGTAGAATTAGTTTTAGATGATATCACCTATACTCAGATGGAAGATATCGCAAATCTGCTGGCTGACAAATTCAGCTCAGATTTCACCTCCCCATCACCCCCATGTATCCCCTAAGAAATACCCTGCAACATTCCACTACTAATTATAACCAAAGAACAGATTGCCAATGTGCTCACTAAAGCTAAAAGCATGATTTCAATGGGACCTGACGGTATACCAGGTTGCCTCTTAAACAGCTTAAATCAGGACTTATCAAGCCGATAAGGATTTCTATTTAACCACAGCCTCCAGACTGACTTTGTTCCACTAGAGTGGAGCACAGCAACAATCATCCATCTGCATAAAGGGGGATGATCTACTGACCCAGGAAATTATAGACCCATAAGTTTGATTAGTCTCATATGTAAGATCATGGAAAGAATAATCATGGACCTGATAAATAATGTCATAGGAAATCTCCAAAAATGGGACCAGACCCAATTCATCTTTGTCAGGGGCAGGTTATGCCTACTGAATTTGGTAAATTTCTTTGAGAGAGTCACTAAGGCCATGGATGAGGATAAAACAGTACATATCAGCTACATCAACCTGGCCAAGGCATTTGACACAGTTCTCTAGTTAGGTATTATAAATAAACTCACAAAACTGGGTATAAATCTCTATATCAGCAGATGGATAGTCAGTTGGCTCATGAACAGGACACATGTGGTTAAAGTGGGTGAATCCAGATCCAGTAAAAGGCCAGTTACTTGTGGTGTGCCACAGCGCTCTGTGCTGAGACCACTCCTGTTCGGAATATACTTCTGTAAAGTCAAGGCTAATATGGAAGGCCTCTGGATGACAAAGCTTGTTGATGAGTGCAAGCTGGGGGCAATTACTGAATCCCCTAATGATGTACATTTCCTTTAGGAAGGCCTAAATCTAACAAATGACTGGTGTCAGAACAATGGCATAAAATTAAATGAGAAAGGATGCATTATCATACCATTTGGGAAGTCAAATACCCCTGCAAATTACAACATCAACTGTACATGACACAGGCAGATAGTAGTCTGAACTTTGACCACCATGTGTCCACAGTGGTTAGGAGGTGCTTCCAAGTGGCACAACGTATAAGTAAATGCATGACATCTAGATCCAAGGAAATTATAGTCCCACTGTACTTAGCCCTCATTAAACTATTAATTGAGTACAATGCACCATTTGGTATGTACTTGACTAGGCATTTACAGGACTTGGTGTGACCTCAGAAGTTCTTCACAAAGAAAATAAAGGGTATAAATAACGTGTCCTATGCAGAAAGACTAAAAGCCCTATCCCTTTACTCTGTCTTCTACCAACTATTAAAAGGTAACCTATACTTGACCTACAGGGCACTCACAAATACAACCATGATGGAGCTGCTGCACATCCTCAAGTCAAACAGCATGAGGGTCACCTGATCTAGGGATCTAAACTTAGTCAGTGGTCAAGCAGAACATGCTGGAGAGGCAGATATGTGTCTCAAACACTGCCACTTCTTTAGAACAGGCTTCCTATTCATAGGTTCATAGGTTCATAGGTTGGTACTAGGCTATCTGCCCTAGGGCCTATACAAGCCTAACCATAACAATTCTCTGGATATTTCTTCTCACAATATTTACTTCCCTGGACCCCTGTCTAGCAGGGTGACTGACATGATCCCCGGGGTGAATTTCCTATCTCCCTTCCAATCGTCAAGGTTCCTTTTGAAGAGGGACAAGGAGGCGCTCTGCTTGACATGTATGGGCAGTCTATTCCAGAATATGGGGAGTCTCTGGGTCAGGAACCTATCCCTCCAGAATGTTTTGCTCATTGTGATGACAAGGTTTAGATCCCTGGAGCATTTGGCTCTGAGGGATCGGGATTTCTTTAAGTGGAGCATGTCCAACAGCTCAGGGTTTGACATAGCCTTGTATATTAAGCAGAGATCGCCTATGAGTAGACGATATGCCACAGAGTATAGCTGGAATTTTTTTAGATGGTCAGCACAGGGCATCTGCTTTAGCACTGTGATTCTTTTAGTGAGGTATTTCTGCAGCCTTTCCAGCTGTTGCAGATGTCTCGTGAGGTACATACCAAATGGGGCATTGTACTCTATAATGGGTCTAATGAGGGATGAGTACAGTGGGACAATGACCTCCTTTTTTTCTGGATGAAAAGCCCTTAGTGAAGAGGTGTGCCACATAGAAGGATTTCCTTACTGTTGTGGTGATGTGGTTATCGAAGATGAGACCACTGTCCACCTGTGTCCCTAAATCTCTCATTACACTTTTGGTGTTTAGTGTACTGCCACCTATGTGGTAATTCATGGGTACATGGTTTTTCCCAAAGGGGATAACTATACATTTCTTGGCATTAAGCTTGAGCCCATGGCTCTGGCACCAAGCATCTGTTTCTGTAAGGCCCTTTTGTAGAATATCTACATCATTTGGGGATTCAATAATGGCTCCCAGTTTGCAGTCATCTGTGAACTTTGTTAGCCAGAGTCCCTTAGTGTTGGCCTGTACTTCAGAGAAGTAGATGCCTAACAAAAGCAGTCCCAGGACTGAGCCCTGAGGTACTCCACTTGTCACTTGTCTGGAGCTGGATTTGGAGATGGCTACTTTTACAGTCTGGGTTCTGTCAGTAAGCCAGTTAGCAACCCATCGAATGACCTAGGGATGTATGCCCAATTTAGTAAGTTTATCTGTGATTCCAGAGTGGGGGATGGTGTTGAAGGCCTTGGCGAGGTCCAGATAGTCTGTGTGGATCACCTTACCCTCGTCCACAGCTCTGGTGACTGATTTGAAGAAGTCAATCAGGTTCAGGATACAAGATCAGCTCTTCATGAACACAAACTGGGTGAGGTCCAGTGTTTGAAGGTTGCCAATGTCTTTGTTTATAAGTTCCATGATAATGTGTTTCATGCCCTTGCAGATCAGGCACATCAGACTGATGGGATGGTAGATTCTGGGATCCAAGGTGGAGCCCCCCTTGTGGAATGGGATAACTGTAGCTGTGCGCCACTCAGTGGGCATGAAGCCTGAGGTGAGGCTATGATTAAACATGACACTTAGGTGAGGTGCCAGTTCCTTTTGTAGTTCATGTAGTACACAGCCCGGGATGTCATCTGGTCCCATGGATGCTGTATTCTTAGCTTTGGAGAGTGCAGTTTTCACCTATGTGGCCGTGATTACCAGAATTTGGCAATCCTCCAGTATTGAGATGGACCCTTTAGGGGGTGAGAGAGGGGTGAAGTTGGCACTAAATCGATCTGCCAGGATATTGGCAATATCCTTGGGATCAGTATATTTAATGCTATTCTGTTGTAGCTCAGAGCAGATCTGAGCATTGCCATTTAGATTCTTGACATAACTATAGCATGCGTTGTGGTGGTTTTTGGAATCTTTGGCAATTTTATTTTCATAACTAGCTTTGGAGGATTTTATGAGGGATCTCAGCTTCTTACTGAGGCTGGTAAGGGAGTTTTTTGCATCCTGGGATTTTCATCTTTTCTGCAACAGTTTCTTCCTTCTGTTGTATAGTTTGTTTATGGCAGGGGACCTCCAGATTGGCTTCTTTTTTTTGGAGGAGAATGTCTTGGTTCTATTTGGGATGCCACGATTCATGCACGAGTGGATGTGCTCGTACAGTGCCTTAGTGTAGGATTCAGCAGTCAAACTTACAAATCCCATCTGCATGGGTGTTATGAAGTTTGTCATTTCTGACTTGAGTAGCATAAAGTTGGCTTTGGAGAAGTTTTTTTACACAGGTTTCCTTACTGGGGGGTGGGGGTGAGATGTGAATGTCAAGGATGATTTGCTTATGGTCAGACCTGACCAATGAGGGTTTGACCACTGGTGTGGATCTCCCATGTTGGTAGTGACCAGGTCTAGGATATTGGAGCCCCTGGTGGGACAATGGATAAGTTGATCCAGGGCATGGGCATTGGAATTTATAAATTCCAAGAACCGTTGGGAAAAGGTGTTTGTACCTGAGTAGTTTTCCCAGTTAATGGCAGGGTAGTTGAAATCACCCAGTATTAGGATGTTTGGTTGTATCTTAATATTTTCCAGTATGTTCAGGAAGGTGTAGTGAGAATCTTGGGGCATGGTGGGGGATATGTAGCAAGCTAAATTTGGATTACACTCTTACCTAGTGTTAGTTGCACCTGGAGAATTTCAGATGCATTGTGTTGGGCAACTAGCCTGGAGGTGTGAATATCCTTCGTGAATATGGTCACTCCTCCACCTTTAGTGTTTCGGTCTTGGTTTGCTGGCCGAAAAATGTGGTAAGAGTTGTAGCCTGGTATTGCAGGGGCTCTCTCTGGAGTCTTGAACCAGGTCTCAGTTACTGCACAGATATCGGTGTCCTCCATTTTTAGGAGTGCCTCGAGAGAGTGCATTTTGAGGTTTAGACTTTTAGCATTGAGTAGCATTACCTTCAGATTTTGCATGCTTGTATCTGTTATGGTGGTGGTTTTGTCCTTTGAACCTTGCCTAAAAAGGCACTATAGGGGTGGCATGAGCTTTAGACAGTAACCTGAATCCCAGGGGTTACAGGTGCAGACCATCTCTGACAAAACATTGTGGTTTGTCGATCATGTCTTCCCAGGCAGACAGATACTGGATCCCCTTTGAATGACACCAGAAGCTTAGCAATTGTTGAAGTCAATCATTTTGTCCTTAAAATGTGGTATTATTCTGGGTGAAGGCAGGATGCTACCCAGGGCTAGGATCATACCTGCCTGGGCCACATGATCTGAGAGCTCTTCCATGTCTCTTTTCTTGTAGTCCAGGGAGGTACATCTCAAGTCATTCACTCCAACATGGACAATGACAGAGTCGTATTTGTACTTGTTATGGAGAGACTTGAGTACATGTGTTATGTGGTGGATCCTGGCACCCAACAGGCAGCTGACTGTAATTTTCTCCTTGTTCAGCCTGGTGAGTGGGACATCAATGTGCCTGACTATAGAGTCACCTATGACTAAAATGTTGTGTACATTGTCTTGCCTTAGGAGCTGTTGTTGGGTGGCACACTGGTTTTGTGAGCTATGTGTCACTTTAGTTGTGACTGGTGTTTGCATTTCAGCTTCAGAGGTCCTTGTTGCTTGGGTAGGTTAATGTTAAGGGCCTCTGCATATGTGGGTTTAGTGTTCCTATGTGTGGGTGTTGATGGTGTGGGTTTTGAAGGACTGTGTGTTGCTTGAGGTGTAGTGCAGGTGTTAACCTTCTCCTCTTGACTGTCTAGCACAATCTTGGCTGGAGACAGCTTTGCTTCCAGTTTAACTATGTAAGTGTAGTGTTGGGTGGTAGGAGGAGAGGGTTTTCTCTGTACATGAGGCAGTTGCTGCATTGCCCCAGTATGCTCAGTTTCACCAGGTGGACAGAAGAAATCACCAGAAGCTAACCCTTGGACATGCCTGTTTACGTGCTTTTTTAAAGAACAAGAGCTGTTTTCCTTTACATTTGCAAGGTACTTTGCAATTATAGGCTATTTAGTGCCTACAATTAATTTCTCCTTATCGACAAGGAGAGTTGAATGCTTGTATCAGTTTAAGACTTCCTAGTGCTTTCCAGCAAGTTCTAGAGCAAGTGCTAGTCACAGGGGTTCTGATTTTAGTGCTGCTACTGAGAAAACATCTAGTTCTAAGGGAAAATTTGAAGAGCAGACTTTCTGGCACCTGGAACAGTTTAAAAGTAGCCCCGCAGTGCTGCACGATGCGAAAAATGCACAAAGACACATGTTTTTAAGCCAGAAAGTTGAAAGGGATAGAAATCAGCTAAAAAAAGGCTAATAAAATTACAATTTACGAGCTGGAAACTACTCCTCTAATGTTAGATAGGCAGTGCAATGCTCACCACTCCCACTGGTAAGCAGTAGGACTTCTCTCTACCACAGCAAGGTCTGGATAGCTCTGAACACAGAAAATAAAGTCCTGAGGCAAGCAAAGCCTGGGATCTGGACTATACTATCCAGGAAAAGCAGGAAATGAGCAAACAAGATAGTATATATTGTTTTGTTAGAACAGGCTAAACAATGCAATAATACAGTAAATAAACACAGAAAAGGCTAACACACTAGAGTGTGTAGCCCTATACAGTAAATGCAATTAAAACTCTACAAAATTAGCAATTAAAAACTTTTTAAATGAAGCAAGGCGTGTGCACAACTGAAAAATGATTTAAGAGGCAGTGATACAGTAGAATAAGTAGCTAGTCTACATATACAGAGAAGTCTATATATACAGAATAGCAGCTAAAACACACTTAAACAATTCAGATGCAGTGCAACCTGGAGCACTTGAGTTGTAGTAATATTAAGACAAATACAGTTTTAATAAATGCACTAAAATATACTCTATATTACAAAATGTTTGAGAAGCACAGTCAGAACACAAGGAGAGTCAAGCAATTTTATTTGTAAAGAAAGGGAGAAAGGAGGAACAGAAGGAAAAAGTGGGTTGGCCTTCTCAGATGTTCTCTCTGTATTAGGTAGAATGAGCTAATGACACTAGACTGGGAGGAGTGTCCCAGATCAAATTTACACTAGGGGTGGGCAAATGCAAAGCCACCAAGTATAACAACAAGAAACCAACAGGGAGAATGGGTGGGGAACAATACTAAAGCTATTAGCCTACACTCTTTTAGACAGTAAACACTACAGAAATCTTTATCACAGCAGTGAACCACAAAATGAAAGTTTTTAAAACAGATAAAGGAGCAAGGAGACTCTACGGAAAGCTTTTAACTGCAAACAAATCAGTTACCCATGCAGATTAGTTAATAGCAATAAAATACAGTAAAAAGTATGCAGCAGGCAATATAAATTGTTATATATAAATTGCTAGAAGCAATAACCAGTATAAATAAGCCAAAAAAACAGGATACTTATTGTTATATATCTCAGATCAGAGTTGTAGTCAATGTGCCTCCTCCACTCTGCTCAGTGTGTATATTCACATTAAGCAAAGCCCATCCCTGGTCCTTTTCAAATGCAATTTGGATCAATGGATGGGGAATCACAAATTCACACTTGGGGTAGTGCCTGTGTCCCTCATGGACAGGGGCAGTCTGGAAAAACCTATTCAATGTGTAGGTGCAATTTCATGCTAGCCTCTTGCCCCCAGGGACCATATAATGGTTAAAATTGGGTTATATTGGCTAGGCTTGTAAGGGCTTTTAAGCCATTATCTTACTAATCTCCTATGAACCTATGAACAGAATACATCAGTACTGTTAAAATTTTCAGCACACAGTGTCATTTAATTGTGTGGCCACAACACTCGCACCAACCAGCATTGTGTGTACCACCTGATGGTGCCCAGTGTGCCATTCGGGTGGAATATAATAAAGCCATATACTTACTACTCATTTCTTGGGGAGAAATGCTACTTTATACTGATGTACATTTAGTTATGTCTCTGAATCCTATATCTGGCCAAGGCAGCAGGCTACATGCCTCCCAACTAAGGCATAAAGTATCATACAGAGAGTACTTTTGAATTCTATGCACAGAAAAATTCTGTAAAAGGATGTGCTTTAGACAATAGAAAAGAAAAGATGCAAAATCTCTGATTTTTTCTTTCTCCAAAGAAAAGTGTAAATACTGAATATGATTGAAACACAACTTATGCTATAAGCATTTTGTAAGAAATGACTATATTATACTTGTAATCAGTTTGCTTGCAGTTGTAAGAAAACTCAGTTTTGTAAATATGCATTTCAATAAGTTTAATAGTGGAGAAGGACACTCTGTTTAGGGGGTGGTGTTTTTCCATAACTTAACAGAAACATCAGTAAATGTTTTCGCTAGAGTGCTGTCTTTGGAGACAGATGTTTAATCCAGTATGGAAGCAGCATTAGGGAATGTCAGAAAACTGGCTGCCTCTTCACTACAGTGAAGAATGAGAGTTCTAATGTAAAAAAAAAATGCAAATATATTCTGTTGTTCTCTGTTGCTAAACCCTTTTCTTTATATGTTTCATTAGATTCAGACTCTAACAAGGGAATGTCAGGGAATGACGGAATCATCTTGTATCACTTAATCTGAATAATTATTTCATCCCTATATATACATTATATGGGTCTGTATCACAATGTCGAAATGTTGTAATATCGAACACCAAATGAGCGACATGTACTCATTGAAACACATTTAAGTGATTCGATGAATACTTTACAGGGCAAAGATGTAGTTGGCCAACTACACAGTGGTGCCCTTTTCTCCACTGTAGTGCGATCTTAGAGTTGGTATAAGGGGGGTGTGGGGACAGAACTCCCCATGTTGCGGTGTGTGGGGGGCTTATGTTTGTAAATGTGTGTGTGTGTGTGTGTGTGTGTGTGTGTGTGTGTGTGTGTGTGCGTGTGTGTGTGTGCGTGTGTGTGTGTGTGTGTGTGTGTGTGTGTGTGTGTGTGTGTGTGTGTGTGTGTGTGTGTGTGTGTGTGTGTGCGCCTGTGCAAGCAAATTCTTTCCCAGGGAAAGAATTCACTGTTTTGACCATTCCCGCTTTAATGCATTTGGTCTTTACATGTCAACGAAGAGGCATTCGGTTGAATGCCTCTTTGGTGTTATAATATAGACCCACATTTTATATATATATATATATATATATATATATATATATATATATATGTGTGTGTGTGTGTGTGTGTGTTATATATATTTTTATAAATATATATTTATATTATATACACATACATCTATAGCAAATTTGATTGCGAAGCTATGATATGTATGCTGAATGTTAGAATTATATTGGTTGAGCTGCTTCTTCCTCATGTTCTAAGTAATTTAAACTTTAATGTATTGCAACACAGATATAGGCACATGTAAAGCTTCTGTTGTAGATTCTAACAAAATTAAGGTTGATGATGCTTATTATTTTACCTGCCTTCCACTGAGGTTTTTTTCTTTCTTTCTTTCTTTTTTTGGTTACTACTTGTGAGAAGTAATTACAGGTTTTTCTGGTTTAAATAAAAAAGCAGGTCACTTAAGTGTGCCATGCTAGGAGTGACATACTCAACATCCTAAACCACGCTGCTTGTTCAGTTTAATCACTTAGAGTGAGCTGACATGATGATTCAAGATATCATAGACTGCATATCCTGATTCAGTCACAAATTACTTCCCTAAGAGTGTTGCTTTTCTGTATGTGTTCTCCCCCAATAAGGTTGCTGCAGCAATCTGGTTATCATGGCATTATTTAAACTGACTGTACTGTAGTGCTAATAATTTCAGTGGTCATTTGCAAGACAGATATTCATGTTTCCCTTATAAGTATAAAAACAATGCCCCAAAGCACCATTTTTTTAAGCAATGTATAATTGGGAGCTTTTCTCCCTGGGCCTCTACTGAAAATGGACTCCTATCCAGTTGGACTTTGCCTGTAATCAAATATGAATAAATAGATAAATAAATAAATAAATAAATATTTTGTTACAAGTTACACATTTTTCATTTTGACATACTGTGTAATCCCCATGCATTGGCAAAGACTGCTGATGCAACCATTTTATCTTCTTCTATTTATACAGTACTAATAACCTAACCTCATGTCAATCAGTAGCTATATTCAATTATCAATAACTTGCCATAGTTAAGGATATAAACCCAGTGTCACAATCAGCTTCTGAATCAAGTCTTAATCCCATGTTTGATTTAATATTGCTCAAAAAAATTGGACACACAAAGTAAATATTTAGAACATAATTTGAGACCAGGAATTATTGCCCACACTATTTATTTTCAGTACATTACAAATTTTAACACTTTGACCAGTGATTTTACACCTTATATTGGAGTCTACATTATTAAACATATATACATCTTGGTACTTTGCGCTGTGTCAATGTCCTGTATAAGCTCTTTTCCATTACAGCATTCCATACAAATCATTGTTTTAAATGTCTTCTGTTTCTGATTCCTAGTAGTTTTCAGTTCAGTATTTTCATCCCTGTAATCATCTTTTTCACCAGTCTTACTGAAGGTTTGTCCTTGATTTTCCATTTTCTAGTCATAGCTTTCTTAGCCAAATCAACAGTAAAACCTTTTCTGCTGCTTAGCGACTGGCGACTGTTTGTATATGTATCCATAGCTCCTGTTGTTTTTTTTTTTTTAACTTTATTGCCTACATTTAATTGAACTGGGGAATTGCAAAATGTATTAACGTAATTTATCTAAACATCTGCATTAACCATGATATGTGCTTAATAGCAGCCTCATGCTCTAAAGTAGGATACCTATTCTAACTCTAAACAAACTGTTTCCCTCTCTCATCTACTCACAGGCAGCCCTCTCTCTAGCAGACTTCTCCAACTTTTAGTTTATTTATTCAGGTCTACAGCCCTAGATAAAAGTCTTACAGTGAAAGTAAGTTAGTAAGTCCATTAAAATTATATCTGTTTCTGGCTATTTTAATTACTACTTAAGGAGACAAAAAACTTTACTGTTTCTGTTTCATTTACATCCATCTGCTCATCGCCAGTTTCTAACAGTCTGCATGAAAAATGTATCATCATAGATGGGCACATCCACCCCCAACCCAGGTCCACCCACAGTCTAAGATATGCACCCAGAAATGCATTAACCTATATCTAATCTACACCCCACCAGGGAAGAACATTGAAACCTGGGAAAACACTCTGCTGGTTGTCCACCACTACTCCCCCAAGAAACCATAGTACTTGGGGATGTCAATAGACTGTCTCACTGTTCAGCCCACATAACTCCCACATACATCCTATTAACTTATATGGTCCTAAAACATTTCTATCCCCAACTAGAATTGGAAACACCTGCAAAAGAGAGCACCATTGACTGCTGCAGATCCCCCATGACCTCAAGGACCCACCTCATAACTTATATCATTAAACATAATGTCCAACTACTAGCCCCCCATATACAGATCCTGGGATAAATGGGAGCTACTAAAAACCCCCAAGATCGTGATCAAATTTCAACAGTACCCTGAGAAACTAATTGAGACCCTAGATAGCCGACCAACACCTTTTTTTCTTTTTTTTTTTACTACCATCCAGTCCTAGCTCCCCAAGCAGCTACCTACTCTCCTCCTCCTCCTCCCATAACCCTAACCCTCCCCTCTCTCCTCCCCCTAAAAACCAAAGCCACAGCCACAGCCTATTCACCAAAAAAAAAAAAAAACCAACTACCCTAGCAGCAGATCACCTTGGACAACCTACCCCTAAGCTGGTTTAAGGCTTCTGGTAGGTTACAAGCTGTCCAAACTAGGGTCCCTGTATAGAATAAAACTACCCTACCCCGACACAAAGCTTTACTATCTCGAACGTAGTAACACTTCCACTTCTTACTACATGCTATTTTACAACAACACCACACAAACATCTCTATACTGAGGTTAAATTCTCTTCCAACTATAAGACTAGGCATATTATTCAAGTATTTTTTTTTATTGAAGCAACATTGGATATTCCTAGAATATATCCTCCCAAGAACTTCTTTCTGAACCATCAGGTGTCCAACATATGTCTCCTGTCTGTAGTACAGAATATTTCTGCAAACACTTCAGAATTTCTCAGTTAAGTCACAAGTCTAGGACTAAGACGAATTTCCTTCCACTGATCATTTATAATCGCTTTATTCAAGTGTTCACATTGGGCTACTTTTATCTTTATACTGTATTGTTCTTTCAAATATAATATTGCCTTACATATTCTTCTTATTATCTCCTAGCATGTTTAGGTTATTTTGCATTCTCTGTTTATAAGGTATGTGTAATGTTTCCTTGCATTTAAATTGTTTACAACAGTAAGGAAATGCTATTTTTGTAAATATGCACATCAGATAACTTTAAATCAAGGCAAATAGAATGTTTATATGTATACTTTGCTAATGACTGGAATAAATAATAAATAATACTAATAGGACTATGATAATGCATCAAGGACACAAATGTAACTACTGACATTAGAAAAATAATACTATCAGTGCACAAACTTCAACATCCACAAAAAAACATTATTTTGCTGCAGGAAAGTGCTTGCATCCTAACTGGGTCATCAGTCCCCATAATTAAATTAATTTATTGTAATTCCATGTTTGTATAACTGTGATGCCGCGGTGGTACAGCGGAAGTGTTGTTACCTCACAGCAAGAGGGTCTCCCATTTGATTCTCGGCTTGGCTTGGGAGTACATTCTGTGTGGAGTCTGCATGTCCTCCCCGCAGTTGGGTAGCATTTGAAAGACATGCGTGTGTAAATGGGTGTGCCTTCGTTGAAGGTTGAGCGTCGAGCTGGCACCTTGGCGTTTCGTAAAAATCTACTGCCAATCATTAGCGGACCAGTGTTCTGCTGTGGCGACCCCTTACCGGGAAAAGCCCAAAGACAAACAACAGCAACATGTTTGTATAACTGTAAAAAAAAGTGCAGGGACAATGGGAGTAAAAAGCTGTTTCATCTCCCCCTCAGTAGCATTTCATTACGGAAGGCAAACTAGCCACCTAACACCTGCAGTTCAGATTGTAGCCATTTTCTTCAATCTTCCTGCTCCCTCACACTCAGATCTGTCTCTGTCTCTTTCTCACACACACACACACACACACACACACACACACACACACACACACACACACACAAGATATACTATACAAAATATAAAAATCCGGTATGAAAAAGCTCTGCCTTAATGTTTGTAATCACTCTGTATGTTAAACTGTCCCCATGATATTACACTATTCATAATAGACACTTACAGAACATACACTGTACAACAGCTGTTTAAAAGACATACTGTACAAATCCAGTATGAAAAACCTCTGCCTTAATGTTTGTAATCTAACATGAAATCAGTGTGCATGGTACAATACCCCATTAATACAATATTATTCATAATAAGCACTCACATCACACACACACACACACACACACACACACACACACACACACACACACACACACACACACACACACACAAAACAGCCATTTAAAAGATATTCTGTACAAAATGTAGAAATCCAGTATGAAAAACCTCTGTCTTATGTATACGCTATTGATAATACACACTTACAGAACATGCACTATACAACATCCACTTAAAAGATATTCTGTACAAAATGTACAAATCTAGTATGAAAAATCTCTGCCTTAATGTTTGTAATATAACATGTAATCAGTGCGCATGGTAAACTGCCCCCATAATATTGTACTATTCATAATACACAGTTACAGCCACATGCACTACACAACAGACATTTAAAAGATACACTGTTGTTGTTTATCTTTTCGTCTTTTCCCGGTTAGGGGTTGCCACAGTGGAACTCCAGTCTGCTAATGATTGGCAGTAGATTTTTATAGTGCTGAGTTGCCAGCCCGATGCCCAACCTTCAGCGAAGGCATGCCCATTCACGTATGTCTTTCGGAGGCCACTAGACTGCGGGGAGGACATGCAGACTAGACTGTACAAAATGTACAAATCTGGTATGAAAAACTCTGCCTTAGTAATTGTAATCAGTGTGCATGGTAAAGTGTCCTCACAATTTAAAGACTATTTATAATACACACTTAATGCACATGTACTGTACAACAGCCATTTAAAAGATATATTGCACAAATCCATTATGAAAAACCTCTGCCTTAACGTTTGTAATCTAACATGAAATCAGTGTGTGTGGTAAATTGTCCCGATAATATTGTACTATTCATAATACACACCCACATTACACACACACCACAAAACAGACATTTAAAAAAAAACTGTACAAATTCAGTATGAAAAACCTCTGCCTTAATGTTTGTAATCTAACATAAAATCAGTGTGAGTAGTAAAATGTTCCCATAATATTATACTATTCGTGATATGCACTCACATCACACACACTACACAACAGCCATTTAAAAGATATACAGCTAGATTCAATGATGCCTACATGTTCCATTTACACTGTGTGCATGTCACAGCATGCACTGTTTTGAATTCAGTAAGCAGAGCGCAGCATTGTGCAAACAAGGTAAACATCATGGCATGGTAATTACAGCATAAGCAGCTGAACTGTATACTAATCAACCAAACCAAGATGGAAGAGATAATCAACAAGCTATAAAGCAAGTGTGTAGAGTCAGTGCTGGTTCTTCTTGCGAATTCCAAAACCTATTGGAATACAGCCATGGAAACTAGGCTACAAGGAAAGCATGTTAGGGGCTGCTGTTGCTTTAATTCATATGTATGTGAAACAGACTAAAGTCTATGTTGCTGCTGCTGCTAATAGACTAAGGCCAAAAAGGAGAAGAGTTTTCAGACTCTGTTTAACTTATCATAACACACATGATGTGGAAATTGTAGAGCACTACATGGTGGATAGAGACACACTACAGGAACTCTGCAACATCTGTTGTCCTCAACTCAGAGCTAGGGGAAACCAAGAGGAACCCATCCCAGTGGAGACAAAGGTATGTGTAGTACTTAGAATCTTTCAGAGACTAATAGGGGACATGCTGAGGGTATCACAGACATCAGCATTCAGGATCCTCCATCAATTCCTGAATGTTATGCTCCAACATGTCAGTGACCACATATATTTTCCCTGTCACCCTCTGAAAAGGGACAAAAATATGCAGCAGATCTACCCTGTAACACACTACCTTGAAGTACTGGGTGCCATAGATTGCATACATATTGAAATTAAGGCACCACTCAGGGAACAGGGTAGACCTTACATAAATAGAAAGGTCTTCACTCTATTAACTGCCAAGTCATGTGTAATTCCAAGGGAATCATCTTGAACATATGTGCTGGCAACTCTGGCAGTTACCATGATTCACATATCTGGCCCATCTCCCAGTTGTGTCAGATGTTGACTAAGGGGGATATCCCATTTGATTATTTACTGGGGGATGCAGGTTATACACTGGGACTGTGGATGATGACACCCATCAGAAATGCACCCACACACCCACTGAAGAACACCATAATGAGGTACACGCTCAAACCAGAAGTATCATAGAGTATGTGTTTGGGCTGCTGAAGTTGCAGTAGTTGTGCCTAGATACATCTGGGGGAACCCTGCAGTATAATCCATAGATATGTACTGAAATATTCACAGTATGTGCCATGCTAAACAACATCATCCTGAGAAAACAATTTCAGCAGTATCAGCAAGGAGAAGAAGCACACATCCCACCACCAATGCCAAGATCACCACAGCCACATGCAGACAAAGAGTTAGAAGGAGGAACCACCAGCTGCTGTGGGTGTAGGCAGATGTAGGCATGCTCAATATGCCCTCACATTGGATAAGAGGCAACACATAGCACACTCACTCACCAATTAAGGGCCTAAAGCCTTCTTTCTATGCACATACATATAGTAACATTGATGCCAGGCAACTCTCACAACCTTTACCTACCCATGTATTGGCTGTGTACTGAATGCATCCGACAGAGTCAGCCCTGAAGTGCAACTGTTGCCATTGCTGGATTTACAATTATGCATTGAACCTGGAGTGCATTGTGCAATAATATGAATAAAATGAATAAGTGGCATATACTGTATTTAATTACTTGGCACTGTAATCAATAAAAAGGTGAGAGATTTGTGCATAAATGACCTTAACATGTGACAGCAGAGGCTTATTTAACTTATATGTGTCCATTATTAAGTAGTAGGCCTCAGGCATCAAAGATTCATACAGTCATACCTCTCCAAAGTACTGATGATCACTGCATGCCCTCAGTTTAACACCATATGTCTGTACTGGAAAATTGTTAAAGAGAGAAGTTAGAAAGTAATGATAAACTTTGCAGTTTCAGGCTTCACAACCCTTATAAGATCATTCACATTAAAGTTGGGAAATTTTGATGCTATCAACTGTCTAACTTTCTAAGGCCAATATAAGTCAAAGGTACAATTACCAGTTCAACATCACAAATGCAGATATTCTAAGCACTAAGTCAGCCATGCACCCTGAGCATCAGACACAAAGCTTATGTATCCCTGTATCCAAACGATACAAAACAGGGATATGGTGCAGTGTTAATGTCACTTGTACAGGGTGTTGTGTGTGTGGGGAGGGGGTCAGGAAGCCTAGGCTGACACAAAAGGTTGGTGAGTATGTGTGAGTAAGAAAGAGAAGCAGGCAGACATTTGGATAAACCAACAAATGTCCAGTGTGACAAAATGAGTTTTAAGCTGCAAGACTGAACCATGTAACTGTTGTGTGTGTGTCTTTAGGGGTCCTCCAGGTGAAATTGGTGTGTAAGTGGCTGCATGAACACAGCCAAGTTCTGTGCTAGCTCTACATCTTGGTATGTCAGACAGCTGTGAGCTATGCATGTTAGAGGTGGCAGTTCGTTGTTGTCATCCTTGACCATGAGAACTGGCTCTGCCAGGAGTTGCACTGGCACGTCCAGACCCACAGTCAGGTGCACTGGTGCTACCTGAATGTGACTGATGTCTGCTGGATGAGCTCCCTCCACAAGAACACCCAGGACCAAGATCCCATGATCTGCCACATCTGGGTATGGACAGCTCATGCACTGATAGAGCAGTGGAAGTACTGCCACTATGAGAGCATGAATGGGCATGGTCACGTTGGCTGACAGCAGATGATGTGGCTGACCTACACCCATGAGGATGCCATTCCCCTCCCAGCAGATGTTACATCACAGACACCCCTCTTTCAAATGTGTCATTTATCCACTCCATTGAATCAGCAACATGGTGGATGCAGTCACACGTGTCAGCCTGTGCCACATCTACAACCCAAAACATTTCTCTGGAACACCTATGGGAACATGCCTGTGTCTCCATGATGGCCCTAAACATACATTGAGTGGTATGGGAAGAGACACTTGAATCAAGTGGACAATGAACAGCAGGCCTCCTTCGAGCACCCCTAACTGCCCTCCTGCATGGCACCTCACCCACACTTTGGCTATGGCCAGATTCAAAAGGTACTGAAGCTGCAGTAATCACACTTCCCTGATCAATGGCCTTGCCCTCCACCTGTCCAATATCAGAGAGCCCATGGGAATGGGTAGGCATAGGCCTACTGTCTGTGTCCAATGAAATTGCAGGGGATGGCTGTATGTTAACCTCAATGTCAGATTGAACCTCTCCACTCCACCCGACTGTGCCTCTGTTTTGTCACCATCATCACCAGAGTCTGCTGATACACTGACATGAGATGGTAGATGCACCACACTGTCAGGATCACCTGTGAAAAAAGCAACATATATAAGAAAAATTATTACCTAAACTACTATGCTACAATATATGCTAACAAAGCAGCAGTGCTGACACTATTAGACAGCACAGCAATGCACACAACAGTCCTGACAACAACATCACCCACTAAAATATTTCTTTAAATTGTTCATCAGTACTGACATAAAAATATGCAGATGAGGTTATTCTCTGCAATCCAGATGGTCCTGGAAAAAATTAAGTAAAAAGAAAGGGCAACATTATCACAATTAACAGTAACACAGGGGGTAATAGTTTTACACCTTTATATGTCCATTAACTATACTTTCAACAAAAACTTGGATGACAGCTCCAACCTAAGTAATCAATCAGAATGTATTGTTAACTGTAGCAATCTTCTTACCCCCCCAAAAAAACTTGTGACACAGAAGTTGTTGTGTCTTTCGGCTTTTCCCAGTTAGGAGTCGCCACAGTGGAGCTCCTGTCCGCTAATGATTGGCAGTAGATTTTTATGTGCCACGTTGCCAGTCCTGACGCACAACCTTCAACGAAGGTACGCCCATTCACGCATGTCTCTAGACAGAAGACGCTCTAGCTGAGAATCGAACAGGACAACGTCTTACTGTCAGGCAACAGCGCTACCGCAGCACCACCACTGCAGTCTTGTGACACAGAAGTAACAAATTGATTTCAATTGTTTTACTATACAACAGTCTTCAACAAATGAGATAGCAAAGCCTACCTGGAAGTTCTTCCTAGGACATGTTTACTGTCCTTGAAACTGTTGGACCAATGCAGAGGACATGCTGTTCTGCACTTTCCTGGGAGCTGTCTGGATCCCTGACAGTAGACAGGAACTCTTTATTTGGTGTTAGTGGTGGCTCTATAGCACACCCTGCCCAGTACTCATTCGATCATGGCCCACTGCAGTTGCTCTCCTCCATGCAGATGTGATCATGTCAGTGGCTCTGTGGTGCACCTGCTCATATGTCCTGCCACAGCCACCCATGGCATTAACATCATCCACAATCTGCCACTAAATCTGCATTCTGCATGCCATATCTCCCTGTCCCCTTTCAAGCAAGAAGGCACCATGTTGCCTAAAAGTATCAATGATCACTTGATTTTCAGCATCAGTGAAGGGTGGTCTTCGAGGACTGAGATCCCTGACTGGCATAGTCCTAGGTGTCCTAAAAGGCAAAAGAAGGATAATACACATAAGTATCACTTAACTACAGAATAACTGTTCCCAAATAAAACAGAAAAGGTAGGATCTTAGTATTACCCACTGGAGAAACATAAAACAGTCCAGAGACTTGAAATCCAAACAACAGGTTGGATGCAAAAAAAGGAGAGTAGCTATATCAAAATATCCTTGTTTGTGCCATAACAGAAATGCAGTTTTGCCCACACCCCCCAAAAAAAAGAACAAGCAAATGACACATTTTGCTAATAGACCATCTTTGAAATGCTAAAAGTGCTATCAAATAAACTGTCACTAAAAATATTTGTACTTATTTATATCACAGAGCATTCCATTTTAATATATTGCCAATCATGTATACCTGTGAAATGTCTTGACAAACATGCTCATGGCATCGGTACACTTCTAACTAATGCATACAGAAAAAAGTGTAAAAGCCTTTGCTTCAGATTTTTCTTAATTGCATTCCAGAATATGCAGTATGTATATGACAAAATGTAAGCATACCTTCTCAAGTGCAGTAATCCTCTGTGCAGATATATCCCAAAGTAATAGCCTCTGTTCAGCTTTCTCCACCTAAACAAGTTTCCTCACTTTCAGCTTGCCTAGCTACACAATTGCCTTTTTATATGGTGTAGATTCAGGATTGTTAGCATGGTGAAGATGCAAATGAGGTATGAACTAATTAGAATTGCTGAATCCCAAATTCTTGACTCCATGTAAACACAGTGCAGGCAGTCCCTCTGTGTTTGTTTTTAATAGATTGGAACTGTGAATGATTATTGCTTGGGAGAAGGAAAACACAACTACACTGCAGGCTGCCCCACATGCAGTGTGTGTGTCAGGTTAGACTTACAAAGTGTTAGATGTAAGGCTGGAAATGTAAGTAAGCAGCACACAATTCAAAGGTTGTGTTCATTACCATCCAAACTCCCCTTCATTTGTTGGTAACTGCATATGATACTATTTCCATTTAATATCTTGACACATTTTAAGGCTAATAATATAGAATGGCTTACTGGTCAGATTAGTGAAGAATGACCAACAAACACAGAGAGGTAAGACAGAGATTTATATTTGCAAGCAGTTGCTTGCATTGTCACCTTACAGCAAGAAGTTCTCAAGTTCAGTTCTCAGTTGGGGTGCCTTCTGTGCAGAATCTGTATGTCCTCCCTGCATTTATGTGGGTTTCCTGTGGGTTCTCTGGTTTCCTCTCACATTGCTAAGACATGCATCTGGAGATTTTCTCCCCAGGCCACTGCTGAGAAACTTTCCTTGTAAACAAATGTTAAATAAATAATAAATAAAATAATCATGACTGGTTGTGTGATCACTTAGTGCACTACATCCAAAAATAATAACTGTCCAAATAACAGTTGTATGGTTTTATATTACTGTAGATGATGTTGCAGTTGGTTGTGTGGAGAATGATTTCAGTTCCTTGCTGCAAAGCTGTTTGCATGGCAAATATGGATAAGGCACCCTTCCTGTGTTCTGAAGGTTTATTGGAGTGAGAGTTCAAATACATATCTATGTAGACATATCTCATGTGAACCAACATTTGCTAGTGTGTATGTCATAGACTGATTTTGCTCATTTCAACTATGAGTTTCCTCTTTTCAACTACTTGTCTCTTTTTTTCTTTTTTTTCCCTTTTCTATCTTGTTTTTATTATTTCTTTATTTTTTTTTTGGGGGGGTAGTGCTTGTGCGATGCTGTGCTTAGCATTACAAGAACAGAGGAAATAAATGTTAGGTTTTTCTGTGCTTATCTCATTTGCATGAAGTGTGGCAGTGGATAAACTGGACAACTGGACCACCCAGGAACCACACAGTCAAAACCAGAAAACAGATACACTCAATTAATTCTATTGGGCAAACCCGCTATGTGGCATTGCATGGTGGTTAACACAGAGACCTTAAGAATAATTATCAAACTAGCAAGCATCATGCAACTACTCCTGTGGCAGCAGGTGTAAGTGTGGGACTGGGGTACAGATGATCCTGGGTTCTAGTATAGGGAGTGCAACCTTTTGTTTTTTTACTGTTGTGACAGTGCAGTTTATAGCTATGACCTAAAACATAAACAAGTGTTATTTCAACATTCTTGTGGCAACAGGTGTAAGTGTAGGACTGCCATACACATGGTCCTGGGTTCTAATGCGAGGTATTCCATACACTTTTACTGTTGTTCCACTTGCCATTATATTCACTCTCACTTATAACACTTTAGATAGTGGAGCTGATATGAATTATATTTATGAGGCATGAAATACCATTATCGTGTTTTCAAATGTATGACTGAGGGTATACTGTGTACTATATTTCTGTAAGTATAATTCTGCTATCTGGATTTGCATGGGCTTCACATTTGCCTAAGGCATATGATGCACATCTGGATCTATATCCAATAACCTTGTCAGGTCACATACATACATAACAGCTCATACTGTTACCTGAATTTATGTATGATTCTTGAGTATGTCTGAGCAGCACTTATACTGTGGCAAAGATGGAAAATCAACACTGTGGAAGAAAATGTTTTGTCCCTTATGCCTAGGTTTGAATCCCACAGTGTAAAAATCAATTTTCTCAGTGTATAAAGGTAAAAATAAATGTCTCAGGTCATTACATTTATGCCCCCAATGCATGTCTGCAAACCAAACTCACCTAACAGTTACCTTCCAATTTCCAATGTATATTTCTAGGCTACGTCAGTAGACACCCCACATACTAAGGCCAAGTATCAGATTAACCTTCCAACTGCAATTATGTAATTCCTCACTGCTTGGCACTGCTGCCAGACACTTACCATTGTGCAAACATGTTGCTCGGGTTTGCACACTCCCAGTAAATGCGATAACTGGAATTGGTGGGAAAGCATCAGTCTCCATTGCTCTAGGTCTACTGGTAGACATGGCTGCTGTTAGTGGGGAAGGTGCCAGATTTAGGACACAGAGGTGGGGTGTCTAGAAGTCCTGGATATTTATTGGGCTTCTGGTGAAGTACTGCAGCCAATGGTTTCTGCAGTGGGACAATTCTGGCTCCCAGTACAAGTCTGAGGTGTGGTATAGTTTTGCCAGGTTGTATCTAGTGCCACTGGTATTCCATGCACTGGAGACCAATGTAAGAATCATTTTAATGATCTACAGTGGAAAAAAGGGATACTTTCAACTGTTGGTTGGAAGAATTTAGGACTGAGGACATCCCACAGCTGTGTTAGTATAAACTGAAGAGAGTACTTGTAAGACTTAGAAAGCTTAATATAGTCAAGACTGGTATGCATAATGGTCTTATGTTCTTTTCTGTTCTTTCCCCAGCTGCCAGGGATCATGAGTTCAATGTCTGGGCCCATGAAGCTAAAGTGGAGAGACTGAGAGAAGCAAGTGGTATGTATGCAGCAGAAGAGAAGTGTTATTGTAGCATTAAAAGTTAAACAGAGCTTTTTTGTTTTTTTATAGAGTTGTATCAAATTCAGCATGCACATCCCAACTATAAAAGCA
Organism: Protopterus annectens; assembly: GCF_019279795.1. Classification (NCBI taxonomy): domain Eukaryota; kingdom Metazoa; phylum Chordata; order Ceratodontiformes; family Protopteridae; genus Protopterus; species Protopterus annectens. The sequence continues at coordinate 1,099,532,585 of NC_056725.1, read as the reverse complement.
AGTACACATGCATTAGTCTGTAGCACAAACCAATTGTAAGAGTCTAATATTAGACTTTAGTCAAAGGTTGTGGGTTTAAATACCACACTTCACACCTATATTATACTGATTTCTTCAATAATATTTACATTAAATTAATGTAATCTGTATAACTGGAACGTGCATATGTGCAATACATGCACATTTCATGGATAACTTGCAGCAATCTGTAGTATAGTATGTATCTGTTAGGAGTTATACTTAAATGTGAAACTTAAGATAAAATAGTTGTATAATTGCATTAATGTATTGTATGTCAAATTATATCACATATGATGCTACTAATTTTATCTCTTTTTTTCTATCCTCCTAACCTTTATCCCTCTTTCTTATTGTCTTCATTTTTATTTTAGTTTATTTTTTAAAATACGTTTTTTCATTTCATTTTTATTTTAACATTTTTTATTTTTTTTTTATTTTTATTATGTGTCATCAAAATGTGACCATGTTATTCACATTTACCATATCACTAAATGCTATATAGTACAGTGAGGTAGGCCAGCTCCAGTGGATTAGCCTGCCCCCACTCCACCAGCTCCAGCACTGATGCCCAGCATGTCTGGGAGCCAAATTGACAGCAGAGACTCTGCTGTCCCTGCACTACCTGCAGGCTCAGGTGTAGTCCTGCCTCTGAGTCTGCCCCAGTGCTACCCTCCAGGAGCAATGATGTAGGTGATGGTTTCATCACTCACAGTGAGTTGCCTGAGATGGTGCATAGGGTTGTGCACTGCACCATTGGTGCACACCTATGCTGGATGGAGTAGCTGCTGTCCCTCACGTTACATAGAAGGAGGAGGAGACATCAAGCACTGCAGCCACCAGCAGAGTAAAGTGACAGTGAAGACAGTCCAGTGGGTGAGGACTTGAGTCTCACTGTCTCCAAACTTGACAGGCATGGGCCTAGGTTGTCCCCTCCCTCACCCCAATCATGGTGTCCCCCAACCTTTTGTGTCTATCACAATCCCTGTACTTTGTCTTGTTTGTCTTGTATGTTTGCAATTGCTTCCTTACCTACCCAATTTAAATGACCCAGACATACCTATGTCCCTTCCCAAACATTCCTCTCTCTCAAATAAAAAAATAAATGGGCACCTGTCCCACAAAAAAAAAAAAAAATTGTCCCATACATTGCTCTTTATTTCACACTTGTGTCTTCTTGACACACTTGATTCGATCCATTTGGCTACATAATATGATTGTGTTGTGGTCACTCCTCTTCATGGAGGTGATAGTTCAAATTAATTTAATATTCTGCACATATTTTGAGTTTACACTGTTAAAAAATGGATAACTATGGTCTTTCCTACCTCCCTCCTGCAAATTTCTGTACTGTTTCCCTTTGTTCTTCCACTTGCTTGTTCTCCATCTCACCACTTTCCTGTCTACCCCATTTTGACACCTTTAATCTGGTCAAAAAATAGAATCACACACAACACACATAAGTAGCAGAAAAAGCAATTGGATCCCTTTACTCTTTGGGCTCCATGTTTGCGCAGAGGTGTTCATCATGCACCAATGCCAAGTGACAGTGAGCGGTGGCAAAATGCTGTGGTTACCTCTGAGCAATGCCAGTTAACCCCACTGCACTATGCCAACACACAGCAACACATGTACTATAAAGAATTCACATCATTGCATAATCAATGTTTATTTAAATGTATTTAAAAGTATTAGATACACCTAAATTTGAACCCAGTATCATCTAGCCTCAAAAAGAAATGTGCCAGTGCATTTACACCTACTGCCACAGAGTCAGGAGCAGCAGGTGTGTTTCATAGACTCAGTACTAGCTCTCAGACTTTTGCAATGTTCCAGGGATCTCAACCAAGCCTGTGACATACACAGAACATGCTGGGGAGACAGCTATATCTCTCAGCGATTGACACTCCTGTGTAATAGGCTCCCAATGCATGTGAAGCAGTGCTCCTCAATGAACCTATTCAAGTGCAACCTTGACAACTGGATGGGTGACTGTAAATTCAACCCTTGGGTGGCATCCTATATCTCTCATGGACAGGGCCAGTTGGTGCTGCTCACAAACTTGGTCTGCTAACAATGACCTTCTAACAATACTCAATAAGGGCATGTGTTTTTATACAGTTAGGCTTGTAAATGTCCTAGGGCCATTAGGCTAGCAACCTTCTATAATCCTATGAAGCTATGAACATATGCAGGCCTCCAAACATCTTCTATCAAACATGATCTGATGATGTTATCCACTACAATTTGACCTGCAGTTGTGTAAAAGTTAGACTTCTACTGTGGAACCTGTGTAAAGTACTGAGTTCTGTATTCTGTGTACTTAGGTAGGGGTTCTGTTCTCACTGCAGTTAACTGAGTGTGTGCGTGTGTGTGTGTGTGTGTGTGTGTGTGTGTGTGTGTGTGTGTGTGTGTGTGTGTGTGTGTGTGTGTTTATGTGTCTAGAGAGATGAGCAGAAGTGTCTGTCTTATAGTTACTGCTCCAGTGACATGGATTGACAGTATTTTGATACTTGCACATGCCTATACATTCATTTCATGCAGGCCTCTGAACATCTTCTCTCCAACATGGCCTGCTGATGTTATCCATAAGTTGCCTTGCAGTCTTGTAAAAGTCAGACTTATGCCATAGTGCTTGCATAAAGTGCTGAGTTCTGTAATCTGTGTACTTAGGTAGTGGTTCTACTCTCACAGCAATCAAGTGTGTGTGTGTGTGTGTGTGTGTGTGTGTGTGTGTGTGTGTGTGTGTGTGTGTGTGTGTTTGTGCTCTTGCCTGACATTACAGAGAGCCTTTTACACCAGCATGTGGGACGCTGTTATTACCATTTTCTGCTCAAGAAACACTGCTGATGTAATCAGCTATATCTAATTTGTGGATATTCACTATTCCCACCAGAGCAGGGTCAGGGACCACCCTAGAGGCCAGACAGAAATCACCTCATCCTATATGATACAGATTACAGTGGCATGGCTTTCAGTCTTTCCACATATATCATGGCATAGTTTGTAGGCCCTCTGTTTTCTTGATGAGAATGCCCTGTGGTCTATCCAACTGCTCCATGTGTCTGGTGAGGTACATGCAAAACAGAGCATTATACTCTCATAGTATTCTGATGAGGTTTGAGTATAGTGCTGTCATACAATCCTTTGATCTGAATATGATTGTGTGACATGATGTGCACAACATAGCTTCCAATACCAGTGTGGACACATTTGCTGGCTGAAGTTCAGATTGCTATCTATATGTTTTTCCAGTGCTGACATCACTGCGTCTAAGCATAGCAGGACTGTTTTTAATGCCGTAATTAGCATGGAATTCTACTTTTCAGAATGACAACATCAAGACACATTTCTGCATTTATTTGTAGATCCTGTGGTTTTGTCACCAATCATTTGTCTGTGTTAGCACTTCCTGTAGTATGTTATCACCATTGGTGGACTCAGTGATTGCACCCAATATGTAAGAATCAGCAAGCTTGGTAAGCCAAAGGCCATATGCTTTAGCCTAAACTGTCAAAAAATAGAGTCCAAACAGTAAAAGGCCAAGCACAGATCTCTGGGGTACACCAATGGTGACAGTTCTACTGGTACAGGTATATGTTCTGTCAGTGAGCCAATTGGTTACCCATCTAGAGACATAAGGGTTAATCCTCTGCCGGGAGAGTTTCTCAATGATACCCGCATGGGGGATTGTGCGAAAACCCTAGGCCAGATCATGATAGGCAGTATGCACTGTCTTACCTTTATCCAGGCCTATCAATAGGCTGTGACAGCATCACAGATCAGCTATGGTGTGACTCAACACATACACCTTCCTGATATGGTTAAATTCACACTTCAACACACAATCCACACAAGCGATGTTTACATAGAAGAGTGTACATCAACATGCATCATCTGAGTTGGGGGACAGCACCTGATGCATGCATGTATGGACACATCCTGACTCTCTTCAGCTGTGAGATAGACCAACATGTCATCATGGATCTTCTATAAATAGACACTTGTAATATCCTGGCTGTCTGCAACAGACCTGTGTGAATTGTTAATGCTGCATCATGTCTGTTGCATGTGATAGATGTCCTCAAAGAGGACATCAAGGGCATGCATGATGACAACACTATCATCTCATGGAACTTGACCAGGTCAAGGCACTTGACACAAATCCACTCTGAGGTGTTCAATTAGCACTGTCAGATGTGGCCATAAACAGCAATATCACCAAGTGGATAGACCAGTGTATCACATATGTGGCATTTCACTATGTTGAAATTTATGAAGTGACCTATATCTCAGGTCCAATGATCAGGTCTGTACATCAGGGCTATCTGTTAGGGCCCTTTCCTTTCTATTATTTTATTTACTGCATTTGTTGACCGGGATAAGTTCACTGGGCCTAAAAGAGCCCATTTTTAGTGGAGGCCCGGGGCGAAAAGCTCCAACGAGATACAGAAAAAATATAAACATTAATTAGTACAGAAGCAGAAACAGTGTTACAGATAGTAAGTATAATAACATATACAGAATATATACATAAACGCAGGAATCTAGTTTGTTTGATTACAATAATATATACAGAAAATATACATTAAAGCAGAATTCAATGAATTCAATCAGAGTGGTATAAACAGAGATCAGTATTATTGTTACCCGTATCAACAAGTGAAGGTAAAAATAAATATGGAGAAAATATCATCAGTCACTAGTAGCAAAAGACATAGTTTAGTAATCATATAAGGAGAGTGAAGAGGTTAGATTATAGAGCAGGAACATAGCCAGGAAGAGTTGAGATAATTTTTCAGCATTTGTTTGAAGGTGGTGGTGGTGCTGCCTGTGTTTCTTATAGAAGGCGGAAGTGAGTTCCATAGTCTGGCGATGGTGAAGGCATAAAGGAGTTGACCAGCAGGTAAGGTGGGCTTATCTACTTTTAGGAGTAGAGGATTTTCAGATCTTAGATGCCTGCTGGAATGGTATTTGGCAAGTAGAGTTGAGAGAGCAGGACAGTCTGTGGGTCTGTAGATTATTTTGTGCACAGTAGTTAGTTGGGTGAATGAGAGATGGTTGGGGAGTTCCAGCCACCCTAATTGTTTCAGTGACTTACAGTGGTGGGATGAGAATGTGGCCTTGGTGGCAAATTTTGCTATTCTGTTGTAACACATAGCGAGTTTGGATTTTGTAAAATTTTGGATATTAGTGAGGAGAGGGGCACCATAAAGAAGAGAGGGTAATAAAAAGGTAGTTGCAAGAGTTTGTCTAGTAGAGAGGCTAAGAAAGTGTTGGTGCCTGTAGAGCATACCAAGCTTTTGGTGTGTTTTTTTGATGTTATTGTTTATGTGTAGGTCAAAGTTAAGGCTTTCATCTATAATAATGCCTAGTAATTTAGTGGGGGGGAGTGTAGTGAGCATAGTGAACAGAGCGGGTTCAGCCCCACAGGGAGAAGACCTGAAAAAATTATCAGTTTAAAGGTGAGTACTGAGCTTAAAATATCAGTATCTAACAAAAGCTTAATTGAAGTAGCTTTGGAATACTTTAAAACTGCCAAACAGCCCTGTTTATGTGCCTGCAGTGTAAATTAGAGAGAGTTGTGATTAGTCTAGAGACTATGCTGAAAGTAAAAGCAACATTTACTAATGTAAATAATGTAAACAGTAAAGACTTGGGACTGTGTGTGTGTGTGTGTGTGTGTGTGTGTGTGTGTGTGTGTGTGTGTGTGTAAGGCTGATTCAAGGTATTGGCCCAATCTAGTGTCAATTGGCTGGAACCCTTCACTGGTGTTGTGCATACACCTTTTAAGCCTTAAAACCTAACAAAAACTAAGTTGCAATTCACCTATTACAACAGAAAAGCTGTAGGGTGTCAGGTTTTTCCTTCCTGGAGTTTTATTTAGTTACGATAGTCAGCTTATTATCAGCTTATTTAAATGATGAACATTGCAGATGACATACATGTCCAAGCAGCTGCCTGAAGGACTACAGATTGTGAGCAATTATTAACTCCAGCTGTGATATTAGTGTAATACAGACAGTATCAACACATACCAAAGATTGTTTCCATAGCCATGACAATGCCTGCAATGATAAGAAAACATGGGGGATTTGTTAAGCTAGGAAAATAAACGCACAACCCAAGTATAATGTGGACATCACACCCTATAATCAGACCAGTAGGTATGTGACCTGTGTCCTGGGGTAGATGGTAAGTGGACCATCCATCAGCATGTGGTCACAGTGCTGACTACTCCCTTGTATGTAACACAAGTACTGGGGTATGTGAAGGACATCCACATCAGAGGTCATAACAACTCCATAGTTCCCAGCCTTCATCACACCAATAACTGAGTGCAATACTCACTTCTTCAGGTTCCTCCATAAACATCTTCTCTGATGTGTAACTGAAGTGTACCACCTTTGTCACAGTGAGTTGTCACACAGCTTACTGGCCATACCTAGGTATTCTTTTTGTGGCATAAACATGACTATCTGATGATGAGGAACACCAGTCAACTTGTTACTCTAGATACATATGTGCTACCTGTTCTGGTGACGCTGACACTACATACATAGGTGTTTGACAAATTTATAGAATGGATATCATTTGTGACTGTGGATTGTGCCACAAATATGCCATGAACACCAGTCAACTAGTCTGTATTGCTCATAATTTTGCATACAGGTATAGCAGTGTCCCTCCTAACATCTCCAGCAGATGTTACAGTGCCAGGACAGTGTGTTGATTACCCTCATAGATTGTGTACATATCATAATAGTTGTACAAATGTGTTTGTGCAGTATCATCTCTGATCACTCTAAATCACATATGTTATGTTAGGGGCATGGGATTACTGGTGGTATTGTTCTGATATTGTCCATGATTGTGGATGGTTCTTTTAATGTTGTCCATGAGCCTTTACCTGTGTCCCATTTGCTGGAGACCTCTGATGAGATTAAACTCATATTCAGGTAAATCAATTTGCATAGCTTCACAATATGCACCCTGCCCCAATTGTATGTCACATCCCTGCTAGATGTCCCCTGAATTATATATGTAAGGGTGCTTATCTCACACAGACATCCTCCCCATTGTAATATCACCTTGTGTGACAGTCACATAAAATGCATTTTCACTGTACAGTCCCTACTGTACCATATAGATATGTGATTGGTGTTGCTGCTACAACAATCTTCTATTGACATGTCCTCATCTGCTGTACATTAAGTTGTTTCACCTGTCCTCTTTCCCTGTGTTCATTCCTACATCTCATCTGCGTATCCCTATTTAATGCACACTTACCCTGAGTGTTTATTTTATACAGCAGTCCATGTACCATTACAGATCATTTACACAGTTTCAGTTCAGAATGCCATGAATGGGATATCACAAAATTCTGCACTGCAAATACACTGTCCTGTACTGCATTTGGACCATGTACTTAATGTTCATAGATCTCTACTGTCCACATTTTCACAGAATGTCCAGATGTGTTCCATATCAAATTTGTGGCTTTCTGCTGTATCACTGTGATGATCTCAGGATTGATGCAACTCAATATTGTATACATTTGAGTTTCATACTTCAAATCCTTCAGAGCATGTTATCTTAACACAAGCCCCTGGTTCTTCTAGCATATTTCTATAGGGCAAAAATTCAAATATGTCCCTATT
>NC_056725.1:1099494906-1099522406 GCF_019279795.1 Protopterus annectens | reverse complement strand
GCAGCTCCTCCTTCATTCCCTATTACCCACGTGCAAAATTCTTAGGAGTTTTGTCCATATTTTCCAGATAACCTTTTCCATATTTCTAGAGCCTGTTTCCAGATCTTTTGCACCCAGTACATTTCCAGAAGATATGTTTCACACCTGCCTCTTTTTTTTCATGGATCTCCAGCATCTTAAGTCTGTTTTCCTCCCTTCTTTATATAGTCTTTCAACAGTATGATACCACCCCTGCAGCACTATTATATCTTATCCCCCACCCTATGCATGTTTTACATCTCTGATATTAATTTGAGGACTTTTTCTATTCATTGTCCCTAGCCTGCCACCCTTCTTAATTCATCCATCCTTTCCATATTCTTTGTGGCTTCCTCCAACCCCTTCCTCCAGGTTTTCATAAATCACTCTGCTATTAACTTTCTCCTGTTTCTAAGGTTTTCCTCATGAGGATCTCCTTTCCCTTCTCTCTTTTATTTTCTTTTCATTTGTTGTTGCTTACTTCCACTTCTTCAGCCACGTTCTCAAAGTCTGGTACACGCCCACCATTCATTTTATGTTAATCCACATTCTTGTATTAATTCTTGTATGGTTTTGAACACCAGTTGTCCTCCTGCCCTTCATTCGTTAATTCCCACTCTTTCCTTATTCCTCTTTCCTTCGACTTTCTTGACTGTTTCTTCCTTATGAAGGTACTCCATCCTCCTTCCTCCTATATGTCTTCTTTTTTTCCTTATCCACATATCATATTGCCACATCTCTTTAGTGCCTCCTCATTCATTTTTTATAATTTTATCACAATCCTATTTGCCCTCTCTCCTCTTGCCTTTTGGTCGCCACCTTATTGTCTTTTCTCCTAAGCAGGTTGTCTGTTTAAGCTTCTGTGGGAGTCCCAAACTCCCTTTTTTCTACTCAGTCTTAGTCCGTTTTTGACACCCTTCTCTTTCCCTTTTTCTATCCACCCTTCTGTAATTGTAGTAGTTTGGTCTCTATTGGGTCCACTGGCAGGTTTCCTAGTACATGCACTATAACTGTGCAAGTCATCATTCTAATCCCATTGATTCTATTTAAATATGTGCATGCTGCATGACCTCCCTCCTCCAATATCCTCTGAATGTTCTTTCCCTTTCTCCAGATTATTTTCTATTGAATCACTTACTGTGTATCTGACATATAGTCCCAGATATTTATGGTATTCCCACTCCAGAATGTTTCCTGCTCCTCCCTTTCTTTCTCATATCATGATCACCACCATTATTTTCTTACTTTAACCCCGAGGCCTTGTAGATGTTGAAAAAACTGACATCATTTCCTGTATGGTTCATAGGTTCATAGGTTCATAGGTAGGTACTAGGCTATTGGCCCTAGGGCCTATATAAGCCTAGCCAAAGGTACCCTGGCTTTTGCCACCCAAGAAAATTATCTTCTTGTGCCACTGTCGAGCAGAGCCACAGAAGTGATCCCCGGGGTGAATTTCCTATCTCCCATCCAATCATCAAGATTTTTCTTGAACAGTGCTAATGAGGAGCTTTGTTTGATATAGATAGGTAGTTTGTTCCAGAGTATGGGAAGTCTCTGGGACAGAAATCTATCCCTCCAGCATGTTCTGTTTATTGTGGTGACGAGGTTTAGGTCCCTAGAGCGTGTAGCTCGTAGGAATTAGGATTTCTTTAAATGGAGCATGTCTAAAAGCTCTGGGTTTTTCACATAGCTTTGTGTGTTAGGCAGAGATTGCCTCTGAGTAGGCGATATGCAACGGAGTAAAGCTGCAGTTTTTTGAGACGGTCTGCATAGGGCATCTCTTTGAGGCCGGTAATCCTCTTTGTGAGGTATTTCTGTGGCCTTTCCAGTTGTTGTAGATGTCTTGTGAGGTACATACCAAAAGGGGCGTTGTACTCTATAATGGGTCTAATGAGTGACGAGTAGAGGGGAACAATGGCCTCTTTTTTCCTGGATGAGAAACCTTTTGCGATGAGGTGTGCCACATAGAAGGATTTCCTGACTACTGTGGCGACGTGATTATCAAAGGAGAGACTACTGTCCACCTGTGCCCCAAGGTCTCTTATCACACTTTCAGTGTTAAGTAGACTACCACCTATGTGGTAGTTCATGGGTACTGAGTTTTTACCAAAAGGAATGACAATGCACTTTTTGGTATTTAGCTTGAGGCCATGGCTTTGACACCAGGCATCTGTCTCAGCAAGGCCCTTCTCTGACATTACCATATAGTCACCTACATACATTAGGAACCCTGACTACTTCTGTTCCCCCCTCCAGCAGTGCTAACTTTTTCCTGACTTCAGTTGCTGGCTCTTCTGTGACTAGTATGAAATAGCATAATAATAATCATGTTAACAGCTGCTAGCCACCCTGGTCTCATTGTATTTCTTTCCTCCTAAAACTACTAATCCTAACTGTCCAGAGTTTTTGCCTCATATTTTTGTTTTTTTCCTCATAAAATGTGTGGTTTTCTAGCGGATTACTGAGATTTTAAGTAACTAAATAATGTTAAATAATGCAGGCATTTATTTATTTGTTTATTTATTTATTTCCAGTTTGATGACTGGGGAGATCCACTGAGCTCAAAGAGCCCGTTTTCAGAGGAGGCCCGGGGAGAAAAGCTCCAATAATACAAAGTACAAGAAACATTTGAGTTTCTATCCTTCAGAAAATGCATAATAATTCAAAAACTTGTTATTCTAAGTTTATATGAGCAAATATTTAACTGTGACTCTATTTTTGGGCATTTGTCCTCCCATTATTTCTGGCTTTGTCCAGATTTCTTGTGCTGAGAGGTTGAGAGGTATGCTTTCTCACCCTCTTAACTTCAGAGGCCCTGCTATTCTTCTGTACTAACAATGGTGTGTATCTCTAAAATATACTATCTGCATCTTGTACTCTTCTAACAGTCTGTAGTCTGCATGCCAGCAATAAAAAAAAAATACATACCTTCCCTCATTCAGATTCATTGATATTTTTTCCCTGAATGGTGGGGAAAGCTCTGCTCTGTTCATTCCCCTACTGCCCCAGTTCCTACCCACCCCTCACTTCATCTGCACTTATATATCTACTCAACCTGCTGATCACTTTTCTAACCTACCCAACACAACAGTGTACTTCTAATTGTACTATACTGACCATATTACATAAAAAGCTTCTTTCCTCTCCACAAACACCTCCAGTATTGTCCTCCCTTCACACACTGCTGTTCTTAAATACAATACCTGCCACACTGACCTTATTTTCCCTCTTACAGTGGCCTACAAAACATTCACCCTATCCCTTCTTACAGTGCTTCTTACATAAAACTCACCAGCATTCATCCCCTTATAAGCCTCACCCTCACCCATTATTTAAATTATCACTACCTAACTTTATTTCCAACCCTGGCTTCCCTACATCCTCTAACCTTCTGTCAACCCTATTCTTCTCTGCTAATACTTTGTTCTTGTTCATACCACAGACCTCTCTGTGCTATCCATTTACCAAACTTAACTACAAACAGCAACAAGACTGATTCCGCTATCCCTGCTGTTACTATAGTTCACCACTTCTATACCACATTGAAACATAAGAAATTCTACCTCATATCAGGACTGAAAACTAAGCATCATATCAAAAAATGTTCCATAGCCATTATTTCCAAGCTTCTTTACAACTTAGTGCAAGACATACCCCCAAACTCTGGCCCAACACAAAACCAGGTTCCTTTTTCCTCTCCCACAATCACTACTACAAATAAACCAACTAAACCTATAACTTTAATTAAAACAGAAACTTTTATGTTTTAATTATTCCATGGAATTGCTCAATTTGGCATGAACATTTTTGATGAGTATGCTTAAGTTTCATATACTTGTGCTTACTTTCAATTAAGTTAATTAGTGCTCTCCTGCTTGGTTACTTTTTAACAGTTTAGTTTTCATTCTGTTACTAGAAACATATGTTCAAAAGATGAATTTTCTTACTATAAATAAATCTCAAAACACAGCTGGTAATGCTCTCTATTCTAGCTGTCTCTAAGCTTTGGAATGTAGTCCCTTCCCTCCTTAAGCAAATTCAAAAACTACAGACTTTTAAAGCATGCTCAAAGATCATTTGCAGTAGTGTTGGATCTGCCAGTGCTCCACTCTTCGATAATTGCATCCCAAACTGCTCCATAAAAGAGTGGATGTAATCACAGAAAGCAGTACAAGCTACTCCTACAGGGAATTTAATGTTTTTTCTTTACTATTATCAAATACATTGAGTGACCCTCTACTGTTTTAAACTACTTTTGCCATGATATCGAAGTTTTTGTGACCTTTATATTCAATGTAATACCAGGGCTTTTTACACAATTCTTGTACATACTGGCAACCTATATGTTGTTCGCCTCACTTATGGTTATGTACATGCTAAATATATAAATATTGTTCACTTTTATTTTATTTGGAGCTTTTTCCCTGTGCCTTTGTTGAAAAGGGATTCTTATGCCCAGTGGACTTTTCTGGTCAACTTTTTTCTGTTCAACAAATGCAAAATAAAATAAATAGAATAAAATAAGAGACCTGGGGAGAGAGGTGCCCCTGTCTGGTTCCCCTCCTTTCTTTTACTGCCTTGGAAACTCCTCGGTTTACCATTGCTTCTGTCTCTACCTCATTGTAAATTGCATTTATCAGTAATGTACATTTTTTCCACTTTTGCCTTGCTATAGTATCTCCTGAGAAATTTGCATCTGACTGTATCAAAACTTTTGTGTCAAAAAAAAAAAAAACGACCAGGCCTGTTTGTATCCCCACACCTTTTGCTCTTCTCTATCTATAAACTCTGCTACTGTACACCAATTCGTTTCTAGCACTTTTCCTTTCATAAAAGCATACCAGTCCCTACTGTATTATTCTGAGCAGAATCTAATCCAGACTCCTTGCTAGAACTTTTGCAATCAACTTGATGTCTGTCTTAGGAGATGGGTCTGTAGTCCCCTACTTCCATTCTGTTTCTTGCACTTTTGGGATCACCAGCACCCAGGTTCTTTTCACTGTGTGTGTTATTTCCTGTTTCACTTGTGCTTTCATACACCTCCTTCATAATTGCCCATTTTACCTTTCCACCCCACTTGTAGAATTCTACTGGGTATCCATATGGGCTGCCTATTGTTGTGTCCTTCATTGCTGTTACTGCCTCTTTGATCACCACTATCATGATTTTTGAATTCAGTTTCCCCTTCTGTATTGCTTTTACTTGGTACATCTCTCCTCTGCCAGTGACCATCCAATGCACATCCTTTTCCTTCTCCTCTTCCTGGTATATTTGTTGATAGTATTCCCTAAAGACGTATGTAACTTTGCAGTCTCCTATGATCTCTCCCTCTTTTCCACAGTTGTTTGGTACCACTCTCTCACCTTTTCTTTTTGCATACTTCCTTGATAAATGTTTTCCATTCCTCTCCAGTTAAATACCGGTAGTCTGTCCAGTACCGCAGTTCGACTTCCACTGCAGTTGTTACCGTTTCTTCTAAGTTCATTTTTAAGTACTGATTCTTCTGTCCTTAGAGCTTTTTACTCTGTACCATTTTCCACGGTTCCCATTGTATCCTGTTCAGTTCTCTTTGCAGTTATATTGCCACTTCATCTTACCTCCTATTCCAACAACCCTCTATAATGATTTTCCCCTGATGCCTTGATTTTATCCCACCAGTGTTTCTATAACTCCCTCTTCTCTGTTGTGTTCTCATCCACTATATAATTTATCAGTTTTTGTAATTGCTGCTTCCTTTCTTGATATTTCCACTTGAAGCTTCCCCATCTCCATTCAAACCCCTCCCTTTGTTCCCTATCTGTCTTACTGTCATCACTACTGCTCCATGGCCCAATATGTATCTCTGCTATATTTCTTCTCAACCATTTTTAATTTCCTCTTTCTCTAATATCCTGTCCAATATACTGGCCTGAATCAAGTCGTTTCTTGTAAATGCATACTCCCTCTTTCAGGGTGCCTTTCCCTCCATATATCCTTCCACTCTCCTTCTTTTATATTTGTTTTCATCATTATACTGTACTCTGTTTTGTCAACAGTCTGTCTTGAGATATAGTGTGATATTCAAGTCCCTTTCAGTGATTTCTTTGGTAACCATTTGAAATACCACGACCCACATAAACAACTCCCAAAATACAGAAACTAGATGGATGAAAAAAATGGGCTTGTAAATACCAAGTTTGAGATGAACATTTCTTAGAATATTCCCTTTTTTCTGAAGTGTGGTGATCTTAGAGTTGGTATATGTAAGTTTAAAGCATGTGAAGGGCTTACTATTCACATCAGAGGTACAGGGGGCTATGCACTCCTTCAAAAACAAGTTCAAATTAGGAGAGTGATGTTTTAAATTTACTCTTCAATTGCATTTTTGTTCTTTTTTCAAAGTGTCTACACTCTGTGTTACAAGTGTCATTGTTTCCAATAAGAGCCGATTTCCTCTCCATCTCTTTATGATTATGTTACACTCTACCTGTTATCCTTGTTTTCAAATCCACAATCTTATAATTTAAACTTTTTGCATTACTTAGGAAACATAGTAAGTAAGTTCCCTTGTTTATTTTCTTTCTTCTTCTCTGTTCTGCTTTAATAAAAGAGGTTGCAACATCATTATAATAATAACTAATAAGGATATAGTCCCCTGATTCTCAAAATTAATTTTGTCATGTCCAAAACAAGTTTGTTCTGTAATCATATCTTCTGAGAATGCAACTGAGATTTTAGATTTTCTCTGACATTCCTCCCTAGACTAAATGAAGAGAGACATTGTGGAACTCTCGAACTATGTGTCTCAGGCTGGTATGAGCCTAGCACTGAGCAGTATTTTACCTTCTCCAAGGATGATGCCACAATATGAACAAAAGATGATTGACTTTAATAGTTGGCTTAGATTCTGGTGTCATTCTAAGGGGGTGCAATATTTGTCAGAATGGAAGGAGATGGTCAACAAACCATGCTACTTTGCCAGGGATGGTCTGCACCTCTCCTCTCTAGGCTTTTGAATATTAGCTAAAACATTGTCTTCCTCCATAGTGCCTTTATAGGCAATGCCAGACTGAAATTACTTCTGATATAGCAAATCAAAACCAAGAAAATCTAAAGGTATTACTGCTTAGTGCTACGAGTCTAAACAAAAACTCCACTCCTTAGAAGCACTCTTTACCGTGGAGAATGCTGACATCTGTGCAATCACTGAGAGATGGTTTAAAGATGCGGACAGCACACCTACAGTGCTAGGTTATAATGCCTTCCACACATTTAGGCCAGCTACTTTAAAGGTAGGGACTAAAGATGGAGGTGTCTCTGTTTACATCAAACATAAATATATTTCAAGGCTGGTCAAACAGGACAATGCACTTGGGCTGCTCCATGTACAAATCACCACAGGCAAAATCCAATACCACTTCCTTGCAAGCTATCGGTTCCCCTCTATGACCCAGGAAACCCATACCATGCAATTAAACTTATTAGAAACACTAACCATCCAACCCAATACCATATTCATGGGTGACTTTAATTACCCCACTATTAACTGGGAATCCTATATGACATCAAATGTACATGCACCGAAATTCCTGGATTTTGTAAACACAAACTCCCTGGACCAGATAGTCAATACACCAACCAGGGGTGCAACCATACTGGATCTGGTTCTCACTAATATGGGAGAGTGCTGCACACCCCCCTACTGTAATCCCTTCCCTGGTAAGGTTAGACCACAAAATGGTCTCCTTTGAATTAAAAATAAAACCTGGACCTGCAGCTAAACCTGGAATATTCAGGAACTATTCTAAGGCTAACCTCCTGGTATTAAGTGAGAACCTGGCAAAATTTCAAGCTCCCATAAACCCTGAGAACACTGCTGCCTATGCAGAACTGTTCACAGAAACCATGTACAAGCATGTTAATAGCTGCATATAGGCTGCTGTACCCAACAGGAAGAAGTACAGAACTAACTCAAAAAAAACAAGCCACCCTGGTGGAATCACAAAATCAATAGGCTGTATAACAGGAGGAAGAAAATCATGGCAAAGTAAGGAGGTGCATCACCCAGCAGGATGAAAGCACTCTCATCAAATGAAACAAACAACTCAGAGGGCAAATAAAGTCTAGCATAGCCAAATTTGAGGTAAGTTTGGCCTCCTAAGCCAAGGACAACAACAAAGCATTCTTTAGCTATGTCCACAAACACAAAGACAGTAGACAATTATGTGCAGAGCTCACTGCAAAAGGGGCCACCTATACTGAGCCAGAAGACATAGAAAACCTCCTGGCTGATAAATTCAGCTCCAGCTTTTCCCCTCTCTCCCCCTCAACCTTCCCTCAGGCAATATCATCAAATATAACTCCCCCTACTATCACTAGGAAACAGGTCCTTAATGCTCTCTCGCTCTCTCTCTCTCTCTCTCTAAGACCAAGAACAATGCATCAGTGGGCCCAGACAACATCCCAGGATGCCTCCTAAATAGCATGAAACATGACCTATCAGGGCCTCTGGAATTACTATTTAACCATAGCCTCCAAACAGGTTTCGTGCCTCATGAATGGAGAAAGGCAGCAGTCATCCCTCTGCACAAAGGTGGGCCATCTACAGACCCTGGAAACTACTGACCCATAAGTCTCACTAGTCTTATATGTAAAACCAAGTAAAGAATTGGTTTTGTCACGGGCAGATCACACCTACTCAACCTGCTGGACTTCTTTGAGAAGGTCACCAAAACAATAGATGAGGGTAAAATTGTTCACACGGCCTACTTTGACTTAGCCAAGGCATTTGACACAATACCCCACTTGGGCATTGTGGGCAAACTCAATAGGTTAGGTACAAACCCATATGTTACTCGGTGGATAGCCAACTGGCTCACAGACAGGACCCAGAAAGTTAGAATTGGGGAGTCCAGCTCTACAAAGAGGACAGTCACAAGTGGAGTCCTTCATGGATCAGTCCTTGAACCGCTCCTTTTGAACATTTACTTCTCAGAAGTCAAGGCCGATGCCAGTGGTCTTTGGCTGACTAAATTTGCAGATGATTGCAAATTAGGAGCTGTCACTGAATCTCACACTGACACAAATGTTCTCCAGCAGGGGCTGGCACAGACAAACAACTGGTGTCAGAGCCATGGACGAAAACTAATAGCCAAGGAATGCATAATACTATCCTTTGGGAAGTCATCCATCCATGGCAACTACTATAGTGACAATACACCCCTTAGAGTTGACCCAGTAGTCAGAGACTTAGGGACTCACATAAATAGCGATCTAACCTTTGACCATCATGTGTCTACAGTGGTGAGGAAATCATTCTATATTGCGCAGCTTATAAACAAAGCTATGGCATCTAAGTCTAAGGAAGTCATTGTTCCACTGTATTTGGCATTCATCAGACCTATCACTGAGTACAGTGCCCCTTTGGTATGTACCTAACCAGGCATATCCAACAATTGGAATGTCCACAGAGGTTCTTCACTAAAAGAATACAGGGCATAAGTAAAATGTCCTATGCAGACCGCCTCAAGGCCCTATCCCTGTATTCTGTCTCCTACAGGCTTTTGAGGGGAGATCTTTGCCTGGCATACAGGATGTTGTCAGACCCCACTCTGATGGACCTGCTGTACATCCACAAAACAAACAGCACCAGAATTACCCATTCTAAAGACCTAAATCTTGCCTGTGATATAAATAGGTTCTGCTGGAGAGATAGGTATGTATTCCAGACTACCATGTCTATGGAACAGGCTCCCCATCCATGTGAAGCAAAGTTCCTCCTTAACCCAATCCAAGTGCAACTTGAACAATTGGATGAGAAACTGGTTTGACACCTATGTCTCTACTGGACCAGGTAACCTGTAAATGGTTCATCTCCAAAACCCCTGATTACACTTATAAAGGGTATCAGAACTTGTCAGAAATTTGGGATACATGGCTAGGCTGAAGAAGGCCCTTGTGGTGGCTAGCCTAATAAACACCTATGAACCTATTCCCATATTTTTATTATATTAGTGAAGTGTCTAGCTGTATCCAATAACAACTTGTTATATATAGTTAGAGGTACACAACAGAAAGAATAGTTTAAAACCCATTGTATCACTCAACCTTACCATGTTGTCTACCTCCAGTTCAAACCTACCAACATTTGTTTTTCCAGCATTGTTAGTTCTTCCCATTCCCACCATATCATACTGCTTTCTTGAAATAAATAATCTCTATTACAATCCTAATACTTCTCCTTTTACAGTCCCCTAAACTAATTACTATAATACTTTCCTTATTATTCTTAGATAACACAGAGCATGTTTTTAAGGGGCCTCAACACTGAACCCCCTACAATTAAAATTTGGGTGATAATACTTCACTGGATTTTTCTGCAACTTTTGAACCCCCTACAATTAAAATTTGGGTGATAGTACTTCACTGGATTTTTCTGCAACTTTTTTGCCCTCTATTGCCACACTATTTATCACCATTGCCCCAACTTTCCCCCTTCTCTTGTTTTATGTGCTACCTGGGTTTCTTCCTGGGGTTCAGTCATATCATCCCACAATATTCTCTTTTTACCCCAGTCTTAGGTAACTGTTCCCTGATATTGACTAAAACATCCGCTCCAGTCTCAACTATAAGGGCCTGTTCCCACATTATCCAGTTCCTGTTCAGCAGTTTTCACTAATCAATGTTTGATTCCTATTATTTTTTTTCAATTATTCATACCCTTCAAGTCTTCTTGCAGTTGTAAGAAGTGGCACTTATAAAAGCAGATTTATTTTTGCTGAAGAAAGTTTTGTTTTCCAATCCACCTTATGCAGGAATGAAACTCTAAGCTCCAACACTTTCTTCCCTAGTGTGATGAGGCATTCTGACTGTTGTCACACTTATCTTATGTAGATTTACCTGGCTGGGCTTCATGATTATGCTAAGTAGGGCTTAGTTCATTACTGTATCTTGATTGCCCAATTTGATTCATAAAATAAATCTGCTAACCATTGTGCAGATGTCTTTTCAATGCTATGCACATGCCTGGGTCCCTGCAGGTTGTATTGTTCATACATGATCCAGGCCATGCTTTCAATTGGGGAACAGTAATTTCTTATTTCATTGCCTGCACATAGATTCATTGTAGTGCCTGATTAATTAACAGCATACTTAGGGACTGAGACCTGCATGTTTTACAGTGCCATTGTGAATCATAATAATACAGTACCTATATTTTCAGAATATCCATGTCTTGCACAAATGAGGTGTCCATTGATGATCACCAGTGCATGGTCAATGGGACAAATGAGACCTTAACTGGGCACCAATTCTTTACCATTTTCCCTGTGATTCTTCAAGGTGAAAATTCATGGATAGAGAAAGAGAGGGTTGTACTCCTTTTAGGTGGTAAAAGGTTCTACAAGAGGGCTATGAAAAGCTTCAGTATAAGAATGAAATCTTGAATAGTTTAACTCTGGTGTCAACCAAGCAACTAGCATCCCATGTGTGCTATTATAATGACATAAGCCACCACAATCCTGACCTCCAATGCCAGTGGGAGGATAAATTTAAACAGTGGACTGCACCTGTGTACTGGAAGGAGAACTTATATTAGCTACACACTTAAACTGGCACTGTATGCTATCCACAAATATTATGCGGTGCTCTTTTTATGTCCATAGCCCCTGAAGATATCAAAAGAAGCATCTGCATAGGAGAAGATTAGTGCACCTAAAAGAGCACCAGAGTGAGTATACATGCTTCAGACTGTCTTGCTTTTAAATTTTCCAGTAGCATAGATTCATTCCAAAAAAGTATAACATTAATACACAAGTACTATTTCTGTCTTCAATGCCATAGCTCAAAGGCCATGATATGACTGTTCAATTTCATCAGTGTATTTGTGTATGTGTCCTCTTCTAGATGTGTGCAGGTGGACCAGGCTGTCAAGGCTCTGTTTGCTCCCACATTGTGAGGATGCATATGGGTTCAAAATATTTCATGTTTATTTTTATGTCTCATTATAATAACTGCTGCATTAGGACAAAAGTGTATGATCATCATTATTAGTTGGGAAAATATATTTCTGGATGAAAGAGAAGCTGTTTCCTGTGCATATAACCCATGAGTGAAATGTATGCCCGAGCAGCATATTTTTTTCTCAGACATCATTGCTGCATCTCAGACTGAAAATACGTCCTGGTCTGTCTAAGTAACTGATCAACAGGTGATGATGGCTATTGGCTTAGGTTCCCTGTTTAGTTGTGAATACTAACAGTCTTGTTAAATACATGCTTTTTGGTCCATCAGGCATATTATGTTTAAGAGTATCATACTCAACACATACTTATATTTATTTTATTTATTTATTTTTATTTTACATTTGTTAACCGGGGGTGTCTGACTGAGCCAAAAAGGTCCTTTTTCAGCAGAGGCCCAGGGAGAAAAGCTCCACAAAGAAAAATTACAGACACATTTAGTTATTTAGACATGATCAGTATACACACAAATTACAAGATACATGTTTTTTACAGTGGTATGCGGCACATAAACAGTTACAGTGGAGAGAACAAAAATAATATATAAATTTTAAAAATAAAGGTAATTAATAGATTTGTGGTGTACAGCTGAAATTTGGGACATAGGTAGAATACATACATAGTACACAGGTACAGTACATACATTGTAGATTAGCCAGTGTTTGTAAGACTGAAAACTATTATCAAGTACTCTAAATTTAGTATGTATACGTTATCCGCTTTCACTAGCCTGGGTTTGGTTGTTCATTGTATTAGTAATCCCCCTGTCCCCATTGTTGCTACTCTTTCTTACACATACATATATTTTTTTTATTATTTTACATGTCTCCATTTATTTTACTGTCATACTCTGGCAACACAATGCCCTATATCCATCCCACTGGCAAAGCATGTTGGTCCCCCACCATGTGTCACCACCAGCAGAAGCAGCCGGAACATCTGATTCCCAGCCTGACAAAATTGCCTTCACACCTTCGGCCCTACCTGCACCACCACTCAGGTACTTTAGTAATAAATGAGGGTAGAGATGTACTCACCAGTAGCAGTGGTAGTGGAGGTAACACATTTGTCAACCATATACATCTGGTTCAGATTACTGACAGAAGGCTGGATGTCACAATCAGATGAATGAAAAACTTCTTGCAGTAACAAATTTGAGTTGCATTCCTGTCAAGCACTGTGTCAACTGTCTGAGACAGGGCCCTTTGGTGCTGGTTCCCAGGGTGGTGGGCTACCTGACACTAAATTTCAGCTATAAGAAACTACAGCAACAAATACCCCATCCTATCCTCCAATGTGATTTTCCCCACACTTTTGTTTTCATGTCCATCCTTGATGGTTTTCAGTCCTCCCTTTACCATTGTCTTCCCTTTGTTTGTCTGATGTCTCCTTCAACATTGTGTTCCCCTACACACTGTCAGTCATGTTTGTGTTGTCATGCTACCTAACCTAATCTAACCTAGTCCTCCTAACTTCCTCTTATATCCCTTCCTTCCTTCTCCACCTTTCTTTATCTTTATGTATAAAAATGGGTATGAGTCCCACATAAAACAGTTTGCCCCACCTTCCTCACCTCCATCCTGTCCGTTCTTTAGCTGCTCATGTTCTGTTCTACCCCTTGCTTGCATCCCCTTCATCTCTTTTCCATTCTCCAATTTGCAACTTTTAATCTGGTTAAAAAAGTAAATAAACACACTACACACATGCCCATGTAAGGCTTCCAAATCACTTATTTTTTGTGATAGTACTTTGACTGATGGGTTATGAACAGCGATATCAATCCCATATACTATCATTGAAGATGGCACTAGTTGTTATACAGCAACTATTAAGTACATACAGTTAGTGTCATCTACTCCATGTATTACTTTAAGCTTGCAGCAGTCACACAATGAGCTGGGTGTCATTGTGTGACAGTGTGCAGACACAAAATAGAGTAAAGTCAACAATTTTAGTGTGGCTTCCATGGCTTCTTCTGTAAATTAAGTGCTTGGTAGAATCTAAGTGAAGAGGTTTGAGAGTTCAAGTTCCCTTAAGGGCTGAATGTCTTCTTTTATTCTGTCATAAACATTTGTTATGTGCTTCACTGACATTTATAGTGTTACAACTTCCACAGCTTCATCTATAAATAAAATATTTGGTCATATCTAAAGAAGAAGACAGGTGGTTCAAGTCTCCTCTGGCTTGTGTCTTTTATTCTGTCATTCTGCAAGTGTGTAACAATCTCTTGCTATGTACTTCAATGACACCTCTAGCCTCTAGTGTGACTGATTCCATGGCTCAGTCTGTAAATGAAGTGATTGGTAGAGACTAAGTGAATAGGGTTCAGGTCCCCTCAGAGATGCTATTACAGATGGATTCTTGTTTCATGACATGGGCATTATAGTAAAATTGCAGTGACTGGACTGTACTGATGTCATAACTACTTTTGGTATACATTGTTACTTTTCTGTACTCCACCCATCATGTCTTTTTTACATTTTTTTTAACTTCAGTTATTTGAGATTAATATGTGTGTGTTTTTCTCATACCCCCATTCTCCATTGTCTTTCACAACCCTGATTGTGTCACCACCTCCCTTTGCAGTTTTATCTATGTTATATGATTGTTTCTGTGACACTACTACCTCCTGTACCCTCTTACCTTAATCATACTTCCCTTACTACATTATACAGATATCTTCTCTAAATCTATGTATCATTGGGTTAAAAAAACACAGATCAGCCCATGTGCTTTAGAGCTAACTATGCATGTGGGTTTCTGCTGAGTACCCTCATGGCTCCTGCTGGATATATGAGCACTACTGCTGCTTGTACTTTCCTGTGACCAAGATTTGGTCCAACCTACTCTTTCTACAGGTTCTTGTTGTGACACCAGTGAAGATTTTCTTGTTGTGCACACTTTCCGGGCAGCATACATTGTTAATGAGTATTGTGACACCCCTGCACTGACCCAGTTATCAAGGAGTCTCAATCCTCACCAGTGGCAACAGTGAGGGATGTACAGGAGGATGACAAGTACTTACACAGTAAAGTACAATTTGCCTAAGAGCACACAGAGATCACAGTCAGTCTGGGACTGGTTTCTGACTCTTTCTCCAGATCCCCAGTAAGACTCCCCACTGGCACAGCTATAGGGTTAAGATCTCAGCCAATTGGTCAAGCCAAAACTTGCAGCACCCTCTCTGTCCAACCAGTGCTTCATGTCCATGCCCAAGTAGCTGTCACACACACACACACACACACACACACACACACACACACACACACACACACACACACACACACACACACACACACACACACACACACTTTGAGATTTGATTTATACACAAACACACAGACAGTCCTGGGGAAGGCTGGCAAAGGTTTACTAGCTATGCTCCCTTCTTCCTAGATTATAAGGTAGTTAACACTGCCACCAACCACTACTTATCAGCTACTGTAAGGCCCTTACAAAGGGTGCTGAATCCTGCTGTGTAATGTACTATTATGCAAATGGTAAGTGTGACCAAGAGCAAGACTGTTGGAGTGGCCTGTACAGTGTCACCAAATAAGTATTCTAAGAGTTAAATATCTCTAAACAAACCAGTCACAATTAAAATGTTTAAATATATTTAATAATACCTAATAAAAGAACAAGAAAACACTCAAACAACCCAGTAACTACAGAGTTCAGAATCAGAGGAAATGTTTTAGAACAGCATTGCAGGACAGTCTCAAATAAATACCGAAAACATCTAAACTACTCTTTACTATATTCCTATCTATATCTAAAAGATACTTTGCCCTAAATAACTTACTTACAGAGCAAGGCCAATGCAGATGATGGATGTTTCCAAGTCCAAGACAAGATACAAAATGCCCAGTCTTTCATTGAGAGAGTTCTTAAATTAATAATCAACATTACTGCTGGATTAGCTCAGATGACATCACTCTTTGTCACCTGACTTCAGTTTCCAGGCTAAACAGATATTTAGAATTTAACACCTCTGTGTCAGAAAAACATATCTCTCAGAAGTATGCAGCTGCTAGGAAGTCATAGAACAATAAAACACTTTTACAGTTGAAACCTAGTAATTATTTCTATTTCAAGGCAATAGGAAAACTTCTGGCTCTAGACATTGTGTCCATTTGCTTCACTGAAACTAAGATAACACAATTGTAAAACACTTTACTTTTCAACTTATTTTCTTGAAGTTTTGCAAGTTAACTCTGAATGTTCCAGCTTCTACTATTAAAACATACATTTGCACAAGTATATAGTTTATATGCAGTTCTGTTCTTTTTCAGTAGGGTACACTGTGATTACATTCTTGAAGCTCAGTATATAACATACAGTTCTCTTACATTTGTAATGACAAGCATATGAATCATATTACTATTAAACAATGACATATGATTATTTACAAAATTCCAGATAGCTGGGCTGGCAGTGTCACATTTCTATATAAATCATATTCATATTTTCAAGTGACATAATTATTTACACAATTTCAGATAGCTGGGCTGGCAGTGTTACAAGTATCATGGCTCATTGCATATGCATAGTAAACAGCATCAGGTTGGGCAATCATGGATTTAAAATTTTTGAATTCCTGGGAATGCCTTCGCCAAGCCATTTTGCATGGACAAGTTTGTTATTTAATAATGATTAACAATCACATTGTGGTGGAAATAAGTGCAGCATTTGTACAGTTAGAACATAAAACTGGAGGAGATCTGATATACAAAGTTAATCATATTATCACTTTTCCTTCATAACATTTAACAAAACAGCATTCTGCATGAAAACGTTATATCCCTTTGTCTTACTACTGTATAGCAGGTGAATGCCTAGGTAATACATTACAAGCATTGTACATAGATTCTTATTCTGGAGGTACAAGACAGAAACTGCAGTTTTGTAATCATTAGTAAGACAGTTATTCTGGAAAAAGATTTATTAATGAATACTTAAAAAGCACTAATTCCAGTAACTTTAGAACTGTATCTGTAGTATCAACTATATGAGTAATATGCATTCCTAACAATACTTATAAAATAACAATTGCTTAAGTGATATTTATCAGCATTCATGAAAAAAGCTCATATTCAAGGAAAAAAACAAATTTAGCCTGTGCCTGTGGCTTACATGGAGAAATCCCTTGCTATGTCTCAGATGATGTGAGTTTAAGTAGCATCTTGGGTGATTAATATTCCTGAAAGGTGGAACACTGATGCAAGCAGGAAGCCTGGAGATGACCTTTAGTCTCACATGTCTCAGATGAGTAGTAGTTTTCACAGTAAATATGCAACTCACAAAGGGTGGGCATTTCTCTTCAGAAGAGTGGGAGATTATGGAAAATAGACTAAAATGTCCTCCAGATAAGGAAAATAAATCTGGAATACCTCAAATGTTCTTTCATCCCTTGTAGACTTATTTCTATAACTGGAGCTCTCAATGTGCTGGCTGCTGTGGACTGTTTGCCTTCTGCTTGACATTCTGTTGATCAGAAATCTAAAAGTCCCATTCTTTAGTAGCCACAAGGGATGAATCAGATTTTAATTGTGCCTTTTGATAAGAATATCTTCTTTTTCTGACTACTGTCAGCAGTAAACGTCACCCATTTCCACCCAGAATACCAACCTTAGAATGTGTGGAAATTCTATTAATGCTCCTGTACATTGAAGAGAATTTAATAGCAAAAATACAAAAGTTCAGCTTTATTGACATTAAAATACCTATTGACTAACGTCATTATTTTTTCAGTGTATAATTATCTTCCCAAGTTCTAGTCCCACTGCATAGGTTAGAGCTAGTCCACTAATATTTGGTACCATAGTTTTTATCTCTCTTTTGGCATTTTCTAACTTCTAATCCATTTATTTATTTTATTTGTCTTTTGTTAACCAGGTTAGTCCACTGGGCTGGTGACCTATTTTCAGTGGAGACCTGAGGAGAAAAGCTCCACAACAAAAACAGTATCAATACAATAACAATACTAATAATAACAATACAAAGTTTACATAACAAGTAAAGTGAATCTGTCTACATAATTTATATTCTTACTATGAATAGGTACAAAGTCAATATACAATCATGTGATCATGGAGAAAAAAATAATAAAGCAAAATATTCAGCATAAACAAAAACCTAGTAAGTAGAAAAAAGTTGAGCCCTGTAGTAGCCAAGATTTACATCTAGGGCAGCAGAGAAAAATCATTTAAATATCACTAATCCCTAATTTATCTAAGTTACATCTAGACTTTTCCACTTAACTTCATAGTTAAGGGATGGTCATAGAGTAAAGATGCCCAGCAGATTTGCTATCATGCTTCTATCAAAGTCTGAGAAGTACAGACATCCTGTGCATTTGTACTGAGTAATTACTTTAGTGTTAATGTGGGGTTTGATGGAGTGATCTTCTCAAAATCGCAACAATTTATTTATTTTTATTTTACATTTGTTGACCGTGATAGTCCGACTGGATATATGTCCATTTTCAGTGGAGGCCCAGGGAGAAAAGCTCCACATACCAAAAAAGAGACAGTACATACATCACTGAGTTTTAAACTCAGGCAGAATGTTTAGAAAAATATAGACAAAGAATACAGGCAGATATCAATATACAGACAACAAGAAGCCAAGCCATGGATGCTGCCAGTTTTGGTACTGGTACTGTTCTAATGAGGTCCATTCTGTGATCTGGAAATGAGAAAAATATATCTCAAGTCTAATTAAGACTACATAATTATCCAGGGTTTTTGATTCCTCCAGTTCCACTAAAGTTTCAAAGCATCCTATAGAACCTTTAATCCATGTAAACAGAAATGCTTCTTTAACATTTTCTGAAGGTCTATCCAGTACAAGGGTCAAAAGTTCTGGAAATTTTGTTTTTATAATTCAGAATATCAAAGACAATTCTATTTTTTAAATTATTTTGCCATGGCACTCCCCATTAGACACTATGCTAATCACAGTATCACAGTCATATGGGTGCTCACTGTGAGAGGACAGTAGAGGCTACAACTCCATTGCTAGCAGTTTTGTTCCAAGAGTAAACAGGAACAGTGATAAAAGAAATCCCTGCTTTATGTCACAGAGGAGCAGAACATTAAGATATATTCCAGATCCCAGTTTTACAGCTGTGATAAAATCAGTGAACGTTGACTAGGCTGCCTCTATTATCATCTGAAGTACCTGAACATCAGTATTACTTAAAATGAGTATCCACAAGAGATTCTTTCACACATATGTTGGCATATAGGCTTAGTATCTATGTAGGATTATCAGTGATTGCACTCAGCTGTGTGCTTCTCAGAGATTTGCTTGAATTTTCTACATTATACCTCCCTGGGCTAAAATTAGATTGAACATGATGCACAGAGGAACCTATGATCACTTCTATCAGTCTGCCAAAAAGTCATATGCATTTCATTTCCAGCATTCACAACTAAGATTAGTCTCTGACTATAGTATCTCATGAGATCTTTTATAGGGTCTTTTAAAGGGGGACTCATCTCTGAGTATGATATTTCATGGGATATTTTTTGCTTTAACCAATTAGAAAACTAAAGTGTTTTCCTTTTCTGTTCATCAGTTTGTTTGTCATGTTACACTGTTAACTTTCTTGATTAGAGGTAAGTTTGATGTTACTTTTAGATTTACTATGATGCTACATTTTGTCATTTTGTGTATGTAGTTATTACTATTGTCTTTACACACAGACACACACACACACACACACACACACACACACACACACACACACACACACACACACACACACACACACACACTCATACACATACATATATGCAGTTTGAACAGTGGCACTTTTAGGGGAAATGGTTTTGTTGAAGTCATGTATAGTACATTCCGGTTCATCTTTCCTTATTCATATGTGCTGACCCTAATCCTCCTGCTGCTATTAATCTCTACTCTATACATTTTCTCAACAAAAAACTCTCCTTAACTGTACCACTGCACAATACAGATAGACACTGTAAAAGGAAAAAACTTCAAAGACCAATGCACGTTAGGTTCAAGTAAGGCACCCTTTATTACTTGCAGCAAGGAGACAAAGCATGTAGGTACAAGGTTTGTCTAGTTCTTTGGTGATCAGTATGCTATTCTTATACAGTTCTCTCCATGTCACAGAAAATGTTACTGTTCTATTGCTGATGTAGTTAGACACAGCTTTCTGTATGTTTTACAGAAAATGTTACCAAACTTACTGCATACATGGCCAGATTATTTGTTGTCTTGCAAAAACATTTTGAGAAAAATAACCTGGCCTTGGGCTTATTTTAGCCAATTTTATCATTTCAATTCTTCAATTGTACTGTTCTAATACATGTTACATTTTGTCTAGATTCAAGGTACATTTCTAGCTTTGGTACAAGTAATGCTGACTATGGTTTATACTTTCAAGCATCTATTGTTCTCTTTATCAGAGCTTCTAGCAGCTGCATATTTTTCATGGCATAAGCAGAAATGAAATGCTTCTTATTATTTCCATGACATTAGCAGAAATTAAATGTTTCTTGTTAAGTTTCTAATAGCTGTGCAGATTCATGCAGTGTGAACAGAATAAATGTATTAACCCTTTTAAACTTCAAATGCACTAAGCATGCATATTACTATTATATATTTTTCTAACATTTCCTTCCTTTTAATATTTTTATTCTACTTTCAAGATAAGCATAAACAGTTTTTTCTTCCCCTAACCTCTTCCCACTCAGGATTTGCAGTTAAGAGAGTCATTCAGTTTAAGCTCATGAAAGCATTTTCAGTTTTTTAGCAATTCAAGTTCAACATCTTGGTATACAATTTCTGAAACTGAAATGTCTACAAAATTTTAATCAGTCTTTTCATGCAGGGGATGCAGCAGCACACACATACCACCAGTAGGATTGCTCCTACACAGATGGCAATCGGAATGTTCATCAGGATGTTGCCCCAACCCCCAAACAATTTCTGGAAAAAAGTCCGTCAATGGATTTGGTCCTAATTTGGTCATAGCTGACACCTGCTGAATCATTTCAAGATGGTTGTCTATCTCTTGTTTGTGGTCAGGAATATATGAACAGCACTTCTCCTGGATTAAAGTGCATGTACCTCCTCTCGCAGCTAGGGTGAAGTCAAGAGCCATATGATTTTGAAGCACTACTGTTCTCATGGCATTCAGTTCATCAGTCACCAATTCTAGGGCGGAAAAGGTTGCATTACTCATTACTTCAAAAAGCATAGACAATTTTCTCAGTTCCCAGATTGTTTTCGTTGCTCCATATGCTGGCATTACACCTGCCCACGATATAACAGTATCACTCAAGTCCATGTGTGTCAGTCCATCGCCTACAGCATGATGGTTTTTCCACCATGCATTGATTGACCTCACTGGATTGGCAGGCTTCTTGATTTCTCGAACATTCCGAATTTTCCCATGAGGTGAAACTGCTGTGTGTCATATGGCCAGAACCAGGTACCCCAAAAAACAACTGCCGGACCAATTCCCAGGTAGCCATTTATATGCTTTTCTTCCACATATAAAGTAACAATCTTCTACTATCGTGGTAATTTTACTATAAACATACACTTGTCCTGCGTCAAACATTTTTCTGTCAATTATAGACAGCTGTTTGTAGAGAACAGAATCATGTTTTACTTCCTCAATTGTTTTATGCATCAATTCAAAAAATGAATCATAGTTTGTATTGCAATAAGATCCGGTATTATCAGGTTTAGTGTAGCATCTATAAGGAACAGTCACATTGCAACTGCTCCAACCCACCTTGACTGTATCATTCTTATAAAAACACACAGTTCCCTTCTGTCGAACAGACAAGTGCAATGCTGCTTTATCTTGTGATGTGACATTTGATGTATCATGAATTAGGTTTTCCCAGGTCTTGTTGGCTCCTAGGGGAACTGAAGTTAACAGTAACCCCCCATATGCTGTTGGTAAGGCTGTGCAAATCCAGCAATTCAAAACATTGAAAGTTTCAGCATGCACATATTTAATTGCCTGGTAAGTGTTAAAGTTCGGATGCCACTCTGCACGCTTGTTCAGTCCAATTTGTGTGGCTGAGAAAAGGAATGGCCACAACAAAAAGATTATTGTCACTAGTACAGTCAACAGGATGGTTATGCAATACTTCTGTGGAAGCAGTTGTGCTGTATTTCTGCTTTCTCCGACTCTTCCAAGTAGGTGTATTTGGATCTTACTGGATTCCGTCATCTTCTCTTTGGACACATGATCTTACTCTCTGCCCTAATAGGACCTTCAGCACCGATGGTTTCTTCACTGGGGTTAAGACGGATCGATCCTATTGATCTGACCCCCCTTTGTAGCCAGACTTTGTGCTGCGGGTACCGATGGAGAGGTAAGATTTTTGTCCAACTCAAAGTTCTTAACCAGTTTGCAATGCGTCAGGTGTATCCACGAAGCTCATTCTGCTATCTTGACTGCAGTGGGTGTTGAAAAAAGCACCTGGTAGGGACCTTCTCACCTTGGTGAAGCCCAGTTCTTTCGCTTGACTATCTTGATCCACACCCAGTCTCCTGGTATCACTGCCACTTCTGATGTTTCGGCTTGTCTTTTATCTGAAACAGAATTTAACTGCAACAGATGTTTAGAACTCAACAACTTTTTCATATATTCAACTAGTGTAAAATCAGCTTCCAGGTCTGATGACATGAGAAGTTTCCACTGGGGTGTATAATAAGCCCTTCCAAATAGTTTTTCAAAAGGAGTCAATCCTTTTGCTGTAGGGACAGTTCTCATGCTCAACAGTGCCAGGGGTAAACAGCACAACCAAGATTTTCCTGTCTCAGCTATTAATTTTCTCAATTTGTTTTTTAGTATACCATTATGCCTTTCAACTAGCCCTGCAGATTGCGGATGGTATGCACAATGATTTTTTAAAGAAATGCCAAAATGCTTACTCCACTGCTGTATGGTTTGATTTACAAAGTGTGTACTATTGTCACTGTAGATTCTTTCCGGAATACCGAATCTAGGAATGATTTCTTTGACAAGTACTTTTGCCACCGTGGCTGCATCTGAATTTTTGGTTGGAAAGGCTTCCACCTATCTGGAAAACATATCTACAATGACAAGACAATACTTCTTATTTTCACATTTGTTCAATTTTATGAAATCCATACAAATAGTGTGAAACGGATATGGTGGTGTGGGGTAACTCCCTTGCTTGGGCTTTATTGCCCCTTGTGCATGGTGTTTATTACAAATCTGACACATCAAACAACATTTTTATAGTAGTTTGTAAATCCATATGCTGTGAACACCTGGTTCACCAGCTGTACCATCCCCCCTGTTGAGACATGGCACTGACCATGGCTCAACAATGCTGCATAGCAAAACAAATTAGAGGATAGTATCAGTTTTCCCTCTCTAGAGATGTACAGCCCCTTTTCGAGGATTGCTCCTCGTTTTATCCATCGCTGTTTTTTAGCTAGCGTAGTGAGTGCCTGCGTTGTTTTTAACATATCTAAATCTAAAGTTTCAGAGGGTTGTAATTCCTCATCTAAAAGAAATACTTCTGTGGCTGCTTGTTTTGCACCTATATCAGCTCTCGCATTACCTTTTGAAATTCTATCTTGTTGCTTGGTATGAGCTGTGCATTTACATATGGCTATTTTCTGAGGTAACTGAATAGATTCTAAAAGATCTAAAATAAACTGCGCATGATTTATAGGTTTGCCAGTAGATGTTATCATTCCCCGGTTTTTCCACTGTTGCGCAAAAACATGTACAGTAGAAAAAGCATACTGGCTATCAGTAAATATGTTTACACATTTACCCTTTGCTAAGGTACATGCCCGTGTCAGGGCAATCAATTCTGCTGCTTGTGCAGACAAGTTGTGTGGTAAAGGTTTTGCTTCTATAATCCCAGTATCAGAGACTACTGCATATCCTACTAGGTTCTGTCCTGCAGGACCCCTTTTGCATGAACCATCCACGTAATATGTCACCTCGGCATCATCAAAGGGGACATTTGTGAGATCTTTTCTAGGTAGCGTCTTTTGCTCAATTACCTGCAAGCAGCTGTGTGGTGTTCCATCTGCAGGGGTCGGGAGCAGAGTAGAAGGGTTTAAAGTCATGCATCGTTCAATTGTCATATGAGGTTGGCTCAACAATATAGTCATACAGGAAAGATGCCTAGCAGGGGAAAGATATGCCACCTTTTCTTGTAGCAAAATAATTGCGACTGCATGAGGCACTCTCAAAGTGAGAGGGTGGAATAAGACTACTGAGGCTGAAGCCTGTACTGACATTGCAGCTGCAACTACTGCTTATACACAGTGGGGTAAGGACCATGCCACTGGGTCTAGTTGTGATGAGTAGTAAGCAATGGGGCATTGCTTATCCCCATGCTGTTGTGTTAACACTGATGTCATGTAACTCTGCTTACAATCTACAGTTTGGAAAAAACGTTTATGGTAGTTTGGTAATCCCAGAACTAATGAGGATGCTATTAACTGCTTTAGTTTACAGAAGGCAGATTCTGCCTCTGATGTCCATTGCAACAAATCCTGTGCTGCCATAGGCTTTTTATATATAAGATCAGTCAGAGGTGCAGATTCTAAGGCATAGTTTGGAATCCAGCTCCGGCAAAAATTAGTTGCACCCAGGAAGGACATCATTTCCTTCTTGGTAGTGGGTTTTGGTGCTTGCAAAATTGCTATTTTTCTGTCCTCATCTAATGTTCTACCTTCCTTGGATTTTACATATCCTAGGTATTTTACCTGTTTTTTCCAAAGCTGCAGTTTACTTTTATTTACCTTATGTCCCTCAGTGGCTAAAAATCATAGAAGTGCTATGGTATCTTCTTTACAATCCTGCTGGGTGGGGGCCGCCAGCAAGATGTCATCAACATAAAGTAAAATCTGACTGCCTTTTGGTGGGGTGAACCCTGCCAAGTTGCTTGCCATTTCTTGTGAGACTATCATTGGACTTTCACAATATCCCTGTGGTAGTCGCGTATATGTATACCTTTTTCCCTGAAATGTAAATGCAAACCAATACTGGCTGTCAGGGTGTATCGCTATCGAAAAGAACGCGTTGCTGATGTCTACTACAGAAAAATACTTTTGTTGAGGTTTTAAATCATTCAACAGGGTGTGTGGGTCTGGCACCGTGGGTGCCCTTGATATTACTGCATCATTTACAGCCTGTAAGTCCTGGACCACACGCCATTCTCCATTGGCCTTTTTAACTGAAAATAAGGGTGTGTTACATGGTGAATTGGGAGATTCTACTAGTATCCCTCCTTTAAGTAAGGCTGCTATAATAGGCTTTATCCCTGCCTCTGCATCTTTTCTTAAGGGATACTGTCTTTTTTGTGGTCTGAATGCTGATTTTGGCGTGATAGTAACTGGTCCCACTGTACGAATGAGTCCTACATCTGATTTTCCTGTTGACCAGAGAATCTCTGGTATGTCTCGTAAGGCATTCTCTTCCTCCTTTAATAGGAGTGTCAATCAGCTGTCCTCGCTAGACTGCAAGTGCACAGCTGGGTTGGTCTGAGTTATCCAATTCAATTTTTGTGCTTGTATTCCTGGCTCTGACAGTTTTAGTTCTGTCTGTTTCTCCCATTTCGTGACTTTTTCTCCTAGGTCTGCCCATTTTATGTTTCTGTTTTTGGTTAAGCTAACATATGGTAATTGATTAGATTTATAAAGTGCAAAGAACTCCTGGGGCAATGAACAACTGACTACACTGTTCCCTTCTGTGTCCCAGTACAGGTTATGCAATATCAATCTGTTTGCATGATTCTTAAATAATTCTTGCCCATATTCTTTATCAGGTCCTGGAGTGTTACAATAATACAGGGTACAGTGTAACAAGTGTTGCTTATCAATGTCAAGGGAGGGGAACTTGCTGATGGCTAGGTTCATTATCTCTTTGGTCACAGTCCCTGGACCAGTCAAAACCAAGTCCTGGCTGTACCAATAAAACATTTCACCCTCCGATCGCTCTACAAAGGTGTCACTTTGTTGTTGTGCTTTCATACCTTGCATGGTTGGGATTTCTGCTATACCAAATAGCTGCATGAGGTCTCTGCCCAAGAGGTTTACTGGGCATTTTGCAGAAACTACAATTTTGCTTCCTTGTGTCAATCCTGAAACTGGATCAGTTATTGCAATATTACGGGAGAGAGGCTCCCAATACAGCTGTCCATTAGCTGCTTTGACCAGTATATAATCAGGTGACTCTGTGTTTTCTGGTAGTTTGGAGGGGTGTATCAGGGTTCGTGATGCCCCTGAGTCACACAAAAATTTGACCTCCCTCCCTTCTACAAAGAGTGTAACTTCTGGTTTTGTATCTGCCAAATAGAGCTCCAAGCTCAATAAGGCTAGGTCTAATATATCATTTTCTTCATTGTCACTAACTTCCTGCACTTCCTCTACTCCCTCTATCACATTCTCATTTGTCCTTTCTTTGCTAGCCCCTTCTAGTGATTCCTGACTACCATATAGTCAGTCATCACCCTCCTTGTCTTCTGTTGCTGCCTTCTTGTTTTTCGTGCAATCCCTTTTTACCGCATTTGAAACATTCTCTTTTTTTCCGTCCTTCAAAGTCCTCAGATCGCTGATCAGATTGTTTGTTTCCCTGTGTGTTTTTCTTGCCTTTTTTCCCAGACTGTACTACATGAACATCTGCTCCATCTTCTATGGAAAATACTTGAGCTTTTTTTTTTCTTTTTGCTATTAAAATGCCTTTTGGCATGCCTAGCATATTCAAGTAATGATTGTAACCTGCTTGTACGATGGTCTACCATGTGTTTTGTAATAAAACTGCTTATATGTGTGCTACTGCCTTTTAAAAGTGCATTCTTTAACTGCTGTTCATATGGGGAATCTTGTGTTTGATCTTCAGGAACCTGCATTCCACAGTGGTTATTAAAACATTCTAATAATCTGGCATAATACAGGTCAATTGTTTCACCCTCTTGTTGGATGCATTGATTAATGCAAGTCCAGTCTGCCCTAGGTTTCCATTTTTCAGAGATGCGGTCTGTAAGACCTTTCACTCTGGTGTCTAATTCTGCATTGCTATGTGGTTGGGGTCTTTGTGCAGCGTCACAAGGATTCCAGTTCCCACTAATCATGTACCAATCTGGCCCTACAATTTGTCTAAGTACTTTTTCTATTTCTTCTCCGTTTAGGTTATAATGCAACCTCATTCCTTGTAAATCTTCTGAGAATTTTCTAAAATTAACTTTTGGATGAGGGATTCCCTCAGTGGCTTTCCGGATGTCTTCCGGAGTCCAGGGTCTATACACTAATATAGTTGGGTCCTGATTGTCTTGACCTGCCTGAGGATTGGGTACTTCTATAAGCGGGCATATTTCTTCTTCACTTATAGATTGTGAATTCTTTACTATTTTCCATAACTCGATACCTTCTTCTGGATCACCTGCCTTTGTTCGGGACCTGGTCCCGATGGGATCTCTAATTTTAGTCAGTTTTAAT
>NC_056725.1:1099419906-1099489906 GCF_019279795.1 Protopterus annectens | reverse complement strand
AACACTGTTTCCAGTATATGCTATTACAGTATGTCAGTTAAATCCATATGCAAATATGTAGACACATGCATTCACCCATATATGCATGTATGTATTATGTAGATACATACACACACACATATATATATATATATATATATATATATATATATATATATATATATATATACGTGTGTGTGTGTGTATGTATATACAGTAAATATGTCTTTTTGTGTGTCTCTGCGAGCATTGTAATTGTAAAATGGTAATTGTTAAAACTTCAAAATCACAAACAGAGGTCCAAGTCCACAAACGGTAGCAAATAGTTTATTCACCAACAGAATGAGCGCTTTCATCTTGAATAACAAGACTTCCTCAGATATCACCACATGATTTTACTAAACTATTTATATCATATGCCATTAGGTCTAATTAAAATTTAAAGACATATAGTGCCTTAAAATTATAAATCCACATAGTTACTTTATATATTATACTCCCATTTCTGAATAACCTTTAAAATAACCTGACAAAACTTTATAATGTTCATAAATATTAAAAATAATAATATTAAAATGACATACAATGAAAAATGCAGAATAAACAGTAAACACATCCTAAAATAATTCCTAAAATAATTACAGTTGTGAGGCTTTTGCTACTAACACTGGTTTAATGGTGATATATTAGTTCCGGCCTGGGGAAATGTTAGATTTAAGTCTCAACTGCCATTTTAATTCTTTATTTAACAATACATTTTTGACATCTCCCCCTCTAGAGTTTATTTTAACCATGTCTATAATACCAAATTTAAAACCCTTATAACCAGGATAAACTATGGAATGCTTATATAGTGCACTAGCCTCTTTTTTGTTCTTAATATCATAAACATGTTCGTACATTCTGTCCTTGAGAGCCCTCTCAGTTTTTCCTATATAAAGTGCAGGACAGTTTGCACATACTGCTAGATACACTCTCATTTTCGTATTGCAATTCCCCTTACAAAACCTCACTCTACTCTGCATACCATTTTGTAAACATATACTATCCTCCTTGAAAATGTTGGAACACTGCTTGCAGTGGCCACATGCAGTAGTCGCCTTTTTAATAAAAAGTTTCGGTACTTGCATTTGTTCAAATGTTCTTTAAAAATTCATACCAGTCCTATATGTAAAAATGAGTTCAAGCCCACCCACATCAAACAATTCCTTATTTGTTTTAAGCATACTCCAATTCTTCTTGATGATGTCTGTAAATATCCCTGTAAACCCATTAAACTCAGTTACACATGCTTTTTGAAATGTTCTATCTTCCTTAACCTTAACTGTCATCCCCATGGGGTTACCCAGAAGTGGTTTGTATCTAATACCCCATCCTCTACTCACCTCATCCAATGCACCTTGCACGATCTCTCTAGGATAACCCCTCTCCATGAACATGTCACCCAGACTGTTCAATTCCTTATCCAAATCTTCTCTGTCTGAAGTCATCCTTGCAATACGGACTGCCTGTCCCTTAACAAGGCTGATTTTCTGGGCCATAGGATGGTGACTAGTGTAATGTAAAAAACTATTACACCAAGTGTTCTTTCTGTATATTCTTGACCTAAAACCTTGTTGAGTTAGGAAAATAGTGGTGGTTAAATAATTTATGCTTAATTTGTTCCACACGAATGTGAATTTAAAGTATGTAGTACACTCATTTAGATATTGCATGAAGGAGTCCATTATTTCTTTATTCCCATCCCATAGAATGAAAATATCATCCAAAAATCTCATATAGAGATGTATGTACCTGCTATAAGGGCCATTAAATATATAACAATGCTCCCATTCCAGCATAACCAGGTTGGCATAAATGGGAGCGCATGCCGCCCCCATTGCCACACCACTGATTTGCTGGTAGTATTCACCTTGAAAACTAATAAAATTGTAGTCCAGTACCACCTCCATCAACTCAAGAATTAACTAAATTTGATCTCCTGACAAGGTGGAGTGCTTGTATATACTCTCACTAAACAGTTGACACCCTTCCTGTCTAGGTATACTGGTAAACAAATCCTTTACATCTGTGGTGAGGAAACTCAAGTTTTCCTTCCATACATCCTTTGTTAATTTACTTAGAAATTCCCATGAATCTTTGATTAACATCCATTTTATTTGGAATCTCCTTAGTCCAAAAGTCCACGGACAATGCCAAAGGATGTATTTTGGAATTTTTTGCAGACACTATAGGTCTAAAGGGAGGGTTGCCAACACACTTGTGTACCTTAGGTACCCCAAAAATATTTGGGATGATAGAATGAGGTTGCTTTAAAAAATTGTATGTTCTACCATAGATTCTATTCTCAATCAAATATTCTTCCACCAAGGAATCTATTCTACCATAAGCAATCATTGTTTCGTTTCTGGAAACTGGAGAGTAAGTATTGGTGTAAAGCAAAATATTGGTTATGTCATTATTATACTCTTCCGTACCATAAATAACTATGCATTCCCCTTTATCTGTCCTCATAATACGTATATCAGTTTGTCTGTCTAATTCTTTTAACAGTACTTTCTCCTTTTTATTCAAATTAGAAACCTCCATATTACTTCTATTGTTGTTATATGCTGCATAAATTTCTTCTGTGACATATTTCTCAAACATCATGAGTACTAGATGTAGGGGAGGGTTGATTATACTTTTTCTATGAAGTCCTTTTATAAGCCTTTCTTCGTCCATGTTAGAATCCTTATACATCATTTCTAGGTTCAATTTCCTAAGGTAAAGTTTGAAATCTACAAGTGTGTTGGACACATCCCCATAATTAGTTACTACAAATTTAAAACCTTTGGAAAAAAGGTTGAAATGTTCTTTTTTAAGATTAATTATAGTGTAACTGAATATTTTGAAACCCTTATATTCACATACTTTACCATCAGTATTAGAGACATATGTTATTTCCCTTTCTTCCCCACTTTGTTCCAACTCTGTTTTTCCCCCTGGTATATGTAGGGGTGCCCCAAGTCCGAGTTGTATCTGGTTTTGCTGGACAACCTTTCTGATCTTCTCACTGCTAAGAAATGTGTACTATGTTCAGGGAATGAATCCAATTCATCCAGTCCCCTAGGTGGAATATGGCCTACTCAATCTTCCCTCTCTTGTCCATGAACCCTTCCATCCATAGATATACCCATACTGCCATTTTTGTAAGTCTTATTAATGTTGTGATTAACATTTTTATAGGGTCCTGGTTATGCTTTAAACTCAGCATACTGCTGTTTGTCCCTAGCAAACTTTTTTGTTTTCTTAAGTATATGGTATCCACTCTCTTATTCACTCTATGTAAAACTTTCTTATAGAGTTGCTCATATTCACAAAATAACAGGTCTTTCGTAATATCCTCTTTAAGTTTCACCACTTGACCCTTCAAAACTGCATGTGCCGACTAGTTATGTTGTATTAATCTATTCATAAGCCCCAACCCACATTCATTAAAGAAAGAATGGAATTCCTTAATAATTTTCTCATTGTACATAATACCAAAAGGGTATTTTATCATTCTAAGCCCCTGCGGGACCACCTTAAGATTGAGACAACATTGCAAGTACCCATTATCTAGTTGTAGACGTTTCATTTTAAACAACTTTTTTTCCAACATGAAAATCATGTCCTTCAATGTGGGCATATTGTCATTGACATTATATACAAATACTTCTCCGCTTCTAGCTACAGCAGAGTCAAATGCAAAGTTTTTAGTAATAACATCATTAAATGATAAAAGTCCAACATTGTGAAGGTTAGAGTCACTAATAGACACATTTTTGCCACCAAAATTATGTCCATATTCAGTGTTGTGACCACCAGCGGAGTCGCCATTATTTACAGTACCTTTTAAACCTCCTAAGCACTTGCATGTGGCGTGTACACCTCCAACATCCATGGCACCTTGTCCTTGGGCCGGCAATGCATTAAATTTTGTATTAATCTTATGTCAGGGCTTAGAGCTCGTGAAGCATTCGCTGCTACAGTCTTACCCACACCATAACTCCCATTGATAGTAGAGCGTGGGGATGACATAGTCGGTACTTCCTTTGAATGCCTACTGCCTGGAGATACCATGCTAGTTTGTGTAGCCCCACCTGTCACTTCCCTTTGACTGAATAGTTTCAGTAACCTTATAAGGTCACCTTTTAAGGCAGAAACTTCATCTCTGACCTTGCGCAGCTCATTTTGTGTGGATGGAACAGATATATGCTCCATACCCAAACAGTAATGGATAAAACGTATCACTTATGTCACCAGCACCACTCATAGGCTAGACCCCCAAAAAAACAACTAGAAACAGTGAGCAATGTATTTGTAAAATGGTAATTGTTAAAACTTGAAAATCACAAACAGAGGTCCAAGTCCACAAAAGGTAGCAAATAGTTTATTCACCAACAGAATGAGTGCTTTCATCTTGAATAACAAGACTTCATCAGATATCCCCACATGATTTTACTGAACTATTTATACCATATGCCATTGGGTCTAATTAAAATTTAAAGACATATAGTGCCTTAAAATTATAAATCCACATAGTTACTTTATATATTATACTCCCATTTCTGAATAACCTTTAAAATAACATGACAAAACTTTATAATGTTCATTGTACCCATATGTATTTATATACAACTAAGCATTAATACATGACAGCAAACTTGACATAAGCTGTACGTTCAAATAATAACCAGTCAGGAGTTTGCTGATTTTTGCTGGAAAGAACATTTATTTTATCTCCACAATTTAAATAATATGCAATGATTAATAACACTGTTTCCAGTATTTGCTATTACAGTATGTCACATAAATCCATATGCAAATATGTAGACACATACACTCACCCATGTATGCATGTATGTATGTAGACACATACACACACACATGCATATATATATAGTTTTATATATATATATATATATATATATATATATGTGTGTGTGTGTGTGTGTGTGTGTGTGTGTGTGTGTGTGTGTGTGTGTGTGTGTGTGTGTGTGTGTGTGTGTATACAGTAAATATGTCTTTTTGTGTGTCTCTATTTATCTATCTGTATCTATAGCTATATATTGCTCTCTCTCTCGCTATATATATATATATATATATATATATATATATATATATATATATATATATATATATATATATATGTGTGTATAGTTTGATACATACATGCATGTATTGCCTCTTTTTCCTTTCCACTGCTTTTTTTGCATATCATTTACAGATGCTTAGATATAGTCAGTAATAAAATGATTTCAATGCATGTATTTATACTTTCTTAGTTATTAATATATCATTAAAACATCTGAACCAGAGGCTTTTACAAAAGTAAAGAGTCACAAAAAAAAAAATAAGGTACATCCCAGCTTGAACACTGGGCAGGCTTACTCATAAGATGCCTAAGCAGGGCAGAATACAGCTATGCTGTGCTACAGTACATAACCTGTACACAATATTCATACGCAATATAAAATACATTTTGCATGAACTATGACATGAGATGTAGACGTAAGGGTCAAAGCTATCTTACAGAGAATGGCAGATAATCAAAACGCAATTCATTTGTCCCTGCTTTTGTAACTTTGTCCAGCATTACTTTTGCCTTTGTTCCTGATTCGTGAACATAGGAGTAGGAAGGTCTGCTCCTAAGTTCATGGAAACATTACTTAGGACCGTTCTTCATTAATATCTCAGAAGTTGGGGCATGAAGGTAATGGGCAAAGCAATTGTTAAGGAAAAGCATATCAAAGCAACAGCCAGAGTTATAATCTGCCCCAGTTTGGAATTCTTTTCCTCACTAACTTTTGCTTTTTTCTTGAATTAGTTAGTAAAAGGTATGCCACTAACTTTCTTTACAAATATGGCTTACAACATACTTTGATTATTTTTTCAAGCACTGAAGGCCACAGAAAACAAATTCATAGATTTTTAAGTTAAACTATATCCCTAAATATGAACAAATACTTATTCATTCCTTATACCTCATAGATTCATAGGTTGGTACTAGGCTATCTGCCCTAGGACCTATACAAGCCTAGCCATAACAATTCCCTGGCTATTTCTTCCCACAATATTTACTTCTCTGGACCCCTGTCTAGCAGGGCGATTGGCGTGATCCCTGGGGTGAATTTCCTATCTCCCATCCAATCATCAAGGTTCCTTACACTCCCTTCTTCATTCTATTCCTTCTTTCTATCAATGTCTCTTCTCTGGCTTTCTCTCTAAATATACCATAAGCCTGCTTTTCACTCACTTAATATATTGCAATTCCTGTTTGTATTCTACTAACATACCTTTAATTTCTTTAAAAACTGGCTAAGATTTCTTTGAATATTAGCCTGCATTTATTCTTAACTAATGTTTTCATATTATATCTAATCTGGTAAATTATTTAAATTGTAGTTTATTGTATTATTTTTAAAGATTGTAAAATTATTGTTCTTAGAATGCTTTTCAATACTTTGGAGCTTTTCTCCATGGGCCTTCTTTGAAAATGGCCTCCTACCCAGTCAGACTTTCCAGTTTATCAAATGTCAATAAATAAATAAATAGATTTTTTTCAGTTAATGCTCGCATTCCAAAGAATACACACACACATATTTCATTGCTCTGGATTCTACTTCAGGTAGACAAGAAACAGACATCAGGATGACATCAGTATGTCACCTAGGAATGTAACTGACAGAAATGGAATTGATATTAATGCAGAAATATAAGAGATCGTGTACATTATTTGTAACATTCTCTTGTTAAAAACTGATGTGCCGTTGAAAGAAAATGCTGATCAGCCATACGTCGGCATGTTAAGTACCATTCAGGGGACAAAGGTGGCACAGCAAAACAAACTTCCATTTTGCCCCTTTTCACTTATCCTTCATGCCCCCAGAAAGAATAGTACAGGTTTAACACTACAGCAGGACAGTTCTTATTTATGTTGCTGGCATCATAAGTAAAAGCAGCAGACCATGGGGGCTGTCAACTAGAAGAGGGGTAGTAACTAAACAGCTACTAGCAAGCTCCTGTCTTTTGGAAGAAGTAAAATTTTTTACAATGCCCAGGGACTTCCTGCCCTGTTTGGCACCGCAAGGGGTTAAAGTATGCTGAATGTCAAATGTGTACTTCTCATATTGACATCAGTGCACTTCAGGGACATGGGAAGAAAGACATAATGTATGGAGCATAACAAAAAGTACTTGACCTTCCAATGGGATCATGTTTTTAAGGGCCCCCGTCACTTTTGTAGAAGTTGAGTAGGGACAGTTCTACAAAAAATAGATATCAGTAAGGTGGCTCCCCCAACAAACTGATTAAACAGAAATACATTTTGAAAGAAGCAAGCACATCAGTTCAGTTAAATTGCTCTCTTATTTGTACAGACTGTCATTGTGCAGTTTCAGTTTGGAATTTAACAACAGACTGCAGCTCATGTAAGGATATACATTAATTGTACAGTTTCCCAGGCCCTATGTTCTCTGTACTTTCTCTGGTTTCATCAGCAGAGCAGACTTAAATACTTTTTGATGTTAAACTGACATGTGACTGCAGTGTTGTGCTCCTCTCTCCTGCAGCAATAAACTACCTCATTATGCAAGTCCCACTGAGCTGTCACTAGAACAACAAGAATAAATGTTTTGCTTTGATGTGCTCAAACCAATCTGTCCATTCTGTTTAACATACTGTCTCATTTTTCTATTGCAGATTTAGCAATGTTCCCATTTGTGCAGAGAAGCACAAAGAGTTTTCCTACTTTTATAGTCATTAATTTATTAAAGCAGTACATGAAATGCAAATATACCTTCTTAGATGATCTTTTTAAGTAAAGCCTAATGTCTTCCTTACTAGTATTAGCAAGGTATTCAATTAGTTTGTAAAGAAGCAT
Source organism: Protopterus annectens (assembly GCF_019279795.1). NCBI lineage: Eukaryota > Metazoa > Chordata > Ceratodontiformes > Protopteridae > Protopterus > Protopterus annectens. The sequence goes on along the minus strand of NC_056725.1, from coordinate 1,099,482,021 downwards.
TCATCACGTCAGCTAAGATCCATCCTTAGTCTAAAGATGTGGGCATCCTTCTTGTCTAAGGTTTTAGATTATACATCTTTATGAGGAATTATTTCCCATGGCATGAATTCTGATGAGCACTTAGCAGTGAGGAAACAAGACTCTACCAATTCTGATGTTTCCAAGTAAGGCCAATGCCACTGCTCTCCCTCCATACACATTACATGGTGACCTCACTGTTTCTCCCATCCTGGCCTCTCCCACATCATCTGAATTACTCTTTTAACCTTTTCTCACACTTTGTCTTACTCTTTTGTTTTCTCCTGCATCCTTTCAGTTTATTCCATCTAGCCAAGATTGCACTGTAATAACTGTGGAAGAAATAACTGACTTAAGGCAGAGGTCTGACAGCAACTAGGCCCCAAGAAGCCGTTGGGTTTATTTATGTTCTGAATTGCTTATCTGGGGTACTTTTTAGAGTTTTTTTTTTTTTTTTTTACTTTTTAAGCAATGATGGCATAATAAACAAGAATCATTACTTAGTAAAAACATTTACCGATCCACTTTTCTTTCTCCATCATCCTTTCAACATGCTGTAACTGGCCAAAAGTGCACAGATACAATTGTGGAATAAACTAGTGAATTAACTAGGAAGTCTGGGGGCTGCTAGGTCCCCAGAAGCCATTTTTTATTTATTTTTGATACTCTGAGGATTTTTAAGGATTTTTGTTCCTTGTTAACAAAGTATGCCATGGTAAAATTAATATTTACTCTTCGGCGTTCCTTTTTCTTGTATCATTTCAACACTGTGTACTGTAAAAGCTGGGAAATAAATAGCTGTATTAAGTCAGGGGCTTGGGGGTCGCTAGGTCCCAGAAACTATGGGGTTATAGATGCATTGAGCTATATATTAGAGCTTTTTTCCAACCTTTTCAAGCTACAATGGCCTGAACAAAAATAAGCATAAGGAAAGAAATTCAGTCTTATTTTTGTGTTTCAAGGAAGAAAGAAAAAACTCTAAGAAAATAACAGTTCACTATAAAGTGAGATGAAAAATTGTTGTGAAGATACACAAATCATACTAGTAAAAACTGTCTGCCCCCAAAAAAAAAAAATAGTAGTTACCTTTTCTGTGTCTCTCTCTTGTGTTAGATTGGGATGAAAATCAGTTCACAAATGGCCACAGTCATACATTTCAAGTGGGTGGTATGAAACATATACAGGGTGTTTTCATGCCCTGATCCCAAAAAATTCAGACTCTTACTGTATAAACTCTGAAGAGATACTAGGATGAAACTGAAAGAACCAACTGAACACAGAATCACATTTCAATGTTACTGTTACATGTATAAAAACTGCATGGCTATGTACTTCTACCCCCAAAATATAGCCACTTGTGTGTGTGTGTGTGTGTGTGTGTGTGTGTGTGTGTGTGTGTGTGTGTGTGTGTGTGTGTGTATATATATATATATATATATATATATATATATATATATATATATATATATATATATATATATATATATATATATCTATAGCCAATGTTTGATTGTGAGGAAAGTGCAAAAAATAACAATGTAATAATAATGTAATCCAATGTGCTGCTTTTAAACAACACTCTGTCACTAGACAAGCTATAGTGACCTTCAATTCATACTTCTAATGTCTATGAGGCAAGTTAAGGAGAACACCATCCAAAGCCCCCTCCCCCCACCCCACCAAACACGAGTTACATCAACTTTCCTTGCATGCCTCTGAGCATGGCTGCTTTTAGGCTAGGTGTGGTTCAGTGTACAGGCCACTACAAAGCCTGTATCAAAATCCAGTTATACAGCTTGAGGTGTGGGGGAGCACCAGGCTCCCAGAAACTCTGGTGGACTGGCTGGTCTGGAATGTATTTTTATGCCTTATTTTTGTAAGAAAAATGAGTTACTAGCTGTTCTTCTTTTTTCTGTTTTACTGCCATCCAGAAGAGTTATGTATTTGTCCAGCAATACTGTGTGTATCCACATACAAAAATGATGATGCAATTTTAAATACACACATGCACACACATGCTCAAACACACACATGCACTAAAACTACCCCTGACAATTCAGGTCTATGACAAGATGCACAAACACAAACATACACACTCTCATATGCACACAAACTCACACACACACGCGCGCACACACACACACACAAAACCAGACACACACACACACACACACACACACACACACACACACACACACACACACACACACACACACACACACACACACACACACACACACACACACACACACAAGCGCACACGCACACACACAAGCACACACACACACACAGTCACATGTACATGGTGTAATCTTGTCCAGAGGCAAATCGGAGGAAGTCCATTTCACTTATGTCATGTCCTTGGAGTGTTGGAGGAGCTGAAAGGACAACCACAAAGCATTCTATAGCTATGTCAAGAATCTCAATGGCAACACCCAGTTCTGCTCTGAGTTACAGCACAATGGCACTAAAATTACAGAATCAACTGATATTGCGAACATCCTGCCAGATAGGTTCAGTGCTAACTTTCCTCACCTCTTACCCCCTAAAGGGCCCATATCTATACAGAAAGAATGCAGAGTCCCTGTAATCACTGTAACTACACAGGTAAAAGCAGCACTCACTAAAGCCAAAAACACAGCATCCATGGGACAACCCATCTGCGTTTTACATGAACTTCAGAACAAACTGGCTTCCCACCTAAGCACCATGTTCAATCATAGCCTCATGTCAGGCTTTTTGCCTATTGAATGGTGCGCAGCAACAGTTATCCCCCTCAACAAAGGGGGAGCCACCACTGGTCCTGGGAACTATCGCCCTATTAGCCTGATGAGCCTTGTCTGCAAGGCCATGAAACCTATCATCATGGAATTCATAAACAAAGACATTGGTAACCTCCAGACTCTGGACCCCACCCAGTTCAGGTTTGTGAAAGTCAGATCATGCCTCCTGAACCTGGTCGACTTCTTTGAGGCAGTCACCAAAGCTGAAGATGAGGGTAAGATGATTCACACAGCCTATCTTGACCTCGCCAAGGCTTTCAACACTATCCCCCGTTCTGGAATTATAGCTAAACTCACTTAACTAGGTATAAATCCCTATGTTACAAGATGGGTTGCCAACTGGCTCACTGATAGAACCCACACTGTAAAAGTTGCTGACTCCAAATCTGACTTCAAACTAGTGACAAGTGGAGTACCACAGGGTTCAGTCCTGGGACCTCTCCTGTTTGGTATCTACTTCTCTGAAGTATAGGCTAACACAAAAAGCCTCTGTATAATAAAGTTTGCAGATGACTGCAAACTAGGAGATATAGTCGCATTCCCAAACGATGTGAACATCCTACAGAAGGGCCTCACTGAGACAGATGCCTGGTGTGATAGGCCATGGCCTCAAGCTCAATGCCAAAAAGTGCATTGTTATCCCCTTTGGTAAAAACTCTGTACCCATGAACTGCCACATAGGTGGCAGTCTTCTTAATGCCAAATGCATGATAAGAGACCTTGGGACCCAGGTGGACAGTAGTCTCTCTTTGATAATCACATTGCCACAGTTGTCAGGAAAGCCTTCTACATGGCACACCTCATCAGAAAAGGGTTCTCATCCAGGAAAAAAGAGGTCATTGTTTCCCTCTACTCGACACTCATTAGACCCATTATAGAGTACAATGCCTCTTTTAGAATGTACCTCACAAGACATCTGCAGCAGCTGGAAAGGCCACAGAAGTACCTCACAAAGAGGATTACTGGCCTCAAATAGATGCCCTACACTGATCGTCTCAAAAATCTCCAGCTTTACTCTGTAGCATATTGCCTACTCCAAGGTGATCTCTGCCTAACATATAAAGCTATGTCAAACCCAAAGCTGTTGGACATGCTACACCTAAAGAAATCCCAATCCCTCTGAGCTACATGCTCTAGGGACCTAAACCTTGTCACCACAATAAACAGGACATGCTGGAAGGATAGATTCCTGTCCCTGAGACTTCCCATACTCTGGGACAAGCTACCCATCTATATCAAGCAAAGTTCCTCATTAACAATCTTCAAGAAAAATCTTGATGAGTGGATGGGAAATAGGAAATACACTCCAGGGATCACTTCTGTGGCTCTGCTTGACAGGGGCACAGGAAATTAACTTTCTAGGGTTGGCATAAGCCAGGGAACTTTGTTGGCGTGGCTTACTTAGGCCCTTGGACTGATAGCCTAGTACCTACCTATGAACATATGAAAGCACATGAATAAATCCACATAGAGACAGGGAGGGCATGTAAATTCCAGACAGAAGAAACTACAGACGTGACCTTAACCAGAGCCCTGTGCTGTGAGATAGCAATGCTAGTAAATGTACCACCATTGCAGTGATCAGTTACTAAAACACGCATGCTGCACTTGCCAGACCACCAAATATAGCCACTTATTCTATGCAGTACTGATGTTTGCAATGGAAAGTGAGTGATAATGGAGAACACTGGATTGCAGTAGTATCATTACATGTTGTTTCGAATGTTACAACAACAGCATAGTTTGACAGCTGTGCACTGTTGCCATAACATTCTAACCCTATGAAAGTGAAAAAGAAAATGACTGGTAGTGCTTTGCCTTCATGATCAAACCACACCAATTATGATTAAATCCTGATATACCCCTAACCATTTGAGGATTATTGCTTAAGTAAACTGCAGCAGGAGTAAATCCCATGTATCCATTGTTGGCTTCTGCACTCATCAATTACAGTCATTTTCCTAGCTGTGTATACCACAGATGTCCAACTGTGGTGAAAAAATTAATAATAATAATAATAATAATGATCACAATAGTAAAGTATTCCTTCTTACTTCACAGAAATGCTCACCATGTTTGGAAAGCCAGGTTAGTAACTGTTTAAAATGAACAAATGACAAGGGAGTTTGTTAATTTCAACAGAGAGCTGCCCCCTAACACACACACACACACACACACACACACACACACACACACACACACACACACACACACACAGCAGTTATAGCCACTTCTGTGAGCACTCCAGATATCTGATTGTGATAAAAATGATGACCATTTATTGCATTTCAACTTTGTTCAATACAAACATCAATACACAATAATGTATTCCAAGTTGCTTCCCACAAATCACATTAATCCTGCAAAACCAGAATGTTGAGCCAAAAGCACCAGTTACTCATATTACCCATGGACAGGTCAACAATTGTACATCTTATGCTAAATCATTTAGAAGTAAATAAAATAACAGATTTGTATCAACTTGCATTTTCTGAAGAATAAGAAACAAGGAACTCTAATGTTTGTCAATTTTAATTGACTGCAATACTCAGTGATTTACTAGAGTATCAAATTGTTTATGAGGGACAGGACAAGCATATGAGGCAAAATCATGCTCATTCTGCAAAATCAAGAAACATTAAGAATTATGGCAAGACCAGTCCTAGTCAGATGTCCATCTGGTTATCTGCAGTCACAGTATCAAAAAAAACTTACCACATATTACCACCAATAGGACAGCTTTCCCTTCACACTGCAGCTGTTCCTTATATTGTCTAATTTGTTGATTTTCTGCTCCCTCTCACTCACAATACGCCTGGAGCAGGAAGTCAAAAAATTGAATGGTTAGGTTTACAACACAGTCCCCCCAACCCCCCTGCAGCTCTGCAGTTGCTTTGACTTCAAGCAGATGCACTGTGTATCACTTATTTATTTCATATCTTAAAGTAAAGAAATGTCAGTTGGAAGAAAAATGTCCTAACACAACAGTGCCCTAGGCAGCCTCCTAGTTTATGTATGCATAAGGCTGGACATATTCCTAAGTGTTTTGGGCCAATGGTCCATTAGAATTCAGAAAATTATTAAAAGATTTCCAGCATGCACTTCATCAGTTATCTCCACACTTGTATGACAATAGTCCACTAACTGAAGAAGTGCTAGCACTTAATATATTACTCAATGTTCTGTTTAAGAAGCTTTCTGCATATGTCAGCAAATGTCTGCTTGACAATTAAAGTCCATCGTTCTGACAAATGTATTCTTCCCTGCATACCTTCAATTTTAGATTAAGAATGTCTTTCTGTCCAGCATATCCAAGGTTTAGATCCCTTACAAGGGTTAATGTTTAAATATATCTATTATCCAACACCCTAAATACATATGGACCATCAACCAGATCTGGCCTTTGCATTTCTAAATAAAAACTGGGTTTTATCATCCCAGTATCTGACTGGAAATTATTAGGTAATATTGCTTCTCACACGACTTGTTCCCAGTTCAACACGACTTACATTATTCTCACAAAATTAATTGTAGACATATATGTGTGTGTGTGTGTGTGTGTGTGTGTGTGTGTGTGTGTGTGTGTGTGTGTGTGTGTGTGTGTGTGTGTGCGTATAGACACAGATACACACGCACTCTCAACATTCATGTTTATTTATTTATGCAAACATATAGGTATAGAAGTAGATGTCTGTGAACTGGATAGGTGAGATTGTCCTACTTTCCACCATAACCTGGCCAGAGGCATAATAATACTACTACTAATCATCATCATCATCATCATCATCCATGATGCTCTAGACAGATACCTTCATTACTGGTATGGATGGTCTTTCAGTTTTTGCTATCAAATTTAACAATCCTGGAAATAAGAGATGATGCTAACCGTGTATGTTAGAAAGCTGTCCCATTGTTATCTGGTGATTTAGCAGAAAACTAACTGCATGGTTCTTGCTTGAGTTCCACATAGTATTTTAGCATTGTACCCATGTATAACTCTTTTCTTAGCATTTCTATAATTATTTCATGCACAATGGTCATACCAATCTCATTTGTTGCAGCTCATATTATATCTTGTTAGTATTGTCACCCTGCCAGCCCAGCTATCTGGAATTTTGTAAATAATTCTATGTCATTTGTGAATATTGATATGATTTATACAGAACTGTATGTTATGTACTGAGCTAAGATGTATCCACAGTGTACCCTGCTGGAACTAGAAGATTAACCTGCAAAACTTAAGAACAGTTGAGGTTAAGTTACTTTATAGATGGGCCATAAACAAAATATGTTATCCCTTAGTTTCAGTTCAGTAACAGACACAATGTAAGGAGCTAGAAGTGTTTTTATATTGTCTTGGAGAGAAGTAATTACTAGGTTTCAAATGTAAAAGCATGTTATTGTTTTACGACTTCCAAGATCTGCAAAGATCTGAGAGATATGTATTTCTCACAGAGAGATGTTCAATTCTGTTAAGTTTCTGTTTAGCCTGAGAACTGAAGTCAGGTGACAAAGAATGATGTCATACAAGCTGGCCCAGCAGTAATGTTTGATATTAATTTGGGAACTCTCTCAGAGACTGTGCAGTTTGTATTTTGTCTTGGACCTAGCAAGAACATCCACTCATCATTACCATCTGCACTTGCCTTGCAAATAGTGAGTAACTAGGGTACAGTGATTTATTTTAGATTATAGTTAGGAACAGAGTAAAGATTAGTTTAGAGGTTTTCTGTATTTATTTGAGGCAGTCTAGCAATGTTGTTTTAAAATATTTCCTGTGATTTTGAACTCTGAAGTTACTGTGCTGATGTACTGAGTATTGTCTTTGTTCTTTTATTATTTATTATTAAACATATTTAAACCTGTCTTTGTGGCTGATATTTGTGAGACATATTTAAGTTCTTAGAGTACTTGCAGATGTATTTGATGACACTGTACAGGCCACTCCTAATAGCCTGGCACTTGGTCAAAACTACCATTTGGATAATTAGTAACATTGCACAGTAGGATTAGACACTGTTTGTTAAGGGCCTAGAGTAACTGATAAGAGTGGTTGGTGCAAGTGATTAATACCTTATAGTCTTTGCAAAAGGGGCATAGCTAGTAAACCTGTGCCAGCCTTTCCAAGATGCGTTTGTATATAAATCAAATTTCAAAGTTTGTGTATGATATTTACTTGGGCAGGGACATGAAGCACTGGTTGAACAGAGAGGGTGCTGGAGGTTTTGGCTTGACAACTCAGCTGAGATCTCAACCCTATAGCTGTGCCAGTGGGGAGTCTGATTGGAAATCTGGAGAAAGAGGGAGAAACCAGCCCCAGAATGACTGTGGTCTCTGTGTGTTCTTAAGGGAGATTGTACTTTATTGTGTGTGTACTTGTCATCCTCCCAGTGTGTAGATCCCCTAGCTATCACCAGTGGTGAGGATTGAGGCTCCTTGATTTCTTGACCAGTACAGGTGCATCATATTATGTCTCAGTTATTTAACTGAATCATAAAACCTTTGATTTTTTTTTCAAAAAGCCAGGTGTTATTTTCATATACTTCAGTACTTGAGTCAGACCCATATATTCACTAATGTAGCTGATAAATAATTATCTTATTTAATCAGTTGGTCAAAAAGGTAAAACAGTTTAAACAGTGAAAATGGGCAACCAGGAAAACATCAGTAATCAAATAATTTCCAAGAAGGACCTTAGCAATATAACTTAAACAAATGTAACAGTATATATCACTTTTGATGCATGCTTTATAAAAAGTGCTGCTCACGAAGCATTCATTAGCCCTTTAACGCACATACCAAACTGATCAGCTAAAATCTATGAACCCTGAATGAAATCATACAGCTGTTTTTTTTTTTTTTCCTGTAGCTTCCCATTCACATTTCTTCTTTCTGCTAAAGTTGGGTATACTGTCTGCCCCATGGTTCTGTAATTTCTGAGACAGATATCTTACAAAACTGATGTACTCCATGAAGAAGGCTATTAATTAAAATACTGTTATCTTTCACTTCAAAGCTTGAAATAGGGCATATTTTATAGATCCTTGCATATCGCACTTTCTGCATAATACAATAGTTTGTGCCTGACACTTTCCTTCTGGATTCTGGTGTTGTAACTAGACGCAATAGCCTTTTTTGCTATGAAGCTTTCATAAGCAGTAACTCTGGCTTGTAGTTGTTATCAGTGTATGCTTCCAGTATTAGAAACTGATTTCCTTTATAATTCAGTTCATTAGAAGACTCTGCCACTAATTTCAAAGTTTCTATAAAATACTCTTGTCTTTAAAAGTGACTATACCAATGTCTTTAATAGCATGACTTTGTCATATGCTGTACCATTTGTACTTCATCAGAAGAGGGCATTTTTGTGATTATTGTTGCCAGCTTAGTTTGCAAAATAAAAGTGTCACATCTTAATTTATTTGCGATTTGCTTAATGCCAGTCTATGCAACCATATAGTCCTAAATCATTGCCAGTACACATAGCCAGCATGGGATTTTGGGCTCAGTATATAGTAGTGTAGCATGATGGACTTGATAACAAGCTATCAATGACCACCATCCTTGAGTCCAGGGTTTGAGTTTCTTAGTATGCTCATTAATACAGTAAGGTCTTCAACAATCATAACACTAGATGGTCTTTCTATTAACTTATTTGGCTTAATCAGTTATCAATTTAATAGCCAAAGAAAATCTTTCTAGAATGAACAGAGTGTTTATTTCATAAATTAGTGCTTACAATGCATGCGATTTTGGTTCTCTGGACGTTCTTAAAAAAATAAATGACTATTTCAAAGGGCCTACTTAATGTTTCTCCTGAAATAATAAACATCATAAATGCACTGCACCGAAATTAAGAAATGCATATAGGAAGTATTAATTGTTTAAGTTTAGCAAATTACAAACTGATTTCAGTTGCAAATGATATTTTCATAGGCGTATATATTCACTAACTGGAAAAGGATTTCAGTAGTTCCTAGAAATAACATGGTAAAAGCTTTGTGTTGTATACTAAAATAATCACAACACATCTACAAACAATAGAAACATTTATACGATTTTTTTTTAGTACAAGAAACAACTCAAAGACTTACTCTGAACATCTGCTTGCGATGTTCACTAAAATCCAGGGCACTGATAAAACAAAGCAGGATGTGTGGTTTCCTTAGCAACATTAATTATTGCTCCTGAGACAACTGAATACAGCACAATTATTTTGCTATAATTTCTAAGGTCCCATGTCTTCAACAGGCAGAATATATATGGTCAAATTGGGTGATAAGCTGCAGATGTGATCCTCAGATGTGACAGCGTGGTGCTTATAATTCCAGTATCATCAATAAGAAAATAAAAAAAGAAAGAAGACAAAATGGTTTTATTACCTATATCAGGGCATTTTCAACATGTACTGAGGAAGGAAACATTTTTTTTTCTGCTGGTTGACTTAAACAAGCATTCAGTCTGATACTGCTTTGCACTAAGGGGTGGCAGAACTGCTACACACACAAAAGCAATATCATTTATTTTCCACCACTTTTCCACCACTACAAGAACAGTCTGAATAGGATGATGTTCTAAACATGGTACTTTGCAAGTCGCATGACTTGATCATTGTGGCTGGATGGTCCAAAAGTAACAAAGTCACTATATTTTGAACAATGCAGATTACCATGACTTAGCATGTTACTTAAAAATGTTTAATTTCTTTTGTGGATGTGATGGTGGACCAGAGCGTATATACTATCTGATGAAATGCCAATGACTCAGAGACAAGTTAGTGGGCCTCCAAGAGCCTGCAAAGGAAATCGAATGCTAGAGAAACGTGGGCATGTGTTACTGGAAGTAAATTATTAATACAAATGGGAAAAATGGAAGAATACATAAGTTATATCTACCGCATGAAGGGGACACATGAGTAAACATGGCAATAGATGGTGTGCAATGATGATGCTAAAATGCATATTTATGAAATGTACCTGTGTGTATCAATGTCACATCGTATAAAGTAAATATTGTGATGTGCTTGTTTTGATATGGGCTGCAGCATAATTCTGAAATTTTGGATCTGTGGGTTTATGAGTACTTATTATAAAAAGTGAATGTGTTTTTTTCAGAAAAAAAATCTTATAAAATTATACTTTTGAAATCCTCATACTAAACAGCTTACACTATTATCAGCATATATCATAAACACAGCATGTGAATTTGACTGTTTTAATGTATCTTGCATTTTTGTTTGTTGAAATTGCACTTGGGGAAATAATGCAGTTAATGATACAGTAAACAATAGGTATTTTATGAATATTTTCTGCTGAACTGCAAAGATGTTCTTCAAAATAGCAAGAAAAATGTTTAGAATAGTGAAAGGTATTCAAAATGTTGTGTCACCTGTGATGGCTGAAATAAATGTGCACATATAGCAACAACTACACAAAGCAGTGATTTGTAGATTGCAGGGGGCATATCTCTCACAACCTCTTCTGTTTGTAATAATTACCTTGAGTATCATCATTACTTTGACAAAATTTGAACAAAAAAGTACATGCTTTTCGCTGTTCTAATCTGTAAGTACCTTTCCTTTTCAGAATACTACTCAGATATTTTTTTTATATTTCATACTTGAGTTTCTGTAAAAAAAAAAAATTCAGCATATAATAGTACACAGTACTATATCAGCAAGGATCCATAAAACATATTTATATTCATAGTAAGACCATAAATGTGTTCCTTAATATAATTTGATGTTCTTCATGAAAACATTAGTAATGGTGTGCATTTTTTTTTTTTACCTGTGACTAGAAGGGCAAACTTGTGGCTCTAAATGTGGCCTGTAGAAAAACACAAAGACGTATTCCAAAGAATTATGTGACATGTGACACACAGTCACAATAAACCACTAGATATGCAATCCATAAAAAACACAAGCCCTATTCAAAAAGTCTGCTAATTCATATGACTCTTATCTGAAACAAAATGTCACTTTTGTTTGCTTGGAACAACAAGCAGACTCACTGGAATTGAACAATCTACCCTTCTGAGCTGTTACCCATTTATAAGTTGTTTGGTTTGCACAACTTCAATTTCAAGCTTGCAACTGGCCCTTTCATCTTGCCACCAGATTCCCCACTTTTTATCCACTTCCCAGTTTTCCCTAAACATAGCAAATTGCTCTACACTGTATCAGCATGGAAGTCATAGCCTACTCTTCCAAACGTTGGCACATATTTTGTAAGAACCTAAACATACTAATTCTAAAAGGAGTTTGCGTCCATCTTTAAATAAGTTTTTGTACAAAAATGTATGATTTTTCTTTTGTAACTATTATTTATATTGTTTACATGGTAAAGTAGCCTGACATCTCCCACATTTCTGGTGCACACTACATTAGAATTTCTGGCCACTGTTTCAGACTGAGATAATAGCTTAGATCTGTATTAAACTTAGTGTATATGCATGTTTATAATCTATTTTTGTAGCATTAATGCTTTATGAGTGGTGCTCTGTGAAATTAATGACAGTTGTAAAGACTTTCATGGTGATGATAATTGTATTTTACAGCAACTGTAGGTATAACTTCATTCTTTTATTTTTTTTCTTTTACTCATCATTTATTTTTATTATTCATAATAGGAAAATTTAGTGCTAGAAAAACAAGTCATGATTCAGTTTTCCTTTTGTGAAATACTGAAGTAATGCAAAACACATGCATTACAATGTAAGCATCTGATTATGAAACAATGAAATGCACTACATAGTAAATAGCACTGAATGTATTCTTACTTTCTAGTGCGTGGGACACCATGATTACACTCCAATATTAGAAAAAAGACAATCTACTTCAGCACGTCTGTAGTGTGAAACCTAATATTAATAGCACTTTGAAGAATGCACCTTTGTAAGCACTGTTAATATCACATCCTGTGCTAGGCATGAGCACTGCTAGTACTCTCATAAGCACTGTTAATATCACATCCTGTGCTAGGGATGAGCACTGCTAGTGCTCTCAAAGGGTTGTTCGGCTTTCAAAGCCAGTAAAGCACTTGCTCTTTTTTATCTTTTTTTTGTAACCAGTAATACATGGAGCAGATAAAGCTCCATACACTACAAAGAATTATGAACACATCTGCAATTGTAATCCTCCATTATGTGTCCACAACTTTGATGCCAAGAAATTTCTTGCCCACCTATAGAGGCGACCTGAAGAACTACTTCTATGATTGCACGGTCATACTAATGCCACTGGTGCATGCTAGTAATGACAGAGCTTGTAGTTTACTACTTGCAGTACACTTGCAACATAGTCTTTAATACAGTTTTGTTATCACATCTTAAAATCACTGACAAACTGGTCTCACTGGCATTAGGGTATAGAAAGAGTCAAAGCTAATGTTCTACAACTGAATAAAAGTGTCAGAAGTAAAAGCAAATATCTTACTCAGTGCAAAATCCTTAAGCAAAAGCACGTTGCAGGATTCAAACCTCTTCAACAATTGTTTTCTTCGGCAGAATTTTGACTCTTTAGGCTTTTTGTTGCATTTATATCATGTAGATTCACCCCTCTGGGCATGATGATTGTTCTAGTTAGGGATCATCTGGCCACCAATATTCTGCCATTTTTCCTGAGATCTTCCAAGGTGAAAGAAGTAGGGCAGGGGAAGATGAGGGAAGTGTTCCTTTTAGACCACAGAAGTGGTGTGAGGAGGAGTCCAAGATTTTTCTGGACATCTTCCATAAGGAGTACAGCTGAAGGTTCCTGCAGGAGGACTACACCAGGTAGCAGTATAAGGCTAATGTCTGGAATTGTTTGGCATGGGGGGCAGTGCTGTCACCACTAGAGTGACATGAGGCATCACAAACCTGCAAGATTGTTAAAGTAGATAGAGGTCACCCCCCCCCCCAAGCTTGTATTCTGAGTAATGTTCATTAGCCTTATTCTCTGGTGTGCCTTGCACATATGTCAGTAGCCACAATCTTGCTAACAGTGGTATTGTAATGGCCATGTGTTGTTCAGTTACAGTTTTATGATTGTTTTATAGGGAATTTGTGCTCAGTGCACATACCATGCCTGACATTTATTTAACAATTATGGCTAGAGAAGTCTAACTGCCAGATGCAAGTTACAGGTGTGTGTCACTTAACATCCTTCTGAACAATATCTGACCACATATACTTCTGAGGTCAACTGCATATTGGTCCCAGGTCAACTGCAATGCCAGATCAAGTGCATCATGGTTCCCAAACATACCAAAACTAGATCTAATGATGCCAGGAAGAGACAAGGAGGATTATTGACATGGAAACAAAATGAAAGGTGATTAAACAACATGAAGGCAGAAAAGGAGTGAATCTTATTGCTTGTGAGTTAGGCTTATATCATTTGACAATAACAACAATCCTAAAAAACAAAGAAAAAGTGACTCAAGCTGGGAAAGCATCTTCTCCATTGAAAAACACAAGATTAACTAAAATGCAAGAAAGGCCTATTTCTGATATTGTGAAAATGTTAATGACATGGATTGAGGACCAGACTCAGAAGCATATCCCCCTGAGCAGCATGACAATCCTAGCCAAGGCATGTAGCTTGTTCCAGATGCTTAAAGAAAAAGCAGGGCCAGACTATGATGTTGAGTTTAGTGCTAGCTCTGGGTGGTTTACGTGCTTATGGGTTCATAGGTTCACAGGAGGCTACTAGGCTAACAGCCCTACAGACTTTACAGGCTTAGCCATGTTAATCCCAAGTATCCCCATTTGTTCTTTTTTGGGTAGTTTGCAGAATAAATATATGAACAGAGTGGGTGTGTGATCAATACCAGCTACCTCTGTCCGTGAGGGACATGGGTGCCACCTCAGGGGTGAATTTGTGGTCTTCCATCCAATTATCTAGGTTGCATTTGAATAGGGTCAGTGAGGAGCTCTGTTTTATATGAATAGGGAGACTATTCCAGAGAAGTGGTAGTCTCTGGAAGAAATATCTGTCTCTGCAGCATGTTCTGTTAATGTCACAAGCTAGGTTGGGATCCCTAGAGCGAGTGACTCTTGAACCATTTGACTTGTGGATGTGCAGCATTTCCATTAGGCCAGGGTTGGAGATGGCCCTATATGCCAGGCACAAGTCACCTCTCAGCAGCCTATAATATACAGAGTAAAGTGACAGGGCTTTCAGCCTGTCTACGTAGGCCATGGTTTGGAGTTCCTGTATTTTCTTAGTGAAAAACGTCTGAGGTCTATCCAGCTGTTGCAGATGTCTTGTGAGGTACATGCAAAGGGGTGCATTATAGTCTATTAGTGGTCTTATGAGGTTTGAATGGAGTTATAGCATTCTTTGACCTAGATGCTATGCCCTTGCTTATGAAGTGCACTACATAGAAGTCTTTCCTGAAACCATGTTGAGTAAGGGTTAGAAGTTGGTTGTTTATGAGGTAAGGTAGAAGTTGTAGATGGATGCACTTTTCGAGAAGTTTAGAAATGAGGGATAAGATAGCGATAGGTCAAACGTTTGTGATATTATTGTTATTACCACCTTTATGGAGTGGAATAATAAAGGCCTTTTTCCAGAGCTGGGGAACTTGACATTCAGCAATAGATAGATTTATAAGAATGCAGATGGGAAGAGCTATGCCTTCTGCGGCAACATTTAAGAAATATGAGGGTATATCATCAGGGGCATTGGAGCCGGGTTTCAGTGTTAGTAAAAGTTTTTTCATGGTGGCTGTAGGGATGGGGTTGAAGGAGAAAGGAGGAGGTTGGGAGCAGGAGATGCTAGGGAAGGGAGGGATAGGTGGAAATAAGGGTGGGGAAGCTGAATGGGAAGTGAAGAATGATGTAAGTTTACTTATGGAATCGATAAAGAAAGTGTTAAATTGGGTGGCTAAGTCCAAGTCAGAGGCACCTGAATCAGGGTAGGGATTTTCTTTTTTGTCAGGTTTGAGAAGGGAGGAGATTCCCTGCCAGAATGTTTTGGGGTTGGTGTTATGGTTGGTTTGGAATGTAGAGAAGTAGGCTTTGCGGTCTGAGATAATAAGTTTTTTTTACTTTGTTACAAAGTGTTTTAAATTCATTAAGGGTGGTAATAGTTTTATTTTTGGAATAGCATTTCCAGGCTTTAACCCAGAATTGCATGGCTAGTAAGGTATTTTTGGTTAGCTAAGGTACAGGATTGCTTCTTATGCGTTTTGTTTTCAGAGGTGCAAAGGAGTCAAGCAAGTTGAGGAAAGTTGAGTTAAAGTAGGTAACATAATTTTCTAAGGGATGGGTTTTTAGTGGGTTCCAGTTCATTTTTTAGAGCATTTGAGAATGTGCTAGGATTAAATATTTTTAGACAGCGAGTGAAGGTGTAGGTATGAGTTAGTTGTATGGAGGTGGGAAGACAGTGGGCAAAAGTGGGGAAGTGGTCACTTAATGGGTCGGGCAGAGTGGCACTATCAGAGATGTAATGTGGATGAGAAACTAGAACCCAGTCCAGGGTGGTTCCAGTAAGAAACTTCTTGGACGGCATAGTTGCTGAGTTAATAAGCTGAGTGAAGTTGTACAAGTTTATATTAAGTGAGTTTGTTGGGGATTGAATTGTTGACCAGTTAATATTAACATCACCCAGGATTGTAGTTTCATTAGTGATGTTGTTAGAGAACCAGGACAGAATATCTTCAAGGGCTGAGATATTGTCTCCAGGAGGGATATAAAGGGAGACTATGCATATAGGTTTATGTTTGTTTATATGAAGTAGGGCTGGAATTAGTTCTGCCTTGCCAAACTTGGGAATAGATTTGTTATGGGGGGTAACTAAGTGGGATGATGAGTAGAGGAGAGCAACTCCCCCTCTTTTTTTATGTGTTCTATCTTTCCTAAGTATGTAGTAGTTGGGTGGTGTTAGTTCAGAGTCTTTTATATGGGGTTTGAGCTAGGTTTCTGGGATGGCCAGAATATCAGGTTGGTTATGGAGATGCCAGGCATTGGTGGACTCAATGATTGCCCCAGTTTTCAATCAGCGAACCTGATGAGCCAAAGGTCATCTACTTTGGCCTAGGCTTCTGAGAAATAGATGCCAAACAATAAGGGGCTCAGCACAGACCCCTGCGGTACTCCACTGGTGATAGGTCTAATGGTGGAGTTGGTGTCACCAATTTTGACAATGTATTCTGTCAGTGAGCCAATTGGCTACCCATGTAGTAATGTAAGGGTTAGTCCCTATTTTTAATTTCTCAAAATCTTTTGGGTTTCTAATACTAAGTTGGGAATGGACCCTATTCCTAAGTCAAAGTATGATTAAAGTTGATGAAATTAGCATTGTTTCAATCTTTGATGTCAGCCAGAAGTGCTCTTCACAGCACCTGCAATGTGCCCAGTAATGACTCCTTCTGCAATTCTTATGGAGTTACATGTATTGGTAACATATCTAAATATGATCTTTTTTTATAAGACCCATAGCTCCTACTACTTTTGTAACTGTCTTGAGTATCTTTTTTTCCACACTGCTCTTGCTTCTGCCTGAAAATCCTGATATCGTATGACTTTGTGTCTCTCTGTTCATGAGACATTGTAGTCACTGGGTGTAGCAATTTCCATGATCAATGCTACTTTTGTCTTCTTTTCATGGACTACTATATCTGGTTTTCTTGCATCTATCTTTTGAACTGTTGGTAATGGGTGAGCCCATATGATGCAGACTTCATCATTTTCTGTGATGCTTTGTGGCTCATGTTTCCAGTGTTTTTCAGCTATCTCAGTATTATAATGTTTGCACAATCTCCCTTGCAACAGTCTTGCCACGTTATTATGCCTTTCAGTATACAGTCCTTCTGCCATTAGCATATCACAACCACCAACAAGGTGTGCTACTGTTTTCAATTCTGTTTTATAAAACCTACATGTGTCTGTTTCTCCCACATGTTCAATGGACTTTGTAAACCAACATGTACATGGTAGCCCACAATCTTGGGCTGCCAGTATTAACCCTTCATCTTTTGGTTTAAATTTGCCTCTCCTCAACCACTCCTGCATTCAATCCTGATCAACATGAGGTTCTTCCAGGAGTTTTCTATACTTACAACTATATTTATGCATTTTCCACATTTCTTGCCTTCTCATCTGATCCTTCACCTTATATTCTTTCTTTTGTTTTTTAGCACATCCAGTTGCTGCCTGATTTTTATATACTTCTGGTTTGATTTCCATTCCCGGTTGGTGCCGATATGCTTCTGCTAGACTAAGAAGAGAAGTCATCTTAGATTTATGCTCCTTATGTTTCAAAACTTTCACTGTATTTGGGTCTTGTGAGATCAGCAGATATCAAACTCAGTTGGGAAACTATGGAATCAACTACCTCAAGACCTCACCACTCAAACATCAATCCCACTATTTAAAACTAAACTTAAACATTTCTTTTCCAACCATTGGCTTTGCTCCTGCAATAACCCAGACTAACCTTTCATACCTCCCTGCTATGATATTTTTTTTCCACTCTCTCTTTATCTCGTATATCTAACTCTCTACATAACTCTCTACAAAGCTGTTTCTATTACCTCACTTCTAATAAAGGAACTAAATCTCTACTTTCCATCTTCTTTTAAAGATGTATTAGACTAACTAGGTACTTTATCTGTACTGTCATATTGTACACTTTTCTAAGTAATAGAGAGACTTCTTACTATACCTCATATTTGTACTCAAATGTTCTTAATTCTGACAGAAGGTTTAAAGTATATGTTATTAGATATTATTTGTATATGCTGATATATTCTGATAAAGTTTTTGTTTTAGTCTTACTATAGTAGTACTGTAGAGGAGCTTTTCTCCCCGGGCCTCCACTGAAAATGGACATGTATCCAGTTGGACTAGCCCGGTTAACAAATGTAAAATAAATAAAAAATAAATAAATAAATGTATGCAGTCCCACAATTGCAGGTCTATACATGTAATCAAGTTCAAGTAGGCCCATATCTCCATAATCCCTATCTGGAAGAGTTTTATAATGATGCCAGAGTGGGGAATTGTGTTGAAAGTCTTGGCAAGGCTGAGAAAGGCTGTGTGCACTGTCCTGCCTTTGCCCATGGCTTTCCTGACATTGTCAAAGACATCTACCAGGTTTAATAAGCATGATCTACCCTTAATGAAGCCAAACTGGGTTGAGTCCAGTGTTTGGAGGTTGCCTATGTCCTTGTTGTTAAGGTCTATAATAATTCATTCCATGATCTTTCAGATGAGGCTGGTTAGACTTATAGGTCTGTAGGTCGCTGGGTCAGTTGATAGTACATCTTTGTGCAAGGATTTACTGTTGCTGCTTTCCACTCTGCTGGAAAAGGCAGTTTTTAGGCTATGGTTAAAGAGGACATTAAGTGGGTTTGTTAGGTCCTGTTTTAGTTGGCTTAGTAAGCAACCTGTGATGTTATCTTGTACCACTGAGGCCATGCTTTTAGCCTTGGAGAGCACAGATATGACCTGATCTCTAGAGATACTTGGCAGAGGACTGTTGTCAGGTATGCTATGGGGTATGGTATGGTAAGTTCCAGCCCAGTGGTGTGAGACCTGGGAACACAGGTAGATAGCAATCTGAACTTTGAACACCAAGTTTCCACAGTGGTATGGAAAGCTTTCTACATCATGTGCATCTCATGAGTAAGGGCAAGGCTTCCAGGTCTGAGGATATTATAATCCCACTGTACTTGACCCTCAGCAGAACATTAATAAAGTACAATGCTCCCTATTGCATGTACTTCACCAGACACCTGCAGCAGCTGGAGAGACCACATGTGTTTCTCAACAAGAAAATACAGGGCCTCCAAACCATGCCATGATGTATGTGGATAGACTGAAAGCCCTGTCACTATACTCGATATCGTATCAGCTTCTCAGAGGTGACTGCTGCCTGGCCTACAGCACAGTCTCTGACCCTGCCCTGTTGTAAGTGCTGCTCATCTGCAAATCTAATGGCACATGAGTAAGTCACTCTAGGAATCTTAAGCTAGCTTATGGCATTAACAAACATGCTTGAGAGAGAGATATATCTCCCAAGAGACTGCTAATCCTCTGGAATACACTTCCAAATCATGTGAAGCAGAGCTCCTCACTGACCCTATTCATGTGCAACCTAGACAATTGGATGGGAGACTGCAAATTCACCCCAGGGATGGCACCCTTATTCCCCCTTGACATGGATAGCTGGTGTTAACCATAGACTTGCTCTGCGAATTATGTCCACCTAATAAGGACAATTGGAGCTACTTGGGATGACCATGACTAATCTTGTAAGGGCTGTAGGACTGCTAGCCTAGAACCTCCTATGAACCTTTAAATTTATGTCAACTTTTCTCAGGGGGCATATTACTACAGCTGTCATCAAAGGAAAATGTAATATAATGGCAGCAGTTGTCATCAATACATTAGCTCACATCACAGATTGTAAGACCATCTTGTAGCAATACTGTACATCCACACCTCAATATAGCATTGTGTCAGTGACAGCAACATTGATATGTTAAGTGATTATAGGTTCATAGGGCACTATTAGGCTGGCGGCAAACTTCACATGAAAGCCTAGCCATTATTATAAAATGAAAGTTAAAATGCCTATATTTATATTATGGAAGACACTATTATGCATATGTGTATATTTGTTGGATTGCATTACATTCTGCCACTGTCCATATGGGACATGTTCAAGACACCATAGCAATCATACATGCAGTGGTCTGGGGATGGCTTGCATAGGCTCACAGAAGGACTTTGCTTCATGATGTGTATATGTATATTTGACATGAGGACATCCTGCACTCCTCTGCAGGAAGGATGTCAAAGTGGCCAGAGGTCAAAGGAGGATGTGTGGGGCTTCATGAATAGTACCCTAACTGGTAGTGAAATGAAATGCTATTTCAAAGATCACACAATGAACATAATGTACTAGCAACCAAACACACAGCAGTACACTGCAACTGATATGAACAATTTACCTGTGTAGGCACAGAATACAAATGTCATGCAATGTAGCAACACCAGATACATCAGGGATCATCCATGTGCAACTAACAATGGGCAAAACTGCAATCCAAATTGTAGCTTGCTACAGATCACCCACTATGGTCCAGGACCCCCATTCCACATTTCTGGAGACACTGGGAAATATGAAGGTCCTACCAAACACCTTAATACTGGGTGATTTCAATTACCCAAACATAAACTGGGAGAATTACTCAAGTACTAACTCCCTTGCGCAATGCTTCCTAGAATTTATAAACTCGAATGCCCTGGATCAACTGGTCAACTCCCCCACCAGAGGGAACAACATATTGGACCTGGTCATCACCAACACGGGCGACCGGTGTTCCACACCGGAGGTCAACCCCTCACTGGTTAGATCAGAACATAGACTAATCACTCTGGATATCCACATTCTACCTCCACCCCCAATCAAGGAAACCACCATGAAAAACTTTTCAAAAGCAAACTTCACGTTACTTAAGACCAAGGTGGAAAGGTTCTCAGCCCCCATGCTAAAGGACAAGGCTGTCCAAGCTGCTGAAACCTTTACAAAGGCACTCTATGAGCATCTGCAGGAATGCATGGATCGAGCTATCCCAAGTAAAACCAAGACTCACTTCTCCAAGAAAAGGAAACCAGTCTGGTGGATGCCCTGCCATAAACAAGCTATACAACAGAAGGAGGAAACTAGTACAGAAAAGAGTAAAATCCCAAGAAGGAAAGACATCCCTGATCAGTATCAGCAAGAAACTACAATCCCTCATTAAATCATCCAAGGTTAGTTTCGAAAAAAAATTGCTAATGACTCCAAAGATAACCACAAAGCGTTCTTTAGCTATGTTAAGAACGTAAGTGGAAACTCTCAGATCTGCTCTGAGTTAGTGCAGACAGGTTTAGTGCAAACATCACCCCCCTCTCACCCCCTAAAGGGCCCATAACTATACCAGAAGAATGTAGGGCCCCATCAATCACTGACACACAGCCTTATCCAAAGCCAAAAACACAGCTTCAATGGGACTGGATGGGGTCCCAGGCTGTGTCTTACAAGAGCTCCAAAATGAACTAACCCCTCACCTAAACACACTGTTCAAACTCAGCCTCTCTACAGACTATGTACCCAGAGAGTGGTGCACAGCAACAGTTATCCCGCTCCACAAAGATGGAGCCACAACAGACCCTGGGAACTATTGCGCTATAAGCCTGACTAGCCTGGTCTGCAAGGCTATGGAATGCATCATCATGGAACTCATTAACATAGACATTGGGAACCTCCAAACCTTGGACCCTACCCAGTTTGGTTTTGTTAAGGGCAGATCATGCCTCCTAAACCTGGTGGACTTCTTTGAGATGGTTACCAAGGCATTAGATGAGGGAAAGGAGGTCCACACAGCCTACCTAGACCTCACAAATGCTTTCAACACCATTCCCCATTCTAATATTATAGACAAGCTCACCAGCTTGAACATAAACCCCTACGTCATGAGATGGGTTGCCAACAGGCTCATGGATAGAACCCACATGGTGAGAGTTACAGGCTCTACGTCCGACTCTAAACTAGTTACAAGTGGCATCCCCCAGGGCTCAGTCTTAGGACCCCTCCTGTTTGGTATATACTTCTCAGAGGTACAGGCAAGCATAGGAGGACTATGGCTGACCAAGTTCGCAGATGACTGCAAATTAGGGGCCATAATTGATTCTCCGGCTGATACAGACAAACTCCTGATGGGTCTCACTGAGACAGATACCTGGTGTCAAAATCATGGCCTCAAGCTAAATGCCAAAAAGTACATAGTCATCCCCTTTGAAAAAAACAAAGTACCCCACATAGGTGGTAGTCCCCTAAATACAGAAAATGTAATAAGGGATCTGGGGACCCAAGTAGATAGTAATCTCTCCTTTGATAATCATATTGCCAAGGTGGTTAGAAAATCCTTCTATGTGGCCCACCTAATCACAAAAGAGTTTGCATGTAAAACAAAAGAGGTTATTGTGCCTCTCTACTTATCAGTCATTATACCCATCATAGAATACAATGCCCTATTTGGGATGTACCTTACAAGACACCTGCAACAGCTGGAAAGGCCACAAAAGTACTTCGCCAAGAGGATTACTGTCCTCAAACAGATGCCCTATGCAGCCCGACTCAAGAAACTCCGGCTGTACTCGGTTGCATACCGCTTACTCAGAGGTGATCTCTGCCTGACATACAAGGCCATGTCCAACCCAGAATTGATGGACATACTCCACCTAAAAAAAAACAAATCCCAGAGAGCCACATGCTCTAGAGATATAAACCTCACCATAACGATAAATAGGATATGCTGGAGAGATAGATTTCTATCCCAGAGACTCCCCATGCTTTGGAACAGGATTCCAATATACATTAGGCAGAGCCCCTCACTAACACTCTTCAAGAGAAACCTTGACGGGTGGATTGGAAACAAAAATTTACCCTGGGGATCACTGCATTGGCACAGGGAAATAATGGCTCTGCTGGACAGTGGCTAAGGGAACTAATGGCTCTGCTGGACAGAGGCACAGGGAACTAATCTAAGGGGGTGGCAAAAGCCAATATATTCTGGCTAGGCTTATACATGCCCTTGGGCAGATAGCCTAGTACTTACCTATGAACCTATGACTGCAACACTGTCATATTGCAGTTTATGGAGTATGATAACATCATTATATGCTGAGTAGAACATGTGAGTACTGTATGATATGAATGTGGAGTCACATCCCTGTGTAAAATTGTCTCATATTGTTGTATGTATAGACATGCAAGTAGCTTGCGGTCAGATTAGAGCACCTATATGTGTAGTTAAACCAGAATGCAAATACAGTAGCTAATGTTACTGCCATGCACAGGTTTGTCTTGAATACTGTCAGAGTGCATGTTACACAGGATGACATAATCATTGTGTGCTTCAATAAGATGCTTGGAGGAGTGTTGAACATAGCTGTGGGACTCACATATCATTCTAAAACTAACTATTTTCAGAGAACAGTACTCAACACAAGCACCACAACACAGTTCTAGATTTTATTGTGTTGGAGAATACTTTATAACTGATGACATCAGCAGAGTCTGATTAAAAGTAGATGGTAATAGCAGTATCTCACATGATGGTGTAAAATGTTCTCTCTCTAATGTCAAGCAAGCGCATAAAGACACACACCCCACTAGACTGCAGTGAGAACAGAACCCCTATGTGTCAAAGTACACTGAATAAAGACCTCTGTAATTAAAATGAATGCCACAGCAGAAGTCAGACTTGGAGAGTGTTAGATAACACTTTATAAGTGATAAAATCAGCAGTGTCTGGTGAAAGGAAGATTGTAATAGCAGTATCTCACATGGTGATGAAGAATGCTCTGCCTAATAACAAGCAAGTGCACAACACACACACACACACACACACACACACACACACACACACACACACACACACACACACACACACACACACACACACACACACACACACACACACACACATACACACACACACACACACACACACACACACACACACATGCATCAGTTGACTGCAGTGAGAACAGAACCCCTACCTTAGTACACTGACTAGAGGCCTCTGTATTTAACATGTGTCACAGCATAAGTCTGACTTTTTACAAGGCTGCAGGACAATTTATAGTGGATGGCATTACCACTGGATGTTTAAGACAAGATGTTGCGAGGCCTAAATGAAATTGATGTATAGGCATGCTCAACTATCAAAATACTGGCACTCCATTGGATTTTAGTAATGACTGCAGGATACACAGTTATGCTGTTTTGACTAGACAGACAGACAGACACACACACACACACACACACACACACACACACACACACACACACACACACACACACACACACACACACACACACACACACCACAGTTGATTGCAATGAGATTACAACCGCTACCTAAATATGCAGCCTGGAGAATGCAGTGCTTAATGCACGCACCACAGCACAAGTCTGACTTTTACAAGGCTGTATGACAATTTATAGCGGATGATGTCATCACTGGATGTTTGAGAGAAGCTGTTGGGAGTCCTGAACAAAATAGATAGCTAGCCATGTACAACTCTGTCAAGATAGTAAAGTATCTGCATGTTACCAGATTGATGAGTGTGCAAAGTGTAGCATTTGCTGTTGTGATTCTAATGTAAAGGTATACCTTAATTAGACAGCTTTGCAAACTATATATAAACAGCTGCCTGGATTACTACAATTACTGAAAAATCTGAATGTGTGTTGTCAGTATAAAGATGTACATGGTATATAATAAAACATTTTTTTATTTATTTCTGTAGTGTAGTTGATATATTTGTGAACAAGTTTCAAGTGCATGGGTGCAGGTAACAGATGGCTACTATGTAAATATGTGTTATTTCCTTAAAAAAGTGCCTTCCCTTTGTTTGTGTTTTTACATGTACTTTCATGGGATGATGATTAAACGGACAGCAAACATAAGTAATACATGCTATTGTGCACTTTCCATAGTGCACTGCTGGACCTGGAGCTGGTTTGTGTGAGCGATAACAAACTGTTTATACATGCGAGATACACATCTCTACTGCTTTTCCTGATTGTGCGCAGTTAAACAGTTAACAAAAGTAAGCCTCTGTGCTAAAAGTATGAGAATTCTGAGTACTGAGTGTATAAAACACACCTGCTGCTTAGTTGAGTAGCAGGTGTAAATGTACTGACACATTTGTTAAGGAGATGATATAGGGTTCAAATCCAGGTGTGTATGTAATAGTTTTAAATAAATATTTATAATGCAATGACATATATATTTATTCTATATCCACTGTGGGTTACCTTAGTGCAGCATGTTTATGTGGCATTGCATGGAGGTAACCACACTACTGAAGAGCCATTCACTATCACTTGCCATTGGTGCCAAATGCCAAACTCTACAGAAACACAGAGGCCAAAAAGTGATGGGCTCCATTGCTTTTTTGTACTTATGTGTGCTGTGTGTGATTCTATTTTTTGCCCAGATTAAAGGTATTAAAATGGGGCAGATTGTAAAGTGGTGAAATGGGGGGAAAGCAGGGTGAATAACAAAGGGAAAGCAATATGTGAATGTGCAGGAGGGAGGTAGGAAAAAAAACATAACTATCCACTTCTTCAACAGGATAGCATGAAAATATATACAGAATATTGGCTAAATTTGGTCACCTCAACAAAGGGGTGACAACAATGCAATCATGTTGTATAACCAATTGGACCAAATCAAGTGTGTCAAGAAGACATATGAGCAAAGTGGAGATCCATGTATGGAAATCATTTTTTTTGGTGGACTGGTGCCCATTTTTTTATTTTTACTTCAGTGAGAGAGGAACGTTAGGTAAGGAGCATAGGTATTTCTGGATCAGGTAAGTAGGGTAGTTGAGGAAGTAGATGCAAACAAACAGGACAAACAAGACAAGGCACAGGGATGATGAGGAACATGACAGGTTGGGGGACACCATGACCAGGGCTAGGGAGGGGAAAACAGATGCCCATGCCCATCAAACATGGGGACAGTGAGAATCTAGTCTTCACCCACAGGACTGTCATCATTATCCCTTTACTCCACTGGCTGTTGGAATGCTTGACATCTTCTCCTATGGATCATAAGTTAGAGCAGCCTTTCCATTCAGTGTAGGTGTACACCAATAGTGCTTTGCATGATTCTATACACCAACCCTGGCATCTCCTTGTTGGTGATAAAATCCTCACTTCTACCAGTACTCCTGGAGGTTACCACAGCACCAGCTGCTGGAGTAGTGCAACCTGAGAGTGCAAGTAGTGCAGAGGCAGCAAAGGCAGTACTGCCAGCTTGGGTTCCAGATGTTCTGGGTATTTGTGCCAGAGCCAGTGGAGCAGGGGAAGCCTGAGCCATTGGGGGTGGTCTACCTCCCTGTGCTGTAAAGCAGTTTGTGATTTGTCCTAGATGAATGACATGAAAATGAAACATTTTGAGGGCACATAAAAAAAGATAAGGGTTGGGGTTTGGTAGAAAAGATACAATTAGTTCTGGCATAACTGACATTCAATGCATTATCACAATAATAAAGTATTTTATCTGATCTTTTACATTTAAGTATACTTCTTAACAACTACAAACTATAATTAAGGATTGCCCAACGTAATCCTTGCAATGTGCATTATTGCACATATGTTTGGTCCAATTATACAGATTAAGTTAACAGCAGGGCCTTTATACCACTTGTGTAGAAATTGATTTATGTAATTATTTTTAAAGGATTTTACTATTTCATATGTGTGACTTGTGATGTTTGAACCACAATGTCTGACTACATTCTTAGACTTGATTGGTACAGTTGGCTTGTGCTACAGACTGAAACATGCATGCTTGCTATTACAGTTAGTATATGCATGCTTTCTTTGCTACAACTGTATGGAAAAGAAATTAAATTTAAAAGCTACAATAATGCTTGTTTTGTGCTACATACACACCCCTTGCTTTCCTCAGTCTCTATATGCTCAGTATGGGCCTCTCTATTCACCATAATCTCTGCATTAGCCATGGAATAAAGAGAAGAGAACAAGAAAAGCACACTATGCATACCAGTCTTGCCTATATGCAACTTTCTATCTACCATAAATTCTCTTTAGCAGTATACTTACACAACTGTGGGATGTCACCAGTCCTGAACTCATTCATCCACTGGCTGAGTGTATCCCTTTTGTGCCTTTTTGGGTATTAAAGTAATGCCAGTACTGTTCTCCAGTGCACAGAATGGCAGTCACACTGGAGACAGCCTTCTAGACTGTTCCAAGCCTCAGACTTGTACTGGGAGCTTGTATAGCCCCTCTGCAAAAGCCTTTGACTATGTTACTTAACAAAGAGTCTAACAAAGATTCTGTACCCCACATCTGTGCCCTAAATTGGGCAGCTTCCCTTCTACCACCAGACATGTTTAACCAGGGAGAATAGCAATAGCTAAGAATGATTTCCCACCAATGCATGTTATCATGTTTACTGGTAGTGAACAACCCCGATCAATTATGCCAACCGCATTTGCAAGATATTAAGTGGACAACAACAGTGCCAAGAAAGAAAAGCAGTTTTGGAAATTGAAAGGTTAATCTGACAGTTGGCATTAGCTTAAAGATTGTTACTGCTGTAACTGATAAGTGATTTACTTTACTGGGGGCATAGATTGTATGACCTGACACATTTTTTGTGTGGCTTTACACACTTATAAAATTAATTTTTAAACTGTGGGATTCAAATCTATGCATAAGGACAACACATTTTCTTCCACCGTGATGATTTTTCATCATTTCCACAGAAGTGCTTCTCAGACATACTCATTATTTACATATAAATACATATGACAGATTGAGGAGTTAACCATGTATGTGTGTGACCTGACAAGGGCCTGGCTTATACATCCCTGATTTATGACTATTATTGAAATCTAAAAAACATCCAAGGCCAGAGAAAACAATTATGATTAGAGAAACATATTAGTTAGCATACTCTCATTCAAATGCATAATTCATATGAGTTTATTAGATGGGAGTGCACAACACTTAATAAAATTGGGAGTGTGTAATATTTTTTTCATGTGAATTTTAATATAAAGTAAAATGGAACAACAATAAAAATATTTAAATTTGCTGTATTAGAACCCATGACCCTTGCATTGCAGCCCTAAACATATATCTGCTGCCATTGGAATAATTAAATAACAGTTGCATATTTTCTTGTTCATTATTAACTTCTGTGTGTTAACTGCTATGCAACATATTTTATAGAATGAATCTGTTTTGAAATTGTCTACTGTCTGCTTCCTCTCTGTAGGTGTTCTAGACCTGCAGGTGTTGGGAAAGATTGCCAACTGCTGTGCAACATTGCTAAGTGACATTGCACGATGAAAAGCAAAAGATGCAGCAATGTATTCTTTTTGAATTTGAGAATGTCTGCATCTTGTCTGCAGTTGTTCTTTCTGCTTCTTATGTGGGCCATTAGTCCAGGTTTGCATGATGGTAAGCATAGTAAAAACTAGACAAGCAAAGCTAAACTTGTTTTAGCATTGTGGGCAGCATTGTTTTAGGTTTCATCCTTAAAAGACAAAGGTGGAACTTGAACCATGATCTACAGATAGTATATGCAGTATGGATCAAAGTGTTTAGCAGATGTGTTACACACACAGGTGATTCACAGGTGTAATTGACGTATTGGTTTTCAAAGAAGAAAATTACATTACATTTATTGTGTTTATCCATTTCCCGTGTTTGCACTAAGTTGCACACCTCACATACACTGGCATTTAAAAAAAAATCTAAAAAATAAACACTACAAAATATATGTTAGTACACGTCAGATTTTTACACAAGTCTGAATTTGAATTCTTACACCAATGAACCTACAAGCACAGTAAAGGTGCCCTATCCCTCTGTGTCACAGAAGCAGCGTTGCAGCAAATAATGAAAATCATTGTGCATACAAGCAAATACAAAATCATCCATGGTATTAACAACACATATTGCACATGTACACTTCTGAGTTGTTTGTACATGTATTAATTTCAGATTTAGTGCAATGAGCAATCACACAACCATTTATGACAAATGTTTGCAGCAATACAGCTCTGTCTTACCTTTGTATGGTGTTCATGCTTCCTTTATCTGAGCAGTAAACTGAGACATACAGGCAGTAAGGCATTTTGTATTATTCTCCTTAAAATGGTGAGAATAGTAAATGACAATAATAGTTTTTAACAAATACAAGGGAGATTGCATGCTACTGAACAGGGACTGTAAAATGTATGCTGTTTACTTCCATTTAAAACCTTGATACAATTACTTCTACACTTTGTAAGTCTAACCTGACTGACACACCCACTGGAGGTAAGGGAGTCTGAATTGCTGTTGTGTTTTCTTTGTTCAACTAGTAATCATTCACAGTTGCAATCCATTACAACAAACAATGAGAGAGTGACTGCACTATGTCTACATCTGCTACACAGAGACAAGATTTTAGGATTCAAAAATTCTAATGAGTTCACGCCTCATTTGCATATTCAATGTACTCTCAAGTCTAAATCTATACTATAAAAAGGTAACCACGTAGCTAGGAAACCTGAAGGTAAGGAGACTTGTTTAGGTGGATAACAGAAGAAGATTGTTATTATTATTGGATTTATCTGCACAGAAGACTACTGATCTTGATAAGGTATGATTGCATTTTTCATTTATATACTGGATATGCTCACATGTCAGTAGGAAATATATATAAATATATATATATATATATATATATATATATATATATATATATATATATATATATATATACACACTATCTGTATGCATGTCTTAGAAGTTTACTGATGGCATAGTCCTTTTTGTCAGGGCATTTTACTTTCTGAGATGCACACCCTTGTTTAACATTTATCAGAAGTGTTAATGTTACAATTGCTTCTCTTTACACTCTTCTATTGTCATTTCAGAGAAATATAAATTTCTATATTGTCAATGACACAGGGGTGTTAGCCTTCTACAATGGCCCATAGACACCTCTAGGGAAGTGCTGGCCACAGTAGAGAAGATTGGTAACTGAACAAAAATTGATTGATATGTGGTAAATGTGCGCATATGTTTTTGGGATAGTTTATTTGACAGCACTTATAACAAATCATTGATGTTTTATTCCTTTGTTTGGTATAGAAATATCATTGCCTGTTGCTTTGGGGGTGGAGGAGCCAAGTTCCATCTCTGTGTTTCCACAACGAAAATGTTTTAACAGGGGTTTGCTTTAATGTTGTTACTCCTTGTTTTGAATCAAAACTTTCTTTATGTGTGACTAATATGTTACAATGACATAACCTTTTTTCTATTTGAATAACTTCAAAGTTTTTTTGTTTCTCTAGTAGGTAATATTAAAAAACTAATAAGATATGTTATATCTAAGCAGGACTTTTATGTATGTGATATCTATATACAGTATACTTCCTTTGTGTTTTATGTCACCTAGGACAATGGCACCCAAGTATCCCATCCCTGAAAACCCCCCTTCAGTGACCCCATAAACTGCATCATTGTCCAAGCATTTTGGTAACATGGCACTTTTCTGCTTGAGAGAGGATGTGGGGATATGTCTGGAAGAATGCAAATTTGGAACCAGATTGTGAACAATGTAAATGCTGTTGGAGGATGCAGCAGGACATATGATCAGTGCGTCATATGGCCAATGACATGATTTCATTGGCCCAGAGGAGAACAGCTGCAGTGGCCTTTGGAGAGCTGGTTAATGGGGGTAGGGACTGCTGCGGAGCCTCCGCTAATGCCAAATGAAGCATTCCTGCCCACTGTCAGGAATCTAGAGATCTCAGTGGAAAGTGCACAACACCATTTGACTGATGTTGGTGCTGCTGTTTCAGAGAGAACAAGTATTTCTCAGAAGGAGATTCCAGGTAGGCTTATCTATTTCAATTTTTAAATATTTCTTGTATATTAAAATATTGAAAGCAATACTTAAAAGTTAGTTTAGGAATTTTTTTAAGGGGGGGATAGTTATAAGATTGATAGATTTAACAACCCATTCTGGTTCATTACACATGGACTTGGCAGAGGCATGTCATTCAAGTTTCAGTTAAGTGTTGTTAATGAACATATAAAGGACAACATTTTTTCCACCTGTGTTATTGTAATGATGGTATCCTTACATCTTACTTAATTTCTTCCAGGACCATACTACCTAGCAAGTATGCGTCTATACATGTAAGCCAAACATTTTTATTTCAGTACAGATGAACATTTCACAGAAATAGTAATTTATCTGTATGTGTTACACGGGTATCAGGACTGTTGTGTGTATTGCTGTACTGTCTGTGATAGTGGCACCAGTGTTAGTTTGTTAGCATATATTGAACTGTAGTAATGTAGCTATTAATTTTTTTCCTGTGTTTGTTGCTTATTATCACAGTTGATCCTGACAGTGGAAGAGTAGGACTCTTATCACCTAATATCAGAGTATCGGCAGACTGTTGATGTTGGTGGCCAAACACAGGTACAGTTGGGGTGTGCAAAGGTTGAATCTGACACTGAGGCTAGCAGTCAACCATTCCTTGTAATTCCATCAGACACAGCCAGTAGGCCTATGCAAACCCATTCCAGTGACCCCCCTCAGACATTGGCTAGGTGGAGGGTGAAACATTTGGTCAGGGTGGTGTGGTTACTGTGACTTGGTTGCCTGTTGACTCTGGCCATAGTCAAAGTGTGGGTAAGGTGCCATGCAGGAGGGCTGTTTGGGTTACTCAGAGGGGACCTGCTGTCCATCCTCCACCTGATTCAAATATCTCTTTCCGTGCCACTTGACATATGTTTAGCACCATCATGGAGGCACAGGCATGTTCCAACAGGCCTCCAAGGAAATATTTAGGGTTGTAGATGTGGCACAGGTTGATATGCATGACTGCCTGCACAGTGTTGTCGATTCAATGGATCGGATGAATGACATGCTGGAGCAGGCAGTGTTTGTGATGGAACATCTGCTGAGAGGGCAATGGCACCTACATGGGAGTAGGTCAGCCACATCATCTGATGTTAACCGATGTGGCCGTGCCTGATCACACTGCCACAGAGGCACTACTTCTGCTGCTTCATCAGTGGTTGAGGTGTCCACATCCAGATGTGGCAGGCCATGGGATTGTGGTCCTTGGTGTACTCATGAGAAGAGCTCATCCAGCAGACAGCAATCATGTTCAGGTAGAAATAGCACATCTGACAGTACATGGCTCATGCCCATCCAATATACCAGGATATAGATCTAGCGCAGTGCTTCGCTGTGTTCTTTCTTGCAGATACTCACACACCAATTTTACCTGGAGTGCCAATACAGACACACACACATAACAGTTAAATGGGTTGGTTATGAGGCTTAAAGGTCATTATGTCTCAGTATCCATTTGATACTTTATCCAAATGTCTGTCTGCTTCTGTTACTCACACACACTCACATACCTTTTGTATCAGTCTATGCCTCCTGCCCCCCCCCCTCCAAAACAACACACTGTGCAAATGACAATAACTGTGCCAGATCCATGTTTTCCATCTTTTGGATTCAGGGATACATAATTATTTTATCTGATGCTCAGGGTGCATAGCTGAGTTAGTGCATAGCATATATATTTTTTTGTGATGCTGTTTTGTGAATTGTACTACTTTTTTACAAGTTTTTGTAATGTGTACATCCCTGCCAAACTATTGCACCAACAAAGCTGGAGCAAGCCATAAATAAAAGTGTGATAAAGGCCAAACAATGGGGATAGTTTTTAAACATTGTGGTCTTAGAAATTTTGACAGTTGATGAAATAACAGGTTTTGTATTAGTATTTTTATAGTTGTTCTGAGGGATATGAAGTCTGAAACTGAAATGCTGTGTCATTATTTTTCTAACTTCGCCCTTTAATCTTTTTCCATTACAGACATATGATTGAAAATCTGTACATTTTAGACATAAGGCCTATTGTTTGATAAAGGACACTTGTATTCACATAAGCCACTGCTGTCACATCTTGATGTAATCGCTGTAAAAATCACCCACCTTATACTTATTTATATTACCAAGTAACAGTATACAAGGATATGCCCTTCCTTTGTAATCTTAGACATTTATTTTTCTATTCCAGGTTCAACACTTACCTTGGAAATCCAGCAGGTAAATGAGTTTTAGTTCAGGGTTCAATCTGCTGCTAGCAGGACACAGCCATTACATGCATAAGTAAAAGTTGTGAGTGTTGCTTGCATCAGTGTTACTGTATGTATGTGCATTTGCTATTTCTTGCTTGAGTATGTGCCTCATTATAGCATTCTTCAGTTTGGTGTAGTGCATTTCTGATGGGTGTCATCAGCCACGGTTCCAGTGCATAACCTGTATCTCCTAGTAAATGACCCTGTGAGATATCCCTCCCCTAGTAAACATATCATACTGTTGAGATTTGTGTCAGATATGTGAGATGAAGTAACTGACTGGGTTGCCAGAACACACATTCAAGATGATTCCCTCAGCATTACACATGACCTGGCATTTAATGGATTGGAAGCTCTTTCTGTTTATGTAGACCCTTCCCTTTTCCCCAGGTGGTGCTTTGATTTCTACATGTGTACAGTCTATGGCACCCAGACCTTCCTGCATATTTCTGACCCTAGCCTCAGGAGTACGGGGAAAATATATGTGATCACTGGCATGTTGCAGCATAGGATTCAGGAACTGATGGAGGAACCTGGAAGCTGATGCCTGTGACACCCCCAGCATGTACCCTGTTGGTCTCTGAAAGGTTCATGTAGCTAGAATTCTAAGTGATACACATACCTTTTCTCTTGGCTGGCCTTTGCTCAATGCAGAGTTCCTGTAGTGTGTCTCTATCCACCTTGTAACGCTCTATAATTTCCACCTCATGCAGATTATGAAAAGTTAAACACAGTCTAAAAACTCTTCTCCTTCTTGGCCGAGGTTTATCATCAGAAGCACTAGCAGCAGCATAGACATGGACCTGACACACATACACATGAATAAGAGCAAAACAGCCCCTAGCATTCTTCCTTGTAGCTTAGTTTCCATGGCTGTATTCCAGTGGATTTTGGAATTCGCAGGGAAAACTAGCACTGAGTCAACACAGTTGCTTTATAGCTTGCTGAGTAGCTCATCCATCTCGGACTGGATGATTAGTATAGAATTCAGCTGTTTATGTTGTAATTAACATGCCACTGTGTTTACAATGTTTGGGTGGCTCTACACAGAGCCAATTACTGAATACAAAACTGTACACTATCATGTGTGTATCACGCCAAGACATGTACACGGTTTTAGCGGCCCTTGTAGGGTTCATTGAATCTGCACCTATGTATATTGTGTATATCTTGCAGATTGCTAAGCCTTTTTAAACCTTTTATTATATAGAAGTATACAGTACAAAGAATCACCAAAATCCATGGCCACTGTACCCAAATCTCCAAAAAATGTGGTTAGAAGCAGTAAGTTAAGAACAGCACATTTATTGGTACGTAATCTGAATCACACCAAACAGCAGCAAACAATAAACCAAGCACTTTTGCTCGGTTATTACCGAGCTTCTTCAAGGTTAAAAAATCTGTTGTGTAGTCAGCCATGTTAAATACTAAATGCAACATCACATGACATACCCCCCATGTGAATCATCCCTAATCAATTTCTTAAAAATACAGTGTGTATAAACTTTCCTTAAATATTAAATATATATTCCAATCCAAGAATCAAACTCAACTTTAAATTCAGTAATGCCAAAAATGAAAATATATAATATATTACAACACGTCAAAACACATAAAAAATAATAAAATAAATGGTAATGAACATGACAATCATAAATATTAAACTAAACCATGAAAGTAAATAAACGTAACATCTTCATTACCAATACAGCACATGGTAACCAAACTAAGGCATTAGGCTGAACTGCAAGTACATCCAATACCAGTGTGTTTAATGGGGAAATATATAAATATATAAATTTAAGCAGTCTACAAGAACCCCTGTTATAATTGTGCCCTTCTTAATTTGAGCACACTGTTTATATTCAAGGCGTCATTCATGCCTGGTGGTCTAATTGCGTCCAGTCTAAGCTGCCAAAACAGTTCCCGATACTCCAATCTAGCTTCCCAGTTCCCTCCCCGGAAGCCAACACACTCTGTGGCTTATTTATAGAAAAAGGATATCCAGTCAACTTGATTGATGAATTGGCCCAGGAAGTTACTGATAACAGGGAATCTAGGTATTACCCTTTATTAGGTACCGGGATAGCCAGTACGGAGTTGGTGATAGACAACAACACCTCCAAATTTAAGAATAGTTTTGCATATACATATTCTTCAGACTCTCAGGTAATAGAACAGGTCATCTTAAAGTATTGGCCCATTATTTCAGTGAATGAAGATATAAAACATCTTATCCCTTCAGTGCCAGGTTTCGTTAGAAAAAGAGGAATGAATTTGAAAGAATTATTTGAGAAAAATAAGGCTGTTAAGAATGAGTCCACTAGAATGAAGAAGGGTACCCATAGATGTGGTTAATGTAACCAATGTGCCTTCATGTTGAATAAAGATGTTATTTCTATCCCTTCCAGAAATTTTAGATATAAGTTTAAACAATACTTTAATTGTGCCACCAAAGGACTGGTATACCTGGGAATCTGCCTACATTGTCACAGTTTTTACGTAGGCAAGACAGAAAGGCTTTTTAGAAAAAGAGTCTATGAACATCAATATGATATTAGTAAGAGTAAATGACCAATGCCTTTTTTAAGCATTCACAACTATGTGAAAATATGCAAATTAAGTTTACAATTCTAGAACAAGTGACACCCGACCCACGGGGAGGGAACTGGGAAGCTAGGTTGGAGTATCGGAAACTGTTTTGGCAGCTTAGACTGGACGCAATTAGACCACCGGGCATGAATGACGCCTTGAATATAAACAGTGTGCTCAAATTAAGAAGGGCATGATTATAACAGGGGTTCTTGTAGACTGCTTACATTTCCCCATTAAACACACTGGTATTGGATGTACTTGCAGTTTAGCCTAATGCCTTAGTTTGGTTACCATGTGCTGTATTGGCAGTGAAGATGTTACATTTATTTACTTTCATGGTTTAGTTTAATATTTATTATTGTCATGTTCATTACCATTTATTTTATTATTTTTTATGTGTTTTTACATGTGTTGTAATATATTATATATTTTCATTTTTGGCATTACTGAATTTAAAGTTGAGTTTGATTCTTGGATTGGAATATATATTTAATATTTAAGGAAAGTTTATACACACTGTATTTTTAAGAAACTGATTAGGGATGATTCAAATGGGGGGGGTATGTCATGTGATGTTGCATTTAGTATTTAACATGGCTGACTACACAACAGATTTTTTAACCTTGAAGAACCTCGGTAATAACCGAGCGAAAGCGCTTGGTTTATTGTTTGCTGCTGTTTGGTGTGATTCAGATTACGTACCAATAAATGTGCTGTTCTTAACTTACTGCTTCTAACCACATTTTTTGGAGATTTGGGTACAGTGGCCATGGATTTTGGTGATTCTTGGTCTTGTGTTCACATTTTTTGACATTCAAAGTATACAGTACAGTAGTACAGTACTGTATTAGCTGAAATACAGTAAAGAATATTGGCTATTTAGTCAGTAGAATTAGTACAGTACAGTACAATAGGCTTGTACAGTACAGTACACTATATGATGTTTGCATAACATCATATTTGCCTAACATCCTATTGCACAGAACTATCCAGGACATTAAATAATACATACATTTAAGTCTAATATTTGACCTAGTAGAATAGGAGCATTGTATGGATTTTTAATAATGATACCAACAGAGTAATGGCTAAAAAATAGGTCCCTGACAAAAGTGCTACATCTGGTGGCCCATCCTCATCCACCCACAAATACAGATTTACAGATGCAGAAAATGAGGTGGTGCTACAGGCCCCTCTATCTCAATGACCACTGGCTGCTTGCTATCGATGAAGCTGATCAGACCTTTCATGATTGTGTCTGGGCTGAAATGGTCAACAATGTAAATGTGGCAGGTGGTCAGGACCGCAGCCATGGCATGGCCGGATTTAGGTCAACAACTATGATCTGTGCATGTTGACCTATGGGAGCACATGCCCTACATGTGTCATTCCTTGGATAGACTGAATCACGCATTGGACAGTGCAGTTTCTTCACTGGGTATCTGGAGTTGGTCGGGGGGCCATCCTCGTGGCTAGTCATCTCCTACATCCACACATGTTACCTGACATGACCATGGACATCAAGACTGTAGAGGTGTCTACACCAAAGAAAGGGCATACTCATCGATCGTGAAGGCCATCATTGTGCTGGCACTTCCTCCAGAAGAAACTAGTCAAGGTCTCATAGCATGCCAGCATCTGGCCAATGTTGTGGTCCAGCCAGTGTAACTCCTGGCTGGGACAGCTATACTGGGAGGGAGTATATGTGGGAAAATGAACTCTCTGTCATGCATACTCTGTTTCTGCCTAGTAGGATATGTTCCAATGTTGCACCAAGTGATGAGGTTATATTCCTACAGAAAACACACACACACACACACACACACACACACACACACACACACACACACACACACACACACACACACACACACACACACACACACACACACACACACACACACACACACACACACATGCAGACATACCACCACAGCTCCAGCATATTCCACACATCCTCTTACCCTGAATCTTGTAGACATTATCCCCAAATCCAATTCTATTCATAAAAGCACATTTTCTTTTACTACACCTCTGCACTCACAGTCACACACTTCTGTGTGAAAAACATGCAGCCTTCTACATCCTTGTCCTCCTGTGCAAATGATGATAACTGTGCTCTACCCTTTGTACATTGTTACTTGGGTTGCTTAAGTCTGATGCACAGCATGATCAGCCTGGACATGGGTAGCACAGTTTGATATTTCTGCATGCACTGTTTTTAATGTAGTGTATCTGCTTAATGCTTGTATGGTTATGTTGCAAAGCAATGTGCAACACAATGCCTTTCTGCTAGTGCCACAGCATAATGTGCCTGTCGCCATCTGACAATGTTATGCCCTGCTGTTGGCTCATCCTTTGACTCCTTATTTGTCTCAGCTAATGCTGTCTGTGGTTCTGGAAATTGTTGGCCCTGCAAGAAGCCTCCATGTTTTAACTGCTTCCTAACTATAAAATTATGTAACACAGTATACGCAGTCAGTAGTTTGGCACATGTGGCAGGGTCATGCTGCAGGGCATCACCAGATGTATGCAAACAGCTAAAATATGACTTCAGTAGCTCAAACATATGCTTTAAAATGTTTCTGGTTTGCAATAGTGCATGTTTGTACTCATGGTCAGTTTGATTGTGTGGATTTCTGATGGGTGTCATATGCCAGAGTTCAAGGACATATCCAGCATCATCCACAAGATGCCCCTGGTGGAAGTCACCCTTCACAAACTGTTGATAGAGGTCACATGAGTACCATATTTGAGAGTCATGATAACTAACTGTCTGGGTGTCCTCCACACACACTGTAGAAGATATGTTGTGCATTATAGACCATATGGTAGTTGATGTAATGATACACTTTGCAGTTCATGTACCTACTTCTCCTTTCTGCAGGTGGAGCCCTTGTTTCAATGTAGTTGCAGTCTGTGGAACCCATAACTTCAAGTGGCTATATCATAGAACTCACACATGGTATTGGGCCTTTCCTATGAAGCATGGGGGAACCAAATATGTTTCCCTATGTGCTAAAGCATGGTACTGAGGAATTGATGGAATATTCTCCAGGCAGAGTCCTGAGATACCTCTACCAGGTCCCCAGTAAGTTGCTGAAAGGTCCCTGTGGCTACTATACATAGAGCCACATATACCTTGGTATCCACAGGAATAGATACTTCATGATTCCCATGGGGCTGCAGATGAGGCCAACACATTTCAGTGACTTCTTGCATGGTATCCCTGTCCAAACAGTAATAATCCACTTTGTTGGTGTAAATGTGGTTAGACGATCCTGTGCCTTCAGGGGCAACATAATGCACCATTGTGCAAAGCCCTGCATATTTATTCAATGTACTCCTTCTGGACATGGGCATATGACTGAGTTTGGGTCAATCTGGTTTTGTCTCATTATCATATGCAATGCTTCATTATGCAGTCATTAGCATATAACATAGCCAACCATATTATTTGGCCTATCCACATCATGTATCTGGGTTATCCTAATTGCACCCACTCTGCATGAGGCTGCTCCTTATGCAAATTTGCTTATCCCAATGTGGCAAAGTTTTCTGAATCCAGCCACAACACAAGTGTTTGATATCCTAATTCTATACACACATTTCAAATATTCTATCAAATGAACTCCCACATATCACACTTTTTTATATCAGTCAGTCTCAACTTATACATATGTGAGAACAAATGTCATGATCTTCAGCTCTGTAAAATAATGTCTGGGTTCCCAAATTACATTTTCAATTTTAATTATTAGTCTTTCTGTTCTAAAAAAATGTTATTTCTCTCCTTAGAAACTTTAGAATGTTGTAGATTGGCAAACTGTTTCTTATATTTACATTACAATGATTCAGAGTTTTTTTTTTTGCAGACACTATCACATGAGAAATTCAGATTTTAAGGTACATTATTCATCTTTGACAACAAGCCTTGTGGTTTACTGTCTTGTTTAATGACAGAAGCAGTTTGAGACATTCTTATACTTTTTCATTTAATTTTGTTTGACTACTCACCGAGGTATTTTAAAAGCTGTACTGTTTTGAAGCTAAAGTAGTGTAACAAAAGTGTCTAATGTTTTATTGGTTGTATTCTTTATTCTTGGCAATGTAATATGAAAATCAGCAAACAAACAGCAATGTTTTAATATGTAAATATACCAAACAATGTTGGGTGCAGGGCTGTAGCCAAAAATGTATATTTTGTACTGAAACCTCATGCTGTTCTCCTCTATTTTTTAAAAATATCCTCATCCCTTAAATGATTGCACCTAAACAATTTGTAAAATGACAAATTATTTACAATTGTTTATAGTTATAACCATAAGACTATTTTTAGATACATACTTATCAAGTATGTTTTATATAACTGTTAGAAAAAATATATAATAGTGATATGCATACTTAGTGCATAAGCATTTGAAGTTTAAAAGGGTTAATACATTTATTTTGTTTACACTGCATGAATCTGCACAGCTATTAGGAAATTAACAAGAGACATTTTATTTGTTGCCAATGTCATGAAAATAATAAGAAGCATTTTATTTTTGCTAATGTCATGAGACCTAACAAGGAGATATTTTATTTTTGCTTATGCCATGAAAAAATATGCAACTGCTAGAAACTGATAAAGAGAACAATAGATGCTTGAAAGTGCAAACCATAGTCAGCATTACTTGTACCAAAGCTAGAAATGTACCTTGAATGAAGATAAAATGTAACATGTATTAGAACTGTACAATTGAAGAATTGAAATGTTTAGGTGGGCTAAAATAAGCCCCAAGGCCAGGTTGTTTTTCAAAATGTTTTTGTAAAACGATAAATAATCTAGCCATGTCAGCAGTAAGTCTGGCAACATTTTCTGTGAAACATACAGAAAGCTGTGTCCAACTACGTCAGCAATAGAATAGTAACATTTTCTGTGTGACGTGAAGAGAACTGCATAAGAATAACATACTGAACACCAAAGAACTAAACAGACCTTGTGCCTACATGCTTTGTCTCCTTGCTGCAAGTAATAAAGGTTGCCTTGCTTGAACCTAACGTGAATTGGTCTTTGAAGTTTTTTCCTTTTACAGATTGGTCCTTCGGGCCGGAGCCCTCTCTTCACCTCGGATCAGACGGCCAGGTGGTTGAAACCATACAGGGAAGAAACCAAATCGGTTCTTCTTATATGGAAAGTCCTCCGACTGAATTGTCGTTCAAAAGAGGCCAGCCAATTTCTGATGTGTGACTGAAGGATGGGTCTCCATGAATCGGTGATCAGTCACATAGGCTCAGGTAAGGCAAATCTACTTTTTTCTGTTTTCTGTTTTAGATCAGGGACTAGATGTGTATTGTTTTTGTCAGACTGTATTTTTCTTGCAAGTCAGGGATAAAAAAAGATTACTGTCTTGTCATAGATCAGGAGAAACAAAATAAGTAGGCAGTCATTCTGAAGAGACTATAACAAAATCCGTGGTACCACATTAAAAAATTAAGAGAAGTTACGTAACGATCAAAAGGGTAAAACAAAATGGGTAATAATTGCATAAAAAGACCCCAAAATCCGCCGTTAATAGTAGACGCAAAATATATGCAGTCGCAGCGTGTCGATAATGTTAGATATTATTCAAAATGGGTTAATAAATACAAATTTGATGGAAAATTAGATAAATCCTCACTTATCAAACTTACAAACAGCTCAAAAATTATTCCAAGGGTCGAGTAAAAAAGCACCGTCAATTAGGAATTCCTCAGGCACACAGGTGGCTGGAGGAAGTAAACCGTAGGGAACAAAAAAGCAAAGATTCTAAAGCAATGTTTTTAGATAGGGAGGATAATAACTTAGTAATAGCATCAGCACCTTCACCTCCCTTACCAAACTATAAAGCAAGTAAACAAGTTAGACCACCCCCACTATATCCTGCGGAGAGAGATATTGTGGAATTAAAACTTACTAAAATTAGAGATCCTATCCAGACCAGGTCCCGAACAAAGACAGGTAATCCCGAAAAAGGTATTGAGTTCTGGAAAATAGTAAATAATTCACAATCTATAGGTGAAGAAGAAGAAGAAATATGCCCGCTTATAGAAGTACCTAATCCTCAGGCAGGTCAAGACAATCAGGACCCAACTATCTTAGTGTATAGACCTTGGACTCCGGAAAATATCCAGAAAGCCACTGAGGGAATCCCCCATCCAAAAGTCAGTTTTAGAAAATTCTCAGATTTACAAGGAATGAGGTTGAGTTATAACGTAAACAGAGAAAAAATAGAAAACGTAGTTAGACAAATTGTAGGGCCAGATTGGTACATGATTAGTGGGAATTGGAATCCCCGTGACACTGCACAAAGACCTCTCCCACATAGCAGTGCAGAATTAGACACTAGAGTGAAAGGTCTTACAGACCGCATCTCTGAAAAATGGAAACCTAGGGCAGACTGGACTTGCATTAATCAATGCATCCAACAAGAAGGTGAAACTATTGACCGGTATTATGCCAGATTGTTAGAATGTTTTAATAACCACTGCAGAATGCAGGTTCCTGAAGATCAAACACAAGATTCCCCATATGAACAGCAGTTAAATAATGCATTTTTAAAAGGCAGTAGCATGCCTATAAGCAGTTTTATTACAAAACACATGGTAGACCATCATACAAGCAGGTTACAATCATTACTTGAATATGCTAGGCATGCCAAAAGGCATTTTAATAGCAAAAAAAAAAAGAAAGCTCAAGTATTTTCTGTAGAAGATGGAGCAGAAGTTTATGTAGTACAGTCTGGGAAAAAAGACAAGAAAAATGCACAGGGAAACAAACAATCTGATCAGGGATCAGAAGATTTTGAAGGGCGTAAAACAAGGGGAGAATGTTTCAAATGCAGTAAAAAAGGACATTTAGCAAGGGATTGAAAGAAAAACAAGAAGGCAACAACGGAAGACAAGGAGGGTGAGGATTGACTATATGGTAGTCAGGAATCACTTGAAGGGACTAGTGAAGAAAGGACAAATGAGAATGTGATAGAAGGAGTAGAGGAAGTGCAGAAAGTTAGTAACAATGAAAAAAATGAGATATTAGACCTAGCTTTATTGAGCTTAGAGTTCTATTTGGCAGACACGAAACCAGAAGTTACACTTTTGGTAGAAGTGAGGGAGGTCAAATTTTTGTGTGACTCAGTGGCATCACGAACCCTGATACACCCCTCCAAACTACCAGAAAACACAGAGTCACCTGAGTCAAAGCAGCTAATGGACAGCTGTATCGGGAACCTCTTTCCTGTAACATTGCAATAACTGATCCAGTTTCAGGATTGACACAAAGAAGCAAAATTGTAGTTTCTGCAAAATGCCCAGTAAACCTCTTGGGCAGAGATCTCATGCAGCTATTTGGTATAGCAGTAGTTCCAACCATGCAAGGTATGGAAGAACAGTGATAAAATAACACCTTTGTAGTGCAATCGGAGGGTGAAATTTTTATTGGTATAGCCAGGACTTGGTTTTGACTGGTCCAGGGACGGTGACCAAAGAGTTAATGAACCTAGCCATCAGC
Source organism: Protopterus annectens (assembly GCF_019279795.1). NCBI lineage: Eukaryota > Metazoa > Chordata > Ceratodontiformes > Protopteridae > Protopterus > Protopterus annectens. Next base: position 1,099,438,397 of record NC_056725.1, on the reverse strand, counting down.
AAGTTCCCCTCCCTTGACATTGATAAGCAACACTTGTTGCACTGTACCCTGTATTATTGTAACACTCCAGGACCTGATAAGGAATATGAGCAAAAATTATTTAAGAATCATGCAAACAGATTGATATTGCGAAACCTGTACTGGGACACAGAAGGGAACAGTGTAGCCAGCTGTTCATTGCCCCAGGAGTTCTTTGCACTTTATAAATCTAATTGATTACCACATATTAGCTTAACCAAAAACAGAAACATAGAATAGGCAGACCTAGGAGAAAAAGTTACGAGATGGAATAAACAGACAGAACTAGAACTGTCAGAACAAGGAATACAAGCACAAAAACTGAATTGAATAACTCAGACCAACCCAGCTATGCACTTGCTGTCTAGCAAGGACAGCTGATTGACACTCCTATTAAAGGAGGAAGAGAATGCCTTACGAGACATACTAGAGATTCTCTGGTCAACAGGAAAATCAGATGTAGGACTCATTCGTACAGCGGGACCAGTTACTATCACGCCAAAATCAGCATTCAGACCACAAAAAAGACAGTATCCCTTAAGAAAAGATGCAGAGGCAGGGATAAAGCCTATTATAGCAGCCTTACTTAAAGGAGGGATACTAGTAGAATCACTCGATTCACCGAGTAACACACCCTTATTTCCAGTTAAAAAGGCCAACGGAAAATGGCGTATGGTCCAGGACTTGCAAGCTGTAAATGATGCAGTAACATCAAGGGCACCCACGGTGCCAGACCCACACACTCTGTTAAATTATTTGAAACCTCAACAGAAGTATTTTTCTGTGGTAGACATCAGCAACACATTCTTTTTGATACCAATACACCCTGACAGCCAGTATTGGTTTGCATTTACATTTCAGGGGAAAAGGTATACATATACGTGACTACCACAGGGATATTGTGAAAGTCCAACGATATTCTCACAAGAAATGGCAAGCAACTTGGCAGGGTTCACCCCACCAAAAGGCAGTCAGATTTTACTTTATGTTGATGACATCTTGCTGGAGAGCCCCACCCAGCAGGATTGTAGAGAAGATACCATAGCACTTCTACGATTTTTAGCCACTGAGGGATATAAGGTAAATAAAAGTAAACTGCAGCTTTGGAAAAAACAGGTAAAATACCTAGGATATGTAATATCCAAGGAAGGTAGAACATTAGATGAGGACATAAAAATAGTAATGTTGTAAGCACCAAAACCCACTACCAAGAAGGAAATGATGTCCTTCCTGGGTACAACTAATTTTTGCCGGAGTTGGATTCCAAATTATGCCTTGGAATCTGCACTTCTGACTGACCTTATATATAAAAAGCCTATGGCAGCACAGGATTCGATGCAATGGACACCAGAGGCAGAATCTGCCTTCTGTAAACTAAAGCAGTTAACAGCATCCTCATTAGTTCTGGGATTACCAAACTACCATAAACGTTTTTTCCAAACTATAGATTGTAAGCAGCGTTACATGACATCAGTGTTAACATAACAGCATGGGGATAAGCAATGCCCCATTGCTTACTACTCATCACAACTAGACCCGATGGCACGGTCCTTACCCCACTTTGTACAAGCAGTAGTTGCAGCTGCAATGGCAGTGCAGGCTTCAGCCTCAGTAGTCTTATTCCACCCTCTCACTTTGAGAGTACCTCATGCAGTCGCGATTATTTTACTACAAGAAAAGGTGGCATATCTTTCCCCTGCTAGGCATCTTTTCTGTATGACTATATTGTTGAGCCAACCTCATATGACAATTGAATGATGCACAACTTTAAACCCTTCTACTCTGCTCTCGACCCCTGCAGATGGCACACCACACAGCTGCTTGCAGGTAATTGAGCAAAAGACACTACCTAGAAAAGATCTCACGGATGTCCCCTTGGATAATGCCGAGGTGACATATTACGTGGATGGTTCGTGGAAATGGGGTCCTGCAGGACAGAACCTAGTAGGATATGCAATAGTCTCTGATACTGAGATTATAAAAGTAAAACCTTTACCACACAACTTATCTGCACAGACAGCAGAATTGATTGCCCTGACACGGGCATGTACCTTAGTAAAGGGTAAATATGTAAACATTTTTGCTGATAGCCAGTACACTTTTTCTACTGTACATGGTTTTGTGCAACAGTGAAAAAACCGAGGAATGATAACATCTACTGGTAAACCTATAAATCATGCACAGTTTATTTTAGATCTTTTAGAATCTATTCAGTTACCTCAGAAAGTAGCCATATGTAAATGCACAGCTCATACCAAGCAACAAGATAGAATTTCAAAAGGTAATGCAAGAGCTGATATAGCTGCAAAACAAGCAGCCACAGAAGTATTTCTTTTAAATGAGGAATTACAACCCTCTGAAACTTTAAATCTAGATATGTTAAAAACAATGCAGACACTCGCTACGCAAGCTGAAAAACAGCGATGGATAAAACGAGGAGCAATCCTCGAAAAGGGGCTGTACATCTCTAGAGAGGAAAAACTGGTACTACCCTCTAATTTGTTTCACTATGCAGCATTGTTGAGCCATGGGCAGTGCCATGTCTCAACAGGGGGGATGGTATAGCTGGTGAACCAGGTGTTCACAACGTATGGATTTACAAACTACTCTAAAAAATTTTGTTTGATGTGTCAGATTTGTAACAGACATCATGCACAAGGGGCGATAAAGCCCAAGCAAGGGAGTTACCCCATACCACCATATCCGTTTCACACTATTTGTATGGATTTCATAGAATTGAACAAATGTAAAAATAAGAAGTATGCCTTGTCATTATAGATATGTTTTCCAGATGGGTGGAAGCCTTTCCGACTAAAAATCCAGATGCAGCTACAGTGGCAAAAGTACTTGTCAAGGAAATCATTCCTAGATTCGGTATTCTGGAAAGAATCTACAGTGACAATGGTACACACTTTGTAAATCAAACCATACAGCAGTTGAGTAAACATTTTGGTATCTCTTTAAAAAATCATTGTACATACCATCCGCAATCTGCAGGGCTAGTTTAATGGTATACTAAAAAACAAGTTGAGAAAATTAATAGCTGAGACAGGAAAAACTTGGTTGTACTGTTTGCCCCCTGGCACTGTTGAGCATGAGAACTGTCCCTACAGCAAAAGGATTGACTCCTTTTGAAAAGCTATTTGGAAGGGCTTATTATAAAACCCCAGTGGAAACTTCTCATGTCATCAGACCAGGAAGCTGATTTTACACTAGCTGAATATATGAAAAAGTTGTTGAATTCTAAACACCTGTTACAGTTAATTTCTGTTTCAGATAGAAGACAAACCAAAACATCAGAAGTGACAGTAACACCAGGAGACTGGGTGTGGATCAAAATAACTAAGCGCAAGAACTGGACTTCACCAAGGTGGGAAGGTCCCTACAAGGTGTTTCTTTTGACACCCACTGCAGTCAAGATTGCAGAACGAGCTTTGTGGATACACCTAACACATTGCAAACTGGTTAAGAACTTTGAGTTGGACAAAAATCTTACCTCTCCATTGGGACCCTCAGCACAAAGTCTGGCTACAAAGGGGGGTCAGAACAATAGGATCGATCCGTCTCAACCCCAGTGAAGAAACCATCGATACTGAAGGTCCTATTAGGGCAGAGAGTAAGAGCACATGTCCAAAATAAAGATGACACGATCCAGTAAGATCCAAATACACCTACTTGGAAGAATCGGAGAAAACAGAAATGCAGAACAACTGTTTCCAAAGAAGTATTGCATAACCATCCTATTGACTGTACTAGTGACAATAATCTTTTTGTTGTGGCCATTCCTTTTCTCAGCCACATGAATTGAACTGAACAAGTGTGCAGAGTGGCACCCAAACTTTAACACTTACCAGGCAATCAAATATGTGTATGCTGAAACTTTTAATGTTTCAAATTGCTGGATTTGCCAGCTTTACCAACAGCATATGGGGGGTTACTGTTAACTTCAGTTCCCCTAGGAGCCAACAAGACCTAGGAAAATCTAATTTATGATACATCAAATATCACATCACAAGATAGAGTGGCATTGCACTTGTCTGTTCGACAGAAGGGAACTGTGTGCTTTTATAAAAATGATACAGTCAAGGTGGGTTGGAGCAATTGCAATGTGACTGTTCCTTATAGATGCTACACTAAACCTGATAATACCGGATCTTATCGTAATACAAACTATGATTCGTTTTTTGAATTGATGCATAGAACAATTGAGGAAGTGAAATATGATTCTGTTCTCTACAATCAACTGTCTATAATTGACAGAAAAATGTTTCACGCAGGACAAGTGTATGTTTATAGTAAAGTTACTACTAAAGTAGAAGACTGTTACTTTATATGCAGAAGAAAAGCATATAAATGGCTACCCGAGAATTGGTCCGGCAGTTGTTTTTTGGGGTACCTGGTTCCGGCCATATGACACACAGCAGTTTTACCTCAAGGGAAAATTCAGAATGTTCGAGAAATCAAGAAGCCTGCCAATCCAGTTGAGCAAATCAATGCACGCTGGAAAAAACATCATGCTGTGAGCAATGGACTGACACACATGGACCTGAGTAATACTGTTATATTGTGGGCAGGTGTACTACCAGCTTATGGAGCAACAAAATCAATCTGGGAATTGAGAAAATTGTCTAAGCTTCTCGAAGTAATGAGTAATGCAACCTTTTCCGCCCTAGAATTGGTGACTGATGAACTGAATGCCACGAGAACAGTAGTGCTTCAAAATCACATGGCTCTTGACTTCACCCTAGCAGCGAGAGGAGGTACGTGCACTTTAATCCAGGAGGAGTGCTGCTCATATATTCCTGACCACAAACACGAGATAGACAACCATCTCGAGGTGATTCAGCAGGTGTCGGCTATGACCAAACCAGGACCAAATCCATTGACGGACTTTTTCCAGATATTTTTTCGGGGTTGGGGCAGCATCCTGATGAACATTCTGATTGCCATCTGTGTAGGAGCAATCCTACTGGTGGTATGTGTGTGCTGCTGCATCCCCTGCATGAAAAGACTGATTAAAAATTTTGTAGACATTTCAGTTTCAGAAACCTTATACCAAGATGTCAAACTTAAATATGCTCTCATGAGCCTAAACTGAATGACTCTCTTAACTACAAATCCTGGGCGGGAAGAGGTTAGGGGAAGAAAAGCTGTTTATGCTTATTTTGAAAGTAGAATAAATGTATTAAAAGGGGGGAAATGTTAGAAAAATATATAATAGTGATATGCATACTTAGTGCATAAGCATTTGAAGTTTAAAGGGTTAATACCTTTATTCTGTTCACACTGCATGAATCTGCACAGCTATTAGAAACTTAACAAGAGACATTTCATTTTCTGCTAATGTCATGAAAATAATAAGAAGCATTTCATTTCTGCTAATGTGATGAGACCTAACAAAGAGATATTTCATTTCTGCTTATGCCATGAAAAAATATTTAGCTGCTAGAAACTTTGATAAAGAGAACAATAGATGCTTGAAAGTACAAACCATATTCAGCATTACTTGTACCAGAGCTAGAAATGTACCTTGAATGAAGATAAAATGTAACATGTATTATAACTGTACAATTGAAGAATTGAAATGTTTAGGTGGGCTAAAATAAGCCCCAAGGCCAGGTTGTTTTTCAAAATGTTTTTGCAAAATGGCAAATAATCTAGCCATGTCAGCAGTAAGTCTGGCAACATTTTCTGTGAAACATACAGAAAGCTGTGTCCAACTACATCAGCAATAAAATAGTAGCATTTTCTGTGTAACGTAAAAAAAACTGTATAAAAATATCATACTAAACACCAAAAAACTAGACAAACCTTGTGCCTACATGCTTTGTCTCCTTGCTGCAAGTAATAAAGGTTGCCTTGCTTAAACCTAACATAAATTGGTCTTTAAAGTTTTTTCCTTTTACAATAACTCTATACAGTAAACACTAGTTTAGACAGTTCTAACCCTTCTGTGCTCTTTGAGCTATGATACTGCTAAGATATTCTCAGGAAAAATGTACTCATTTGATTTCATTGAGTATGCCTAGTTACTCCCTTGTTTGGGTGAGTAACATGTTTAGGCCTTCATAGATGAAACTTGCAAGAAACAGAGTTTTGATTTTCACTGTGAAGCTCAGATAATTCCTCAGTGGGAGAGACACAGGTGATGTCAGCATAGCCAGTATAAGAAAACTGCCCTTCAGAATGAGCAGGTGGGACAGAAACAAAGTCAGTGTGCTTGAACAACTGTAAGAAATCATTTTTTGGGGCGGAGCTTAGATGGCCAACTGAGAGCAGTGAATTTTGAGAGCTCCATAAACTAGTATAATAATACAGGGAAATGTTATTATTTTCAAGTTTAAAACATCAGAAATCTATAGGTAAACTACTAAATTACATACATATCAATTTTGGTGGAGATATGCAAAATTTTCCTGTCAAGTAACTTGGAGATATATTGAGCCACTGAATATGAACAACTCAAGGAATTGTTTTCCAGATGCTGCTTTGAAAAAAGAGCTGCAGTTGATGACATCTACCTTACAGGAACTATCTTTGAAGATGGATGGCTTTAAAAATTACTTAGAAAACCTAAAATGAAATTCTCATAAACAGACTGATACTCTTAAGGAACTATTACAGCGACATCATATAAAATAACAAATATAGAGACTTATCTAAATGACATTGAAGGGAGACTCAAAGAGGAAGAATTCCAAAAATAATTTCTGCTTAAACAGAATACATGGTTGCTTAACAAAATCGATGACTTAGAAAACAGGGAAAGGAGAAACAACATAAGGATCTTTGGTCTGCCTGAAAACACTGAAGGAGAAAACAGTATTTAATTTTTAACCTGGATTCCTGAATTTCTAGACTTGAAAGAAGGACTTTAATTTGGAATTGAAAGGGTGCATAGACCACTGAGGAAACCTGCTTCTAACTCAATAAATACTACACCTAGATTCATAGTTCTAAAATTTCTTTCATTTCTGGACCAGGAACTAATATTAAAATCTGCTTGGAGAAAATCACCCATAAAATACAATCAAAGCCTGATAATATGTGACAATGATTATTCGTCCAGAATACTAAAACAAAAGAAAAAAGTCTGGTCAATAATAAACTGTTGAAACAATACAACATTAAAGCACAGCTGTCCATTCCAGCCAAGATAAAAATACTTTTTGCCAATGAGATGAGAACCTTTAATGACTTAGAAGAAGCTACTATATTCATCAAAAACAACACCATAGTGTCTATACCAGAAGAAATGGAATGGATGGCCACTACTCTTAAAAGTATAAAAGAAACAAATCCTTGGACTGATGCTGAGAGAAGAAACAAAAAAATGATTCCAAGATAGCTGTCCCAAAAAATAACTCTTACAACTATATCTCTCAAAGTATCAAATGATATGGTACATCCCTTGTCATCTGTTTTTATTTAAAAAAGGAGGGTTTCTTAAACAACTGAGAAAAAGTAATGATTTATTCAGAATGTTCAAAGAGTCCAATAATTCTTCATTAACAAAGGTAGGTCAAGATGGGTTACTATTTACATTATATATAAGCCAGACAGAGCAACATATAATCAGGGGCGGCCCGTGCTATTGGACTGCTGGACTGCAGCCCCCTCAACAAAAGAACTACAAACAAATTAAAAAAAAAAGAAAAAAAAAATTTTTAAATTCGCGGACTTCGCGCATGCGCAGTAGTCCAGACTACTGCGAGTCTACTGCTCATGCTCCAGGCAGTCCAGGTAGGGAAACATGAGGAGACGTCTGTGCACTTTTAAAGTGCACAGACTCACTGGGAAAACGCGTTGGGGCCAGACTGCAACACCAGCAGTCAGTCTCTCTCTCTTTCTCGCGGGACTTTGGATTATTGCGCGGGCATTTGGATTACGTTATGGAGAATGGGCAGCAAGGACAGGTAAGTGTGTTAATTATTATTTAGAATGGTAGGGAAGTGTGTGAATGAATTTATGCCTATTTGAATGGACTGGTGTGTGAGAATGGTAGGGAAGTGTGTGTGTGTGTGTGTGTGTGAAAATGCCCCAGGTGCTCATGGTGGTGTGGTAGGGAATACCTCAGGCTTGAACCCTGTACCCTGTATGCAGGTGTTAAAGACTTGAGTTCCCTACCCACCACCATTTGTAAAAAAATTGCAGATTTTTGCCTCATATTTGATCGGATCTGTTCCTCATAATATCTGTGGTTTGTAAATGTTGCAATGCCTGATATTTGATGGTGTAGTAGTAGCATTGTTGCCTCACAGCTGCAGGTTCTCAGGTTTGATTCTTGGCTGGGGTTCCTTCTTTGTGGGGTCTGTATCTTCTCCCTGTGTTTGTGTGGGTTTGCTTTTGTGTCCTCCCATGTTACGAAGATATGTCTGCATTATTTCTTCCTGGGCCTCTGCTGAAATTTTTTTTTTTGTTCCAAGTCAGACTGTCCTGATTAACAAATGTTAAATAAAATTGACAGGCATTTGAATTTCAGACTTCAGGTTTCTGAATGTTTAATTTCTTACATATTTGATGGTGCAGTGGCAGTATTGTTGCCTGATAGCTACAGGATTTGTGGTTTGATTCTTGGCTGTGGTGCCTTCTTTGTGGAGTCTCCATCTTATCTCTGTGTTTGTGTGGATTTGCTCTGGTATCCTGCCATTTTACAAAGACATGTCTACAGTATTTCTCCCTGGGCCTCTGCTGAAAATTGTTTTTGTTCCATCAGAAGTAAAATTGACAGGCATTTGAATTTCAGACTTCATAGTCTTCAGAAAATACATAGTAAAACAACTTTTTATTCTAGCAATAAATATATAGTGACACAACCTTTTATTATAGCAATTTTTTAAGTTTATAAGATGACTATTTGAAATTTTTCCTTATTTTTGGGACTGTAATACCCTGTTAGTGGCGTTGTCCAGGTTTTTTGTGCTAAGGTTGACAGCTATGGCAAGAACCGAATTCACTGAATATGTTTGAGGGCTGTATTCCCTCATTACTGGGTTTGTCCAGGTGTTTTGTGCTAAGGGGTTGACAGCTATGGTGAGAACTGAATTAATTAAATTATAGCCATTTAAGTTTCAGTCTTCCTCTCATTCACAAAACAGCTGATTTGGCATAGTGGTATGTTGCTCTTGACTGTTTTGCACAGGGACCTTGTCTGTAAAATGTACGGTGGTAACACAGCATTTTTCTTTCACAAAGCAGGTGATTTGGCATAGTGGTATGTTCTGACTCTTTTTTGCACAGGGACTTTGGCAGTAAAATGTATGGTGGTACCGTGGTAACACAGCATTTTATTCTAGCAGCTTTCCAAGATTATACAAGCAATGTTTAATGTGTCCCTGGTTTTTGCCCTTTTGACCCACCCCAATAAATTTTGCTTTTTCCAGACTTCTTGTGCTGCGAAGTTGAGATGCAGTTGAGTATTGAGCAGATTTTACAAGGAGCTGAGAGCTGCAGGGGAAGAGATGTTTACTGCTAATAGCAGAACAGGCTGTGTGCTTGCTTTTGATGCAGAAGGTTGTTGGTTCTACTCCCATAAGGGGTGAATGCTGAAAGTTAAGATACTAATTATGAGCCTGTTATCAGTTTGCCATCCATTTCCTATTGCAATATTACTAGCTTATTTTTAATGTAATTTAGGCAATTTATTCCACAGGGGCATCAGACACTTTATTGGTCGATGAAACCATGAAATATAAAGGTGATTGCTAGCACCAACCTCTTCATTACAGATTTATTTAACGTGGAATTATTTAGATGACTTTTTTACTACTTCAGAGATTGTGCATATTTACTGATAATGGTGGACTGTAGAATTGTGCATATTTACTGATAATAGTGGACTGTAGAAGTTTGAGTAGACTTTTACGATGGAAATGTTCTGAAATGGACAGTTTTGTTTCATTGTTTACTGGAAAAATGTTCAAAGCAATAGGAAGGTGTATCAAAGAGCACATGTATGTTTCATATGCAAGGGGCCTATGATTTGAAAACAGCCCAGAATTAATTTTTATCTGCCACAAGTAAAATGTATTTTCTTTGAATGTGGATTTTAATGTTGTTTCAGTGAATGTGAGTTTCAAGGGCAGAGAAGGTTTAATGCCAAGTTTGTTATGTCTTAGTGTTTGTGCTGTAAAATGCAAAAATAAAACTTTCAAATGAAGTTCAAATCATCATAGAAGTAAATCAGTATGCACATTAGTGTTTATGGTAAATGGAGTGAAATAGCAAATTAATGGATCATTGGAATGGCTGCAGGGAGGCTCCATTCGACCAGGGTTTTGTGAGGGGGAAGGGCAGCAAACTTAGACAGCCCCAGCTGAACCATACCTCCAAAATGTCCAGATTTTCAAAGAATGAATAGATGTTTTGCTTCTTATTTTTGATTTGTTCCTCATAAAAAATTGTGGTTTTCTGGCAAATCATTTAGGAATTAAGTCACTAAATAATGACACACCTAGTTTCAGACTTCATAACCTTCAGAAAAATGCATGCTAAAGTAAGACCTGTACCGGGATTCATGAAGCTCGGCGCAAGGCCGGTGTAAGGCCTGCGCCGGCGGTGCAGTGAATAGTCGGCGTAGTAGCGCCATATGCATAGTAATGAGAGCGCGCCGCAACCACAGACACGTGCGTAGTGTACGTGAGCGAGCCCAAGTAGGATGCGTCCGGAGGCGTGGCTAAGCCGGCAGGCGATGAGCAACCTAATGTGCTGACTGCCACGGTCCACCCATAATAGTAATGGCAGCAGCCAGGGCCCGTGCAGAATGAAACGCACGTAGAGTATGCAACATAGTACCCGTCCCAACAAAACGGAGAAGCAAATACAACCCACGAAGCCCAAAGTGTACCCGTCCAAGGAACAAAGGATACGCGTAACACCGTGTTTGTCCCGCAATGTACCGTCAGTGGGCATACCCAGAGAAGGTGTACCGCAGCATGTCAGTGCGCCGCACCGACATAGGAGTAGCGACTAAGGTTACCACCTGTCCCACTTTGCGAGGGGCAGTCCCTCTATGGGCAGTTGTGTCCCGATAAAAAATATTAAAAACGGCAAATGTGCTAAGATTGTAGGACATAATGATATCCCGTATTTAATGTAATGGTTGCATGAAATGGTTATTTCCGTAACTGAAATACCTAAATGTCACAAGAAACAGAATAAGCAACCAAACTGCTACAACAATAAGCTTTTATTTAGGCAAACAAGTGAAGTTCTATGCTATATAGTGACCGTGGGTATGTGTCGGCCTGTAAAATCTGATGTGAGTCGAAAATGTCCCACCTTGGCTACTGGAAAAGGTGGCAACCCCAGTAGCGACATGGGCATGGTCACCAGGGTTACCAGCTGTCCCACTTTGCTATGGACAGTCCCTCATTGGACAGTTGTGTCCCGCCAAAAATCGAAAAACTGGCAAATGACCTGAGATTTCCTGCCAAAAATATTCCCGCAATATACCTGTAATAGTAGCATAAAACATATATTTTGTATATGAAACACATACATGGCATAAGAAACTGAATAAGGAACCCAAATGCTAACAGAATAAGCGTATATTATGGCAAACAAGTGAAGTTCTGTCAACTCCACTTGCTGTGGGTATGTGTTGTCCTGCAAAATCCGATGTTTCCACAAAAGATGTCCCACTATGGGCATTGGAAAAGGTGTCAACCATAATGGTCACAAGCAGTAGTGAGAGTACACAGCCGGGTAGCTGTGTCAACATAACAACAGGAAGGAACCAAGATACCCTAAACACAGGCAAACATGTGCATAGCAACATGTCCCACACCCAACAACGTGTTTGTCGCATACACAGGACGGCGTATGTCTAAGTGTAATATCCAGAAGCAGAACCCATGCATGCAGATGTAATACACAATAGCCCCATTGTAGCATGTAAGTCCCACCCATGTACGCCTGTGCACCCAAACCAGCTAGCATCCTTGTGCAGCTACACACCTACACACAATGGGCATACCTGAAATGTGGTAAGAAGTATTGTGTTAGGCAGTGCCACGCGGGCAAATATGTACCCACATGTCACCAACCCACCTCAGGTACAGATATGGAAATGGCTGCATGTGAATGTGTCTGCAAAATGTGTACATCCGCATATGGTATGTACCGTCCAAACCATATAGGTTTGCACTGCCCACGGTGCACATAACTGTACACATGTGGACAAGTCGGGTTGTTGAACCACCGCATCGATGATTAGCTATGCAGAGAAGTCAAACACATATAGCGGAACATGTGCCTACCAAACAGGACGTCCTAACAGGGTGCCACAGGCACAGAAGGGAAAGGTGGGACATCACATGTGGAGAGTAGCATTGCCGGACGGCCAAATACACACGGTCAAGGAAAAGCGCGGAACAACATGCATATGGTCGGATGGATGTTGTTAGAAAAATATATATAGAAACACATATGAAGTGCCAGTTTAGAAGCAAAATACTATATAATGCATTGAATTGTACCGTACAATATGGCAGTAGAAATGATCATGCATGTAATTGGTGAAGCTTAGCTGCAGTGTGATCGAACTCTGACCCTGGCAGTAACCAGTACAGCAGGCTTATGTCTCTCAGCATTAATTATCTGCTGGGTTACAGAAAAATAAATGTATGTACATGCATAACATCCTCCCTTACCTGAGGAGGATGGCCTTGTGAGCTCTATCGAAGATAGAGTACAACTCCTTACCAGAGAGACAAAGGAACGTATTAAGAAATGAACTGACTATTGTATCGGAACAGTACAGGGTCCTTGAAACAGCTACAATTACAGAAGGACACTGTAATTGACCAGGTGCCTTGCAAGGCTGTGTTATTCTCATGGGAAAACATTTTAAAAGCATGACCTCAGCACCCGTATGTATAGAATATTGCGGACCATAGTGATGGAAATGCCCTGTGACCGACCACGTCAGTAAGGTGGGCAAAAGCTGATTGTAAACACTATATAAAGAAATTGCTTACTGTATAGAGTCAGACAAAACTCTCATAATTGGACTGTATATTATTTTGCCTGCCTGTGTACACTACTAAAACGTTGTGAACCCGAGCTTCCTGTGTTATTGACTGTCACTTAGAAAAGCCTACTGATTTCTACAGTCTGGTTTTAACAACTTATTTGACACTGTGGTCCTTGTTAGCCGGAATTCCCTTGGTAAGCTACAGGTCAGAGTGCATGGGTGGTTAGACATCTGCGCAGGAGAATTTGCCTAAATGGTTCTTCTTGAGTGAAAAGACCTCCGACTGAATTGTTGTGTGTAAAGAGGCTGTCCACTGTCTGATCTGTGGCTGAAAAGTGGAAAACTGGATCCCAAGAAGAAAACGTGCAGTCATAAACAGGAGGCTCAGGTAAGGAGGGTTTGCCTCTTTGTCTCTATTGTAGATCAGGGACCAGACTACATTGTGTTTCTGTTAACAGTTGTGATAGCAGGTCGAAGACCAATCCAAGTAGTTTTAAATCTGGACATAGATCAGGGGAACACAGAGTAGAGTAAATAGTCATTGTAGACACTACAGTGGATACAGGGAAGGAGATACCACGTGGTACGAGAGAAGGGTTACGTAACAGTCGTGTAGAGGATATGGGAGATTAGTGCACAAACAGATCATGTGATCCGCGTTTGACGGGTATCGTGAAGTATATGCAATTGCAGAGAGCACATAATGTGAGATATTCTGCAAAATGGGGTAATAAATATGACATTGATGGTATATTAGACAAAATATTGTTACTGAAACATTGGAATCACTGAAAATGTGATGCAGATGTTCTAGGGTAACCACCTGTCCCACTTTGTGAGGGACAGTCCCTCTTTGGCCAGTTGTGTCCTGCAAACAAACTGAACAAATGGCAAATGTCCTGATATCTTAGGACAAAGATTTCTCAGATATCTTCTTAAATGGTAGCATAAAACAGTAATTTTGTATCTGAAACACCAAAATATCATAATAAACAGAATAAGCAACTCAAATGCTACAAGAATAGGTTGCTCTCCTGGCAAAAAGTGAATTGCTGTCCTTTGTACTGGCCGTGGGTATGTTTTGCCCTGCCAAATTACACGTTCCTAACACTAATGTCCCACTTTGTGCATTTGAAAGGTGGCAACCCTAAGATGTGCAGGTGAAAAACAGTGACAATTGGGTATCCGTCAAGCACATAGGTGGATTGAGGTAGTGAACCGAAGGGAACAGAACACTAGAAATGCGAAAGCATCATTACACAAAGAAGATAATAATACAGTAGTAGCGACAGGCCCAGCCCCTACCACCTCCGATAGCACATCGAGGATAAGAAGCGGGAGGGCAGGCTAGTCCCCCACGTTATCCTGTGGCAACAGAGGTATCACAACGACCAAATGTAAGAGAAGCTATTGAAACCACATCCCGAACTCGTAACATACCTAGGGACACTCAAGTAAGAAGACAGTCACTAGAACAGAGTGAGGATATCTGTCAATTAATTGAAGTACCAAACCCTCATGCAGGACAGGAAGGCCAGGACCCAACTCCCTTAGTGTATAGACCGTGGACACCAGAAGATATCTGTAAAGTCACAGAGGGAATTCCCCATCTACAAAGTAATCACTATTCACCATGCAATACCCCTGTATCTTCTGATAGAAAAGCAAAGGGGGAATGGTGGATGGTACAGGATTTACAAGCTGTAAATCATGTAATAATACCTGGGGTACTGATGGTGCCAGACCCACACACTATATTGAATGCTATGAACCCGCCACAGAAGTATCTTACCGTGGTACATATAAGCTATGCTTCCTTTTCAATACCTATACATCCAGATAGTCCGTATTGTTTTGCATTTACATTCAGGGTAACAGATACAGCCATACCCGGCTATCGCAGGGATACTGTGAAAGTACAACGATATTCGCACAGGAGATGGCTAGCAACATTCCGGTGTTTACTCCACCCGGGGCCAGTCAAGTTCTACTTTATGTGGATGATATTCTGCTTGCGGCCCCTACCCAGCAGCAATGTAGGGAAGATACAATAGCATTATTGAAATATTCAGCAGAACAGGGACATAAATTAAGCAAGCATAAATTGCAACTACAGAGAATACAGGTCAAGTACCTGGGATATGTGGTATCCAAGGAGGGTAGAACATTACATGACGATAGGAAGGCAGCAATTTCACAAGCACCCAAGCCAACTACCAAGAAGGGAATGATGTCCTTCCTGGGCCGATTAACATTTGTCAAAGCTGGTTACCAAACAATGCTTTGGAATCTGCTCTATTGTCTGCTTTAATCTTTAATACACCTATGGCAGCACAACATATACTACACTGGATTCCAGTATCAGAAACAGCTTTCTGCAGACTAAAACAATTGATAGCTTCAACATCTGTATTAGGTCTCCCGAATAATCATAACAGATGTTGTCAGACTGTAGATTGTAAGCAGGGATATATGACATCAGTCTTGATGCAACAGCATGGAAGTAAGCAACGCCCCATAGCTTACTACTCATCGCAGTTGGACACTGTGGCATGGTCAGTGCCACATTGTGTACAGGCAGTTGTTGCAGCACCCATGGCAGTACAGGCCTCGGCCTTAATGTTATTATTCCACCCTCTCACTGTGAGAGTGTCTCATGCAGTTGCGATCATTCTGCTGCAAGAGAAAATAGCATTCCTGACCCGTGCTAGACATCTGTCTTGTTTGACCATACCCCAACCTCATATGGTGATTGAGCGTTGTACAACAGTAAACCTATCAGCGTCACGTCCGACACCTGTGTATGGCACACCACACAGTTGCCTATATGAAATGGAGGAAATAACTCCACACAGACAGGATATCACTGATATACTCTTAGATGATGCAGAGGTGACAGTTTATGTGTACGGATCATGTAGAAAGAGTCCTACAGGAAAGAATCAAGTTGGTTATGCAGTAGTTATTGATAATGAGATTGTAGAAGCCCAACCCCTGCAGCATAACGTGTCTGCTCAAGCAGCAGAATCGATAGCTTTAACACGTGCTTGTACTCTAGTGAAAAACTGATGTGTGGACATTTATACCGATAGTCAGTATGTTGTCTGTACAGTGCATGTTTATGAGCAGCAGTGGAAGAATAGGGGAATGATAACATCCACGGTAAACCGATTAATCATGCGCAATTGATCTTGAATGCATTAGATTCCATTCAGTTACCCACTAAAGTAGCTAATTGTAAATGTGCAGCTCATACAAAGCAACAGGATAACAGTAGGAAAGGTAAGGCACGAGCTGATGCAGCTGCAAAACAAGCAGCCTCACAGTTGGAAAGTGTCTTTTTGAATGAGGAATGACAATCCTCAGACATTCTAGATGTAGAAATGTTACAAACAATGCAAACATCAACTACGAAAGCAGAAAAGCAGACGTGGGTATGACGAGGAGCAATCCTTGAAGGCGGACTGTACATATCCACAGTGAGAAAGCCAATATTAACGTCTAATGTATTCAGATATGCGGCTTTGTTGAGCCATGGGTAGAGCCATGTCTCAACAGGGGGGATGGTACAGTTGGTTAACAGAATATCCCTAACATACGGAATTAGGAACCACATACAAACATCATGAGCAGCGTGTCATATTTGCAGTAAACATCATGCACAGGGAGCATTTAAACCGAAGGAAGTGGGTTTACCTACACCACCATAACCGTTCCATTACTATTTGTATGGAGTTTATACAGCTGAATAAATGTGAAGGGAAGAAATACTGTTTAGTGATTATAGATATATTATCAAAATGGGTAGAAGCATTCCCAACCAGGAATCCGGATGCAGCAGCAGTGGCAAAGGTCCCAGTAAAATAAAGTATCCCTAGATCTGGCATACTGTAAAGAAGCTACAGTGACAATAGAACACATTTTGTGAACCAGACAATCCAGCAACCTGGGGGATTATTTGGTATTTCCATGAATATAAATTGCATGTACAACCCACAGTCAGCATGACTGCTGGCGTGGTAAAATGGGATCCCAAGAAATAAGTTGAGGAGGTTGGTGGGTGACACTCAGACGAGTTGCATTTGCTGTCTACCTCTAGCATTGCTGAGCATGACAACAGTTCCAAATGTAAAGTGTTTGACCCCCTTCGAAGTAGTATTTGGAATGGCATATCATGTGCCAGAGTGGAAAGCTGTCATGCCTGCAGAGCTGGAGGTCGATGGCTCATTAGCAGGTGACATGAGAGGATTGTTAACCAATAACACTGTTTTGCAGTTAAAGTCTTTTACAGATAAAGAGCAAGCAAAGCCGGACGCATAGCTGACTCCAGTATCCTGTGTGTATTTCACTGTTATCCAAATAAGATAATTGCCGAGTCCAACGTGTGAAGGTCTGTACCAGGTACTGTTGGCAATGCCTACTGCAGTAAAGTTTGCGGAGAGGTCGTCCTGGGTTCACCTCACATTTTCAAACCGGTAAAGGATATCAAGTCTGATTTACATCTTGTAGCTGATATACCATAGAGACTGAATCACCCGGGCCAGACTGTATAACAATACAAAGCAACCCCAAAGACATTTGGTTTACTGTCCTACTGATCATACACCTATTAACCATGTTTGTGTTGACTTTACATTTGCTGGGACCTTACCTGCATATAACTACACAGATACAAATAGTGATACGTGATGAACTGGCCACAGAGTGGCATCCAAACTTCAACACATACCTAGGCATGACGCGTGTGCATGTACAGACTATGAACATTTTAAATTGCTGTGTTTGTACTGCCATACCTACATCATATGTATGTTGTCCCCTTGGGGATAGATTGAGACTTGTGAATATTTACACTTTGATACAGGTTCTGTGAGATCACAGGACAAAGTGGCACTGTACTTACCTGTTACACAAAAGGAATTGTTTGTTTTCATAAACATGATACAGTTCAAGTTGGTGGGAGTATTTGTAACATAACTGTGTCTTACAAATGTCATATAACAGCCAAAGATCACAGTACTAGTTGTAGCACCATTCATGATTTGTATTGAAGCTTCATGAGAACAACATGGAAAGATGTGCAGAAACATCCTGAATTGTATAAACAGTCCTCTGTTATAGACAGGAAAATGTTACATGCAGAGTTAACCCGCATCAATAGTAAAGTAGAATATTGTTATTTTGTTTGTGGGAAAAAGCATATCAATGGTTACCTGAGAATTGGTCCGGCAGTTGTTTTTTGGGTTATCTGGCTCCAGTCACATGACATACTGCACAATTGCCTCTGGAGTGCAAGCGAACTATAAGACATATAGCTCAAAGAACTGGGAACACAGTCGAGAAACCTACTAATCCAGTGGGTGAAATGGAAGCTGTTCTGAAAATCCATTCTTCTGCAAGAGATAAAGGAATATTGACTCATATGGACTTGAGTGACAGCGTTATATCCTGGGCTGGAACACTCCCAGCTTTTTCGGAAAATTTTCAAATGGAGGAA